>NC_041390.1:289838837-289853438 GCF_002162155.2 Triticum dicoccoides
TAGTGATGAGGACATGACTACCTTGGATACGACCAAAAATATTGCATACATGCATATTTGTCAGGTGATTTCTAATGCAAACTATTCAATAATCTATTTATGTTATCCAGAACAAAAATACTTCACACACTTTTGTGTTTTGTCTAATTGCAGGTGTATGGGACATTTGTACAATCCACATATGAAGATAAGGGAAAAGGAGAAGTTTATGTTGTGTTCAAAAAGTCCTCTCACGTCACTTTTGGGCCAAGAGAAGATAGAGTCCAAGTCTTTCACGTTCTGGATTCAGATTCGGACTGCACAGACATACCTGAATCAAAACGCCAACAACTTTTTCATACGGACTCCAAATTGGGTGATTCTTTTTCTGTTGGAAACTAGATTTCGTGCTCTTTCTAACCCAATTGGATTCACCTTCAAATTCATCCGGAGAGTTGAGTTACGGATGAAACAATCTGACGTTGCAGCAGAATTTGAGTCAAACTACAAGCCCAAAGGTGTTGCATCACCTCCACTTGGGCCCATGAGCCTTGTACGACCTAGGGTTAGTTTTAGGCTGCCTTGGGACGTCCTCCCACCTCCTTGGCCGCCACCCCTTGCTCCTATATAAGTAGATCCATCTAGTAGCTTTTTCCTTGGGTTTTGTTTAGATTAAAAGTTAGCCATTGCAACTTCGTGTACTTCGTTTGTGTCCAACGACCAGACCAAGACCGCTTCCGGATCCCCACCATTATCAATACCTCATATATATTTGCAATATTCAGATTGCTTTATCATATTCTTGCTCGTTCTTCGATTGCTTGCAGGAATAGACCTTCATGGTCAAGCTGACCGTGCTTCCGGCATCGTCAGTAACCTCAGGAGATTAGTTTAGCGATTGCTAAGGCGCAACGTCGTGCATGTTTGTAGTCGGATTGTCAAAGTCGTCTCCACCAAATCGATAGTTATCATCTCATCGAAAGATCGGGACACCCTCGCCTCTATCAAGTGGTATCAGTTTTCAGGTTGCTCGGTGAGAATTTCCAGTTTTCCTAGATTAGATTTATTTTCTTACCTATTGTCCAATAAAAAGCCACAAAAAGAGTTAGATCTATTCATCCTTGGTCCAAGCCAGTCTGAGCCTTTGCAATTTTCTTTTCATTGCTTGCATAGTTGAATTATCGGTTGCATCGTCGTGTCGAGTTGCTGGTCTTAGTGTCTAGTTCGTTTAGAGTTTCGAGTTCTGTTCACATTAGTCACGCCACCGCTGCATCATTATCTCTTCCGCTGTCCACCATCCATCCATCAATTTCCACCACGTGCTACCCACCATTCATTGTCATAATAATAGTTGAGATCGTTCACATCTTCGCTTGATCCAATCTACGTCTTATCTAGTTTGTTTTGGAAAGAGGGAGAAAAAAGAGAGAGAAAAAAGAGAAAAAAAGAGAAAAAAGTCAGAGAAAAAAAGGAGAAAAAAAATCAAAAAAATCGGCACAAACTTTTTCAGAGGAAAGTTGGAGACAAAGTTGTTGATATATCCTGCTTGGCTGTTGTTTCACATCATTATCTTTACTGCCGTTGTGATCTTCACTTATATCTTGCTGTCCAGAGCTACTTAGTATCCTTCATTGATGCTAGTTGTGCTACGACGTGACCTCATTAGTGTTCTAGGCTCGCGTCTCTAGTTCGGTCTAGCCTAGGACCAGCACAATACCGTCGTTGAGCGTTTATTCAACATTGCATCTCTGAATTGATTATTGCTAATCTTTTGCTACCATATATAGCCAACCCAGCTCCACATATTTCTACACCGTATATACGTATGTTCCCCTGGCAATCGCTTTACACAATCTTCAGAGTTATTTGACACCGTTGGTTGCCTATCACCACCTGTTGCTTGGTAAGAACTTGTAAGATATTGATATTTGCTTTACTGTGAGCGCTTTACCACCACACCCTAGTAGTTCATAGGAACATTATTCTTGAATTTTGTTTCTTATTTCTACTAATCATGACAGGTTCCGAAGATAGAAGTTCTTGGACGACGGACACATCTTCACCATCACGAGAGTTGGGACAACACACACAAGCACATGGTCAGGTTATCTTTTTACCGTCATTTGAGGGTAGATTTAATCCTACTACATATCTAGCTTGGGAGCTTGAAGTAGAACAAGTTTTTAGTCACCATGACTTTTCTGAACTTGAGCGAGTGCGAGCAGCCACTAGAGCATTTACTGATTTTGCTTCTATTTGGTGGAGTGTACATTGTAAGAAAAACATTGATAACCAACCCACAACTTGGAAAGTTTTGAAAGCTGTAATGAGACAACAATTTTTCCCTCCTTATTATCGTCGTGAATTGCTTCGCAAATTTGAACAATTTAAACAAGGCAACAACACTGTTCATGTTTACTACCAAGAGTACAAATCTTATATGCATCATTGTGACATAGAAGAATCTGAGAATGATACAATGAATAGATTTTTTGGTGGTTTGAACCATGATATTCAGGCAAGATTTCAGTATATTCCTCGTTGCATTACTGGTATGTATGTCCGTGCTTGTACCTTTGAGAGACAGATAAAGGAGGATGCATTAGGTGACTACAACAACTACTATTCCAGTTCATGCTCGCCACCGCCGGTGGGTTCCTCCATCATTGCACCTCGGATTATGAGCGCAACATCATCTCAAGGGTATGGTACATTGTCAACGTCCGTACCTACATCAGCGACATCTTTGCCACAAGGTAACAGTAAAGGTATTGATGATATAACTTCACATGAAAATGATGCATGCCTAGTTAACTTGAATGCATCATGTATTGAGTTACCTTTTGATTTGAGCACACCACCTATTTTAGAGAATCTTGTTACTGTCAAGAATGCGTCATGTGATCAAACAACTGAAATATCAATAATTTTGAGTGCACCCATTGAATTAACTGTTGACGCAAAAGAACTAATGTTTAATCATTTTGATATGGCCTCCAATCTTGGTGATGATTCTGTGTCCAATGACTTATTGCATGTTTTCTTATTTAAAAATGTTGTAGCATTTAAATTTGATGCAAGTTGGGTCTATTCACCAAAGTTGGGATGGTTTAATGATGAACATTGCGAATCTTTTGAAATGAATCAGAGCTTCACTTATATGTGCAAACTGAGTTCTAATATTTTCATGCCTTCTACTTCTTGTGATAATTTTTTGGCTTTAGTTTTTATGAACTATGAAAGTTACTCATGTATACATGTGTCATACGTGCAAAAATCAAGGGAAGTTAAACTGGATGACATATACATATACAACATGTACACCTTGTCTCTTTTGTTAGCCACATTTCAGATTAAGCAACGCCGAGGACGGCTTTGTTTTCAAAAAGGGGAGGATGATGAGGACATGACTACCTTGGATACGACCAAAAATATTGCATACATGCATATTTGTCAGGTGATTTCTAATGCAAACTATTCAATAATCTATTTATGTTATTCAGAACAAAAATACTTCACACACTTTTGTGTTTTGTCTAATTGCAGGTGTATGGGATATTTGTACATTCCACATATGAAGATAAGTGAAAAGGAGAAGTTTATGTTGTGTTCAAAAAGTCCTCTCACGTCACTTTTGGGCCAAGAGAAGATAGAGTCCAAGTCTTTCACGTTCTGGATTCAGATTCGGACTGCACAGACATACCTGAATCAAAACGCCAACAACTTTTTCATACGGACTCCGAATTGGGTGATTCTTTTTCTGTTGGAAACTAGATTTCGTGCTCTTAACCACCCAATTGGATTCACCTTCAAATTCGTCCGGAGCGTTGAGTTACGGACGAAACAATCTGACGTTGCAGCAGAATCCGAGTCAAACTACAAGCCCAAAGGTGTTGCATCACCTCCACTTGGGCCCATGAGCCTTGTACGACCTAGGGTTAGTTTTAGGCTGCCTGGGACGTCCTCCCACCTCCTTGGCCGCCACCCCTTGCTCCTATATAAGTAGATCCATCTAGTAGCTTTTTCCTTGGGTTTTGTTTAGATTAAAATTTAGCCATTGCAACTTCGTGTACTTCGTTTGTGTCCAACGACCAAGACCGCTTACGGATCCCCACCATTATCAATACCTCGTATATATTTGCAATATTCAGATTGCTTTGTCATATTCTTGCTCGTTCTTCGATTGCTTGCAGGAATAGACCTTCGTGGTCAGGCTGACCGTGCTTCCGGCATCGTCAGTAACCTCAGGAGATTAGTTTAGCGATTGCTAAGGCGCAACGTCGTGCACGTTTGTAGTCGGATCGTTAAAGTCGTCTCCACCAAATCGATAGTTATCATCTCATCGAAAGATCGGGACACCCTCGCCTCTATCAGCTAGTTGGGCTAGGGTTTGTGTCGGTGTAGCGACCAGACCTCAAACAGTCTAATCTCTGTGCTCCGGTGTCATCCCTGGATCAGTAATGTTGACACCACATAGTACTCGGAGGATTTATAGCAGAGTAGCAATCACACACTTATTACATCGAGTGTCATAAAAGAGAACTTATTACAACAAATATGGCTTAAGGCCATCTAATTACGATAACAGCGGAAGGCTTGGAAGATAAGTGAGTCCATCAACTCCAACGGCATCACTGAGTATAGAACCACGACCTAAAAACTCCTTAATCGTCGTCTGAAAAGTCTGCAACATTAACGTTGCAGCCCGAAAACGGGTCAGCACATGGAATATGCTGGCAAGGTAACACATAGAGAGTAATGGAATGCAACAGCTATACTACATGCATATTTGGCTGGTGGAAAGCTCTATGGTTACAGTTTTGCATAAAGCCAATTTTTCCCTACTTCAAAAGGAATAAATTTAATTACTATCATGGTGGTTGTTAAACATTGAGAATGGTTGACAACATTCTCAATCCCAATTAAGCATCATCATTAACCCAACAACATTAATTTTAGAGTAACATGTTGAGATTCACATGATAATCCAGATACTAGATACTCAAGATGTCCATCACCGGGGACACGGCTAATCATGATTAGTTTGTTACACTCTGCAGAGGTTTGCGCACTTTTCCCCACAAGACTCGATCGCCTCCGTTGGATTTCTCGCACTACATGGTGTTTGAGAAACGGATGACCGAGACACAGTCTTTCAGAAGCGCTAGCACCTTACGATGGATAGACCGGTACACCTACTTTCCCCTACATCTGCTAGTCTACCCTATATGAGTTCGCACGACTTAATCAACTATGCCAGAGCCCATAATGGCTTGTGGCTGCACACAGAAGTTTCTAGTTTGAAAAATCTCATGATCCCTTTGAGCCTGGGTGGCGGTCCAAAAGAAAACAGGCATGTCCTGGAATACCCAGGTGCCTCAATCCACCCAGATGTGTATTTAAGTTGCCACCTTAGATAAACCATTAATTATCAATCTCACATCTGTCATGGATTTCACTCACCCAATCCACGTCTACTAGCATAGCATGGCATATTAAGCAAACGTAGAAGTAACTCCCAAAGGTTTGATAATAAACAGGTAATAGGTTCTACCTCATCTACTTCCCATCCCACAGTTTAATTAGATCCTAATCATGCAATGTGTGAAGATTGATCTAATGCAAAAAACTGGGTTGTAGAAAAGGTATGATCAAAGTGTTACTTGCCTTGCTGATGATCTGTGAAACCTAACGATTCGAAGTAACAGGCGGCGCACTCCGGGTACTCTATCGCAGGCAAACAAACAAGCATACAATAAGTACTCATCTAATGCACAGGTAAAACTCAAATAAGAGATCTAACTAGAAGGTTCAACTTAAGAACTCCGGTTGGCAAAAGGAATCAAATCGAACGAAGCAAAGAAAGTCAAAGGGCGAAAGAAAACAACTTCGTTCTAGTAATCTGAACCTAAGTCAAATTTTTACAGTAGCACAAACTTGTTTAAGTTGATTATTCGGATAGAGGGTTTCGAGACGAAACTCCGGGCGCTTGAATCGCCTGATTCCGATAAACGAGCGAAAAGTAAAACTAAAACGAAAATCGGATCAGAAATCGCGATCAGAAAATAATCGCGGAAAAATCCGACGAAAAAGAAAAAACGATGAACGGATTTTTTTTAAAAAAAGCGACACGGAAAACGAGGCGGCGGCGAACCTCGGGCGGCGGGTCGCGACGGCGGCGGCAGGGCTGGGGCTGGGCGCGGCTAGGGTTTCGGGGTCGCTGGGCCTTCGGGCTGGCTTGCCCCGGCTTATAAAGGCCCCGGCCAGGCAGAGTCCTGGCCGAGTATGGCCCATAGTCGGTTCCGTTTTTTGTTTTTTTAATTACGCTCGGAAGAAAAAAAAGAAATACTAAACGGACTCCAAAAATCCCGAAATAAGTTTTCTCGGGCTTCTAAAATCAAGCCCGACAAAGTGAACATTTATTTGGGCCCTAAATGCAATTTTGAAAAACGCGCATTTTTCCTAATTCAAATAAAAACAACAAAAAAACTCCGAAATAAACTATTTGATTTTTTTATTAAATCCTCAATATTTCTATATTTTGGGAAAGTCATTTTATTCCCTCTCTCATATTTTTGTAATAGAAATAATTGATGATAAAATAAATAAAATCAAATGATCCTATTCTCAAAATTTGAGAAAACTCAAATATGAAAATAACGAAATCCCCAACTCTCTCCGTGGGTCCTTGAGTTGCTTAGAATTTTCTAGGATCAAAACCCAAAGCAAATAAAATATGATATGCATGATGATCTAATGTATAACATTCCAAATTGAAAATTTGGGATGTTACAAACCTACCCCCCTTAAGATGAATCTCGCCCTCGAGATTCGGGTTGGCTAGAAAATAGGTGAGGGTGGTCTTTGAGCAAATCTTCCTCTCGTTCCCAGGTGGCTTCATCCTCCGTGTGGTGGCTCCACTGAACCTTGCAAAACTTGATAACTTTGCTGCGAGTAACTCGGCTGGCAAACTCGAGGATCTTAACTGGTTTCTCCTTGTAGGTCAAATCGTTATCCAACTGAATAGTTTCCAAAGGCACTGTGTCTCTCAATGGTATGTCAGCCATCTCCGCGTGACACTTCCTTAACTGAGAAACGTTGATGAGGACATCAATACAATTGTTACACCCACAGCCCCTGCTGCTATACATACTGGACCAATTACTAGAGCTCGTGCACGCCAACTAAATTACCAGGTACTTTCGTTTCTTGGTAATGATTCTAATGTTCATGAGAATATGATGTTGCCTAAATTGGATACATTTGTTTTGCTTACAAATGAAGGGCCTAGCTTGGAGAAGGATGAACATTGGAGCAAGAACAAGCATGGAGATGATGGCATGCGCAAGGGGAACAAGAACGGAGTTACAAGTGATGATTTCAGGACTTTGAAGCCACCATAATGGGTGCATGAAGCCTTGGACGAAATATACAAGATGCCACTTCATAAATTTCGTCCCGAGGCTATTTTAGGTGCTGCGTCACCTTATTATTGGGCCAGGCCCATGTAATTTCGAAATACATAAGTATAGGCTATTTTTAGAGTCCGTATGTGTGGGGAAACAAGAGATAGGGTTGATTTCGGACCCCTCCCCCAAGGGCCACGAAATTCCCCCCTCTTCCTCCATATATACAGCCCTTAGGGCATCGTTTAGACTTTGGGTTTTGTTTAGATTAAAAGTTCGCCATAGCTGCAACTTCACGTACTTCGTTTGTGTTCAACGACCAGACAAAGACGTCACAGAACCCCACCTTGATCAATAAAGCTTTCATCTTATATTCGCAATATCCAGATTGCAATCTCAGTTTCTTGCTTGTTCTTCGTTTGCTCGCAGGAAACAGACCCTCGTGGTCAGGTTGATCGTGCTCCGGCGTGGTCAATAACCTCTCGGAGTTGGTTTAGCGATTGCTAAGGCGCGACGTCCTAGCACGTTCGTAGTCGGATCGTCAAAGTCGACTTCCACCAAAGCGAAATCCATCATCTCATCGAAAGACGGGACACCTCCGCCTCTATCAATTTGGAACATTTACGTGCTGTTTTTATTGCTCTACGTGATGCACGTTTGTTTGGTAACCTTGGGAAGTGCACCTTTTGCACCGACCGAGTATCTTTTCTTGGCTATGTTGTTACTCCACAGGGAATTGAAGTTGACAAAGCCAAGATTGAAGCTATTGAGAGTTGGCCGCAGCCCAAAACGGTCACACAAGTGAGGAGTTTTCTTGGCCTCGCTGGATTCTATAGGCGTTTTGTGAGAGATTTCAGCACCATTGCTGCACCTCTCAACGAGCTTACAAAGAAGGATGTGCCTTTTGTTTGGGGTACCGCACAGGAAGAAGCCTTCACGGTATTGAAAGATAAGTTGACACATGCTCCTTTACTTCAACTTCCTGATTTTAATAAGACTTTTGAGCTTGAATGTGATGCTAGTGGAATTGGATTAGGAGGTGTGTTATTACAAGATGGCAAACCTGTTGCATACTTTTCTGAAAAATTGAGTGGGCCTAGTCTGAATTATTCTACTTATGATAAAGAATTATATGCTCTTGTTCGGAGTTTAGAAACATGGCAACATTATTTATGGCCCAAAGAATTTGTTATACATTCTGATCATGAATCATTGAAACATATTAAAAGTCAAGCTAAACTGAATCGTAGACATGCTAAATGGGTTGAATTCATTGAGACTTTCCCTTATGTCATTAAACACAAGAAGGGAAAAGAAAATGTTATTGCTGATGCTTTGTCTCGTCGCTATACTATGCTTTCACAACTTGACTTCAAAATATTTGGTTTGGAGACCATCAAAGATCAATATGTGCATGCTGCTGATTTTAAAGATGTAATGCAGAATTGTAAAGAAGGAAGAATGTGGAACAAGTTTGTTGTTAACGATGGATTTGTGTTTCGTGCTAACAAGCTATGCATTCCAGCTAGCTCCGTTCGTCTTTTGTTGTTGCAGGAGGCGCATGGAGGAGGATTAATGGGACACTTTGGCGTGAAGAAGACGGAGGACGTACTTGCTACACATTTCTTTTGGCCAAAGATGAGACGGGATGTTGAGCATTTTATTGCTCGATGCACTACATGTCAAAAAGCTAAGTCACGACTCAATCCTCATGGTTTATATATGCGTTTGCCTGTACCTAGTGTTCCTTGGGAGGATATATCTATGGACTTTGTTTTAGGTTTACCTCGAACAAAGAAGGGGAGGGATAGCATATTTGTTGTCATGGATAGATTCTCGAAAATGGCACACTTTATACCATGTGATAAAAGCGATGATGCTGTTAATGTTGCTGATTTGTTCTTTCGTGAAATTATTCGCTTGCATGGTGTGCCAAATACTATTGTTTCAGATCGTGATACTAAATTTCTTAGCCACTTTTGGAGATGTTTATGGGCTAAGTTGGGGACTAAACTGCTTTTTAGTACTACTTGTCACCCCCAAACTGATGGACAAACTGAAGTAGTCAATAGAACGTTGTCTACTATGCTTAGGGCTGTTTTGAAGAATAATAAGAAAATGTGGGAGGAATGCTTGCCTCATATTGAATTTGCTTATAATCGTTCATTGCATTCTACTACTAAGATGTGCCCTTTTGAAGTTGTGTATGGTTTCCTACCTCGTGCACCTATTGATTTGTTGCTTCTTCCATCTTCGGAGAAGGTTAATTTTGATGCTAAACAACGTGCTGAATTGATTTTAAAAATGCATGAGTTAACTAAGGAAAACTTTGAGCGTATGAATGCTAAATATAAACTTGCTGGAGATAAGGGTAGAAAACATGTTGTGTTTGCACCTGGAGATCTTGTTTGGTTACATTTGCGTAAGGATAGATTTCCTGATTTGCGCAAATCAAAGCTAATGCCACGTGCTGATGGTCCCTTTAAGGTGTTAGAGAAAATAAATGATAATGCATATAAACTTGAGCTGCCTGCAGATTTTGGGGTTAGTCCCACTTTTAACATTGCAGATTTGAAGCCTTATTTGGGTGAGGAAGATGTACTTCCGTCGAGGACGACTTCATTTCAAGAAGGGGAGGATGATGAGGACATCAATACAATTGTTACACCCACAGCCCCTGCTGCTATACATACTGGACCAATTACTAGAGCTCGTGCACGCCAACTAAATTACCAGGTACTTCCGTTTCTTGGTAATGATTCTAATGTTCATGAGAATATGATGCTGCCTAAATTGGATACATTTGTTTTGCTTACAAATGAAGGGCCTAGCTTGGAGAAGGATGAACATTGGAGCAAGAACAAGAACGGAGTTACAAGTGATGATTTCAGGACTTTGAAGCCACCATAATGGGTGCATGAAGCCTTGGACGAAATATACAAGATGCCACTTCATAAATTTCGTCCCGAGGCTATTTTAGGTGCTGCGTCACCTTATTATTGGGCCAGGCCCATGTAATTTCGAAATACATAAGTATAGGCTATTTTTAGAGTCCGTATGTTTGGGGAAACAAGAGATAGGGTTGATTTCGGACCCCTCCACCAAGGGCCACGAAATTCCCCCCCTCTTCCTCCATATATACAGCCCTTAGGGCATCGTTTAGACTTTGGGTTTTGTTTAGATTAAAAGTTCGCCATAGCTGCAACTTCGCGTACTTCGTTTGTGTTCAACGACCAGACAAAGGCGTCACAGAACCCCACCTTGATCAATAAAGCTTTCATCTTATATTCGCAATATCCAGATTGCAATCTCAGTTTCTTGCTTGTTCTTCGTTTGCTCGCAGGAAACAGACCCTCGTGGTCAGGTTGATCGTGCTCCGGCGTGGTCAATAACCTCTCGGAGTTGGTTTAGCGATTGCTAAGGCGCGACGTCCTCGCACGTTCGTAGTCGGATCGTCAAAGTCGACTTCCACCAAAGCGAAATCCACCATCTCATCGAAAGACGGGACACCTTTGCCTCTATCACTGAACATTGTAGATTATATCCTATTCCAACTACTTGGGCTGCTTTGAAAACTGCTATGCGTACGCGTTGGGTTCCACCATATTATCAACGTGAATTGCTTCAAAAATTGCAGCGTTTAAGACAAGGGAAAAATTCTGTAGAAGAATATTATCAGGAATTAC
This sequence comes from Triticum dicoccoides, assembly GCF_002162155.2. Taxonomy (NCBI): domain Eukaryota; kingdom Viridiplantae; phylum Streptophyta; class Magnoliopsida; order Poales; family Poaceae; genus Triticum; species Triticum dicoccoides. The sequence goes on from NC_041390.1 coordinate 289,849,909, forward strand.
AAACTGGCATGATTAGATGTGGTATTGTTGAGGAGAATGAAGCTATGCTTGCACGTTTTCTGGGTGGATTAAATAGAGAGATTCAGACCATTCTAGACTATAAGGAGTATACTAATATCACTCGTTTATTCCATCTTGCTTGTAAAGCTGAACGTGAAGTGCAGGATCGACAAGCATTGGGGCGAACTAACTTTTCTGCAGGCCGACCTTCATCATGGACACCACGTGCATCTTCTACTTCAACTGCACCAGCACCTCCATCCGGTGCCACCTCCAGCCGTGATACAAGAAAACATGCACAACCACCATTATCTTCCAAGAGCGCACCTGCGGGTCCTGCACAGCGTTCTTCTTCTTCCATGGCATCAACAGGGCACACAAGTGATATTATTTGTCGTCGTTGTAAGGGAGGAGGTCATTATGCGAGGGAATGCAAATCTCCGCGTGTGATGATTGCTACCGCGGACGGTGGATATGAGTCCGCTAGTGACTATGATGAGGAGACATTGGCTCTTATTACACGTGAAGAACATGGTGGAGATGATTCTGATCATGAGACGCAATACATGGCTCCTGAAGACGCTGACAGGTATGAATGTTTAGTTGCTCAACGTGTTTTGAGTGTGCAGGTCACACAAGCTAAGCAAAATCAGAGGCACAATTTGTTCCATACCAAGGGAGTTGTGAAGGAACGTTCTGTGCGCGTCATAATAGACGGAGGGAGCTGCAACAACTTGGCTAGCATGGAGATGGTGGAGAAGTTTCTCTCACCACAAGACCACATCCACATCCTTACTACATCCAATGGTTCAACAACAGCGGCAAGGTTAAGGTAACACGTACTGTTCGTGTGCATTTTAGTATCTCTACATATGCTGATTATGTTGATTGTGATGTGGTACCTATGCAAGCATGTTCCTTATTACTTGGTAGACCATGGCAATTTGATAAAAATTCTGTACGCCATGGTAGAACCAATCACTATACTCTTGTTCATAAGGATAAAAATATTACTTTGCTTCCTATGACTCCTGATTCCATTTTGAAAGATGATATTAATAGAGCTAATAAAGCACAACAGGAGAAGAATAAGAGTGAAAATCAGATTGTGGCAAAAGAATTTGAGCAACAAATGAAGCCTAATAATAAACCATCTAGTGTTGCTTCTGAAATTAAATTGAAAAGTGCATGTTTATTTGCCACCAAATCTGATATTGATGAGCTAGATTTCAGCAAATCTGTTTGCTATGCTTTTGTGTGCAAAGAGGCATTATTTTCATTCGAGGACGTGCCTTCCTCTTTGCCTCCTGCTGTCACTAACATTTTGCAGGAGTTCGCTGACGTTTTTCCACAAGACGTGCCACCGGGATTACCGCCTATTCGAGGGATTGAGCATCAGATTGACTTAATTCCCGGTGCTTCACTGCCAAACCGTGCACCATACCGTACCAATCCAGAGGAGACGAAGGAGATTATGCGTCAAGTACAAGAGCTTCTCGACAAAGGTTATATACGCGAATCCCTTAGTCCTTGTGCTGTTCCTATTATTCTAGTGCCGAAAAAGGATGGTACATCACGTATGTGTGTTGACTGTAGAGGCATTAATAATATTACTATTCGTTATCGTCATCCTATTCGGCTAGATGATATGCTTGATGAATTGAGTGGCTCTACAATATTCTCCAAAGTTGATTTGCGTAGTGGCTACCATCAAATTCGTATGAAATTGGGAGATGAATGGAAAACATCATTTAAAACTAAGTTTGGATTATATGAGTGGTTAGTCATGCCTTTTGGGTTAACTAATGCACCTAGTACTTTCATGAGATTAATGAACGAAGTTTTACGTGCTTTCATTGGACGATTTGTGGTAGTTTACTTTGATGACATATTGATTTATAGCAGATCTTTGGAAGAACATTTGGAACATTTACGTGCTGTTTTTATTGCTCTACGTGATGCACGTTTGTTTGGTAACCTTGGGAAGTGCACCTTTTGCACCGACCGAGTATCTTTTCTTGGCTATGTTGTTACTCCACAGGGAATTGAAGTTGATAAAGCCAAGATTGAAGCTATTGAGAGTTGGCCGCAGCCCAAAACGGTCACACAAGTGAGGAGTTTTCTTGGCCTCGCTGGATTCTATAGGCGTTTTGTGAGAGATTTCAGTACCATTGCTGCACCTCTCAATGAGCTTACAAAGAAAGATGTGCCTTTTCTTTGGGGTACTGCACAGGAAGAAGCCTTCACGGTATTGAAAGATAAGTTGACACATGCTCCTTTACTCCAACTTCCTGATTTTAATAAGACTTTTGAGCTTGAATGTGATGCTAGTGGAATTGGATTAGGAGGTGTGTTATTACAAGATGGCAAACCTGTTGCATACTTTTCTGAAAAATTGAGTGGGCCTAGTCTGAATTATTCTACTTATGATAAAGAATTATATGCTCTTGTTCGGACTTTAGAAACATGGCAACATTATTTATGGCCCAAAGAATTTGTTATACATTCTGATCATGAATCTTTGAAACATATTAAAAGTCAAGCTAAACTGAATCGTAGACATGCTAAATGGGTTGAATTCATTGAGACTTTCCCTTATGTCATTAAACACAAGAAGGGAAAAGAAAATGTTATTGCTGATGCATTGTCTCGTCGCTATACTATGCTTTCACAACTTGACTTCAAAATATTTGGTTTGGAGACCATCAAAGATCAATATGTGCATGATGCCGATTTTAAAGATGTAATGCAGAATTGTAAAGAAGGAAGAATGTGGAACAAGTTTGTTGTTAACGATGGATTTGTGTTTCGTGCTAACAAGCTATGCATTCCAGCTAGCTCCGTTCGTCTTTTGTTGTTGCAGGAGGCGCATGGAGGAGGATTAATGGGACACTTTGGCGTGAAGAAGAAGGAGGACGTACTTGCTACACATTTCTTTTGGCCAAAGATGAGACGGGATGTTGAGCGTTTTATTGCTCGCTGCACTACATGTCAAAAAGCTAAGTCACGACTCAATCCTCATGGTTTATATATGCCGTTGCCTGTACCTAGTGTTCCTTGGGAGGATATATCTATGGACTTTGTTTTAGGTTTACCTCGAACAAAGAAGGGGAGGGATAGCATATTTGTTGTCGTGGATAGATTCTCGAAAATGGCACACTTTATACCATGTCATAAAAGCGATGATGCTGTTAATGTTGCTGATTTGTTCTTTCGTGAAATTATTCGCTTGCATGGTGTGCCAAATACTATTGTTTCAGATCGTGATACTAAATTTCTTAGCCACTTTTGGAGATGTTTATGGGCTAAGTTGGGGACTAAACTGCTTTTTAGTACTACTTGTCACCCCCAAACTGATGGACAAACAGAAGTAGTCAATAGAACATTGTCTACTATGCTTAGGGCTGTTTTGAAGAATAATAAGAAAATGTGGGAGGAATGCTTGCCTCATATTGAATTTGCTTATAATCGTTCATTGCATTCTACTACTAAGATGTGCCCTTTTGAAGTTGTGTATGGTTTCCTACCTC
>NC_041390.1:289854634-290110863 GCF_002162155.2 Triticum dicoccoides
CACGAAATCCCCCCCCCCCTCTTCCTCCATATATACAGCCCTTAGGGCATCGTTTAGACTTTGGGTTTTGTTTAGATTAAAAGTTCGCCATAGCTGCAACTTCGCGTACTTCGTTTGTGTTCAACGACCAGACAAAGGCGTCACAGAACCCCACCTTGATCAATAAAGCTTTCATCTTATATTCGCAATATCCAGATTGCAATCTCAGTTTCTTGCTTGTTCTTCGTTTGCTCGCAGGAAACAGACCCTCGTGGTCAGGTTGATCGTGCTCCGGCGTGGTCAATAACCTCTCGGAGTTGGTTTAGCGATTGCTAAGGCGCAACGTCCTCGCACGTTCGTAGTCGGATCGTCAAAGTTGACTTCCACCAAAGCGATATCCATCATCTCATCGAAAGACGGGACACCTTTGCCTCTATCAAACGTGGAACACATCATGAATTCCTGACAATCCTTCGGGCAATTTCAACTTGTAGGCCACTTCTCCCATACGCTCCAAAATTCGATATGGTCCTACAAATCGTGGCGCTAACTTCCCTTTTACTCCAAAACGCTTTGTTCCCCGAAGTGGAGATACTCGAAGATAAGCTCTGTCTCCAACTTCGTAAACTGTCTCCTTGCATTTAGAATCTGCATAACTCTTCTGTCTGGACTGGGCTACCTTGAGCCTATCGCGAATCAACTTCACTTCCTGTTCAGACTCCTTAATCAAGTCATGTCCAAACAACTGGCGGTCTCCGACTTCGTCCCATGACAGCGGTGTCCTGCACCTTCTTCCGTACAAAGCTTCGAAAGGGGCCATCTTCAAACTGGTTTGGTAACTATTATTGTAAGAGAACTCTACATATGGCAAATTATCGTCCCAACTAGATCCAAAATCTAGCACACAAGCTCTTAGCATATCCTCCAAAATCTGATTGACTCTCTCGGTCTGTCCATCTGTCTGCGGATGAAAAGCTGTACTGAATTCTAGCCTAGTTCCCAAAGTTTCATGCAACTGCTTCCAGAACTTTGAGGTAAACTGGGTTCCTCTATCTGATACAATACTCCTCGGAACTCCATGCAGACATACTATTCTGGTCATGTATATTTTTGCCAACTTAGCACTGGTATAAGTGGTCTTTACTGGGATGAAATGAGCTACTTTCGTCAATCGATCGACTACAACCCAAATCGAGTCATAGCCTGAACGAGTCCTGGGCAATCCCGTGATAAAATCCATGCCTAACTTATCCCACTTCCATTCGGGTATCGGCAATGGTTGTAACAATCCTGCTGGCTTCTGATGCTCTGCCTTTACTCTCTGGCATACATGACAAACTGCTACATACTCTGCTATTTCTTTCTTCATTCCGGTCCACCAGAAAATATCCTTCAAATCCAGATACATCTTGGTATTCCCTGGGTGAATCGAATAGGGTGAATCATGGGCCTCTTGCAGAATTAACTTCCTGATCTCTGGGTCATTGGGCACATAGACACGGTCTTCAAACCATAGGGTATCGTGCTCATCCTCACGAAATCCTTTAGCTTTTCCTTCTTTCATTTTCTCCTTTATGGAAGCAATCTCCTTGTCAGTCTTCTGAGCTTCCCTGATTCTGTCCATCAAAGTTGACTGAATCTCCAACGCTGCTACATAGCCTCTCGGAACTATTTCCAAACATAGTTCACGAAGATTTTCTGCTAACTCCTTGGGTATTTCTCCCGTCATTAACGTATTGACATGGCCCTTGCGGCTTAATGCATCAGCTACTACATTAGCCTTCCCCGGATGATAATGCAATTTCATATCATAATCCTTGATGAGCTCCAACCATCTGCTTTGTCTGAGGTTCAACTCCTTCTGTGTGAAAATGTACTTCAAACTCTTATGATCCGTGTACACCTCACAATGATTTCCGATGAGGAAATGTCTCCATGTCTTCAAGGCATGCACTACGGCTGCTAACTCCAAATCATGCATAGCATAATTCAACTCATGGGGCTTCAGTTGTCTTGAGGCATATGAAACAACTCTCCCTTACTGCATAAGCACTGCTCCAAGTCCTCGACGTGAAGCGTCGCAATACACCTCATAATCCTTGGTCTGATCTGGCAAAATCAACACTGGTGAGGTAACTGATGAGGACATCAATACCATTGTTACACCCACAGCCCCTACTGCTACATATACTGGACCAATTACTAGAGCTCGCGCACGCCAATTAAATTATCAGGTACTTTCGTTTCTTGGTAATGATTCTAATGTTCATGAGAATATGATGCTGCCTAAATTGGATACATTTGTTTTGCTTACAAATGAAAGGCCTAGCTTGGAGAAGGATGGACATTGGAGCAAGAGCAAGCATGCAGATGATGCCATGCGCAAGGAGAACCAGAACGGAGTTACAAGTGATGATTTCAGGACTTTGAAGCCACCATAAGAGTGCATGAAGCCTTGGACGAAATATACAAGATGCCACTTCATAAATTTCGTCCAGAGGCTATTATAGGTGCTGCGTCACCTTTTTATTGGGCCAGGCCCATGTAATTTCGAAATACATTAGTATATGCTATTTTTAGAGTCCGTATGTGTGGGGAAACAAGAGATAGGGTTGATTTCGGACCCCTCCACCAAGGGCCACGAAATTCCCCCTCTCTTCCTCCATATATACAGCCCTTAGGGCACCGTTTAGACTTTGGGTTTTGTTTAGATTAAAAGTTCGCCATAGATGCAACTTCGCGTACTTCGTTTGTGTTCAACGACCAGACAAAGGCGTCACAGAACCCCACCTTGATCAATAAAGCTTTTCATCTTATATTCGCAATATCCAGATTGCAATCTTAGTTTCTTGCTTGTTCTTCGTTTGCTCGCAGGAAACAGACCCTCGTGGTCAGGTTGATCGTGCTCCGGCGTGGTCAATAACCTCTCTGAGTTGGTTTAGCGATTTCTAAGGCGCGACGTCCTCGCACGTTCGTAGTCGGATCGTCAAAGTCGACTTCCACCAAAGCGATATCCATCATCTCATCGAAAGACGGGACACCTTTGCCTCTATCAGTAACCAAGCGTTTCTTCAACTCCTGGAAACTAGCCTCACACTGATCAGTCCATTTGAACTTGGTATCTTTCTTCAACAACTCCGTCATAGGCTTCGAAATCTTTGAAAAAATTTCAATAAACCTCCGGTAGTATCCTGCAAGTCCAAGAAAACTCCGGATCTCTCCAACGGTAGTTGGGGCTTCCCACTTAGTCACGGTATCAACTTTAGTGGGATCAACAGCTATACCTTCTCCAGATATAACGTGTCCAAGGAATCCTACTTCCTTCAACCAAAACTCACATTTGCTGAACTTGGCATATAATTGATGTTCTCTGAGCTTTCCAAGTACCAAACGCAAATGCTCCTTATGTTCCTCTTCATTCTTTGAATAAACCAGGATATCGTCAATGAACACTACGACGAACTTATCCAGAAACTCCATAAACACTTTGTTCATCATGTTCATAAAATAGGCAGGCGCGTTAGTCAGACCAAATGACATAACGGTATACTCATACAACCCATACCTGGTGGTAAAAGCTGTCTTCGGAATATCCTGTTCTCGAATTTTCAACTGGTGGTACCCTGATCACAAATCGATCTTGGAAAACACTTTAGCTCCTTGCCATCGATCAAACAGATCATTGATCATTGGTAGCGGGTACTTGTTCTTGATTGTTACTTCATTCAATCCTCGATAATCAACAACCATCCTTAACGATCCATCCTTCTTCTCTACTAATAGTACTGGTGATCCCCAAGGTGAAGAACTTGGGCGAATGTAACCTTTATCCAGTAACTCTTTAATCTATTTCTTAATTTCCACCAAATCCTTTGCTGGCATCCTATATGGTCTCTTTGATATTGGCCCTGTGCCTGGCAATAGCTCAATTAAGAACTCAATATCTCTATCCGGTGGCATGCCCGACAACTCCTCTGAAAATACATCAGGGAATTCCCTTACCACTGGTACTTCCTCCTGCACAACTCATGTTAATGAATTTACTTGTGTCTTGTTTGGCGCATGCCGGGATACATACTTGATCCTTCTCCCTTCTGGGGTGGTAAGCAAAATTGACTTACTAGCACAATCGATGTTTCCTTCATACATCGACAGCCAATCCATACCAAGAATCACATCCAGACCTTGAGATTCCAGAATAATTAAATCTGTTGGGAAACATGCCGTCCTATACTTAATGGCACTTGAAAACATCCTTGACTGGCCATGTACTCTGCTCCTGGTGAGCTTACTAGCATAGGTGTTTTGAGAACCCTAGTTGGTAGGCTATACTTTTCCACAAATCCCCTTGATATGTATGAATGCGATGCACCAGTATCAAAAAGAACGAGTGCAGTAAATGACTTAACCAAAAACTTACCTATTACTGCATCGGGCTGAGCTTCAACCTCCTCCACATTAACGTGGTTCACCTGCCCCCTGTTGAAAGGGTTCGGCTTCTTTCCAGAGCTTCCATTGCCGTTTTGGCCTTCAGGACATTCATTGGCATAATGTCCGGTCTTGGAACACTTGAAACAGGTGACTTGACTCAGATCTCTCTTGGCTGGGGTTGATAGGGTGCTGCGGTTCTGGCCATTGCTTCCTCCATTCCCATTACCATTCTTGGTGCCATTGTGATTGTGCGAGCTACCTACTCCATGGGTATGCTGAAACTGTCCTCCCGGTCTAGGGGTAAAACGTGGCTTCTGCTGAGCTCCTGAATTATACTTTCCTTGTCCATACTTCCTCTTGCGGTTCTCAATTTGTTGCTGCTTCCCTTCAATCATAAGAGCATGGTCTACCAACTCCTGGTAGTTGTTGAAGGTGGCTACCATCAACTGCATACTCAACTCATCATTCAGTCCTTCCAGGAACTTTTCCTGCTTAGCTGCATCCGTAGCAACGTCATCTGGGGCATAACGTGCTAGCTTACTAAACTCCTCCACATACTGGCCAATTGTCCGTCCTCCTTGGCGCAAGTTACGAAACTCACGCTTCTTCATGGCCATTGCTCCTGCTGAAACATGGGCAGTACGGAAAGCCTGCTGAAACTGGTCCCATGTGACAGTGTCGACTGGGAAGGTGGCTGTGAAATTCTCCCACCATGATGCTGCGGGTCCTTCTAACTGATGTGTGGCAAACTTAACCTTCTCCGCATCTGTGCATCCTGCTGTGGTCAACTCCCTAGCTGTCTTGCGGAGCCAATCATCTGCTACTACCGGCTCGGTGCTACTGGAAAACACCGGCGGATTCAGCCTAAGAAAACGGGCTAAGTGGTCAACAAGTGGTGGTGGTGGTGGTGGGTTGTTGTTGTTCCCCTGATTCTGATTCTGGACTAGCAACTGCATCAAGGTGTTCTGCTGCTGGATCAACTGGGTGAGCTCCAGCGGAAAGGCAAATCCGGGGTCACGTCTCGGAGGCATCTGGGGGTTTAGAAAAGATGAGATATAAGAATAGAGGGGGTCTAAAGAGAAAACACTACCCATATGCACATGAGGCAAAAGCAAACAATTCACTTCATTCAAACAAACAAAGGCATACAATCGATCTAACTATCGCAAAGTGCTCGGACTACTATATTTACATGGTGGACTACTACTATTGATGAGGTGGTCTACTAGAAATATTCTACGGTTGTAGACTCCATGATATTTGCTCCTGCTTCATCAACATAGTCATCATCGCTACTATCTGCTTCTGAGTCGGTGCCGTCGATGATGATGTAGTCTTCCAGGCTAATCTCCTTGGGTTCTTCGTCTCCATCTACTGGTGTCGGGCCTCCCATAAATACTGCTAGCTTCATAGTTAGGTCGGCATTCTTATCCACCAATACTTCAATTTCTTCTTCATAATCTTCGTGTGTAGCCTTGAGTTCTTCCTCCAGTTCCTTGATTCTAGTCTTAGCCTTCTTCAGATCTATCATGTCGGCGCACATCTAATTCTCCTGTCGTCGAATGTGCTGGTTTAACTCCTGGATAAAAGCTGCAATTGATCTATCTTTCCTGGTGTTAATCATCTCCCAGTGTTCATCTCGGCGCCCGCAAATCTGGTAGATAGTATCCTTGAGATCCTTGTGGTAGACTTCTCCAATGCGTCCCATGGCGATGTGAGCTGCCATACTCTTTCCTAGACTCCAAGTTGGTGCATCAAAAGAAAACTCTATGGCTCAGTGACTGGCATGAATGTCCTTCCTAGGATTTGAACTTGAATCATCCAGCGCTCTTCTTCAGGTAAAGTGGCGTTGTAGGCTCCCGTGAAGCTTGGTACTCCTATGTTCAGGTATCTAGTGACTTCCTTCAAGTGGCGTCCAAAGGGTGTATCTTCATCCGGTTGTGTGAACTTGTTCCTTGCATCCGCCATCCTAAATAGTAGAAAAGATGAGAGGTCAGAAGAGAAGAGAGTGAGTAGTGATCTAGGTCTTTAGCTTAGTGGTCGTGTCCTACAGTCAGCGTGTGCTCTGATACCATCTGTAGCGACCAGACCTCAAACAGTCTGATCTCTGTGCTCCGGTGTCATCCCTAGATCAGTAATGCTGACACCACACAGTACTCAGAGGATTTATAGCAGAGTAGCAATCACACACTTATTACATCGAGTGTCTCAAAAGAGAACTTATTACAACAATATGGCTTAAGGCCATCTAATTACGATAACAGCGGAAGGCTTGGAAGATAAGTGAGTCCATCAACTCCAACGCCATCACTGAGTATAGAACCACGACCTAAAAACTCCTTAATCGTCGTCTGAAAAGTCTGCAACATTAACGTTGCAGCCCGAAAACGGGTCAGCACATGGAATATGCTGGCAAGGTAACACATAGAGAGTAATGGAATGCAACAGCTATACTATATGCATATTTGGCTGGTGGAAAGCTCTATGGTTACAGTTTTGCATAAAGCCAATTTTTCCCTACTTCAAAAGGAATAAATTTAATTACTATCATGGTGGTTGTTAAACATTGAGAATGGTTGACAGCATTCTCAATCCCAATTAAGCATCATCATTAACCCAACAACATTAATTTTAGAGTAACATGTTGAGATTCACATGATAATCCAGATACTAGATACTCAAGATGTCCATAACCGGGGACACGGCTAATCATGATTAGTTTGTTACACTCTGCAGAGGTTTGCGCACTTTTCCCCACAAGACTCGATCGCCTCCGTTGGATTTCTCGCACTACATGGTGTTTGAGAAACGGATGACCGAGACACAGTCTTTCAGAAGCGCTAGCACCTTACGATGGGTAGACCGGTACACCTACTTTCCCCTACATCTGCTAGTCTACCCTGTAAGAGTTCGCACGACTTAATCAACTATGCCAGAGCCCATAATGGCTTGTGGCTGCACACGGAAGTTTCTAGTTTGAAAAATCTCATGATCCCTTTGAGCCTGGGTGGCGGTCCAAAAGAAAACAGGAATGTCCTGGAATACCCAGGTGCCTCAATCCACCCAGATGTGTATTTAAGTTGCCACCTTAGATAAACCATTAATTATCAATCTCACATCTGTCATGGATTTCACTCACCCAATCCACGTCTACTAGCATAGCATGGCATAATAAGCAAACGTAGAAGTAACTCCCAAAGGTTTGATAATAAACAGGTAATAGGTTCTACCTCATCTAATGTGTGAAGATTGATCCTAATCATGCAATGTGTGAAGATTGATCTAATGCAAAAAACTGGGTTGTAGAAAAGGTATGATCAAAGTGTTACTTGCCTTGCTGATGATCTGTGAAACCTAACGATTCGGAGTAACAGGCGGCGCACTCCGGGTACTCTATCGCAGGCAAACAAACAAGCATACAATAAGTACTCATCTAATGCACATGTAAAACTCAAATAAGAGATCTAACCAGAAGGTTCAACTTAAGAACTCCGGTTGGCAAAAGGAATCAAATCGAACGAAGCAAAGAAAGTCAAACAGCAAAAGAAAACAACTTCGTTCTAGTAATCTGAACCTAAGTCAAATTTTATAGTAGCACAAACTTTTTTAAGTTGATTATTCGGATAGAGGGTTTCGAGACGAAACTCCAGGCGCTTGAATCACCTGATTCCGATAAACGAGCGAAAAGAAAAACTAAAACGAAAATCGGATCAGAAATCGCGATCAGAAAATAACCGCGGAAAAATCCGACGAAAAAGAAAAACGACGAACGTTTTTTTTTTAAAAAATGGCACGGAAAACGAGGCGGCGGCGAACCTCGGGCGGCGGGTCGCGACGGCGGCGGCGGGGCTATGGCTGGGCGCGGCTAGGGTTTCGGGGCGGCTGGGCCTTCGGGGCTGGCTTGCCCCGGCTTATAAAGGCCCCGGCCAAGCGGAGTCCTGGCCGAGTATGGCCCATAGTCGGTTCCGTTTTTTTAATTACGCTCGGAAGAAAAAAAATACTAAACGGACTCCAAAAATCCCGAAATAAATTTTCCCGGGCTTCTAAAATCAAGCCCGACAAAGTGAACATTTATTTGGGCCCTAAATGCAATTTTGAAAAACGCGCATTTTTCCTAATTCAAATAAAAACAACAAAAAAAACTCTGAAATAAAACTATATGATTTTTTTATTAAATCCTCAATATTTCTATATTTTGGGAAAGTCATTTTATTCCCTCTCTCATATTTTTGTAATAGAAATAATTGATGATAAAATAAATAAAATCAAATGATCCTATTCTCAAAATTTGAGAAAAGTCAAATATGAAAATAACGAAATCCCCAACTCTCTCCGTGGGTCCTTGAGTTGCTTAGAATTTTCTAGGATCAAAACCCAAAGCAAATAAAATATGATATGCATGATGATCTAATGTATAACATTCCAAATTAAAAATTTGGGATGTTACAGTCGGGGTGGGGATAAGGGGAGTGGGGTGGGTCGGCTGGGCCGACCGGTTGCTCGGCCAATGGGCCATGGCCCAGTCGAGGGGGAGGTTTGTTTTTCTTTTTGTCTTTCTATTTTAGTAATATTTCTATTTTATTTTAGTCACACTTTATTTTAGTTTTTATAAAATACAACCATAGTTCCTAAAATAAGGTTTCAGAACAACCCTCTACCATAAAAAAGTTCGGTGGTCAAACAAACTAATTTAATATTTGTTTAATATTTAAAATCATTTAAATAATTGTTTTACTATGGTTTATTCATTTTAGAGTATTTAACCATTCCATAAAGGTGTGGGTTCTCCACCATAATTACCTATGCATTATTTGGCACAACCGGAACATTTTAGTTTTAATATTTGAAAAACTTTATCGTTTGACTTGATTTTGATTTTGAATTTGAATCGGTTTCGACTCAACGCAAGTTTATCAATAGTAATCGAGGTGACGTGGCATCATTAGCGGGGGATCGCTGCAGCTTAATTATCCGGGCTTCACAGCTAGTGTGAGTGCAATTCCTTATACCTTATATAAAGAAATTATGAATGATATTGCACCTGCTGGGATAGAAGATATTGATGTTACTATTAAGCTTTCTAATAGAGATACTATATCACCAATTGGGATTGTTAGAGATGTTGAAGTCTTGTGTGGGAAAATAAAATACCCTACTAATTTTCTTGTTCTTGGTTCCCCACAAGATAATTTTTGTCCCACTATATTTGTTAGACCTTTCTTGAATATTGTTAATGCTAAGACAGACTGCAAGAAAGATATCGTTACTGTTGGTTTAGGGGATATGTCTCATGATTTTAATTTCTCTAAATTTCGTAGACAACCCCATGATAAAGAATTGCCTAGTAAGGATGAATTATTAGTCTTGGTTCTATTGCTGTGCCTCCTCCTGATCCTTTAGAACAATATTTGCTAGACCATGAAAATGATATGTTTATGAATGAAAGAAGGGAAATAGATGAGGTATTTTTTAAACAAGGGCCTATTTTGAAACACAATTTGCGTGTTGAAATCCTTGGGGATCCTCCTCCACCCTAGGGTGATCCAGTGTTTGAGCTTAAACAACTACCTGATACTCTGAAATATGCTTACATTGATGAAAAGAAGATATATGCTATTATTATTAGTGCTAACCTTTCAGAGGATGAAGAAAAGAAATTGTTGAAAACTCGGAAGAAGCACCGTGCCGCTATTGGATATACCCTTGATGATCTTAAGGGCATTAGTCCCACTCCATGTCAGCACAAAATTAAATTGGAGAAAAATGCTAAACCAGTTGTTGATCATCAACAACGGTTAAATCCTAAGATGAAGGAAGTGGTAAGAAATGAAATATTAAAGCTTATGGAGGCAGGTATAACTTATCCTATTGCTGATAGTCAATGGGTAAGTCCTGTTCATTGTGTCCCTAGGAAGGGAGGTATTAATGTTGTTCCTAATGATAAGAATGGATTGATTCCTCAAAGGATTGTTATAGGTTATAGAATGGTAATTGATTTTTGCAAATTAAATAGAGCTACCAGAAAAGATCACTACCCTCTACCTTTTATTGATCAAATGCTAGAGAGACTATCCAAACATACACATTTTTGCTTTCTAGATGGTTATTCTGGTTTCTCTCAAATACCTGTGTCAAAAGAGGATCAAGAGAAAACCACTTTTACTTGCCCTTTCAGTACCTTTGCCTATAGACATATGCCTTTTGGTTTATGCAATGCACCTGCTACCTTTCAAAGATGTATGACTGCTATATTCTCTGATTTTTGTGAAAAGATTGTTGAGGTTTTCATGGATGATTTCTCCATTTATGAAACATCTTTTGATGATTGCTTAAGCAACCTTGATCAAGTTTTGCAGAGATGTGAAGAAACTAATCTTGTCTAGAATTGGGAGAAATGCCACTTTATGGTTAATGAAGGTATTGTCTTGGGGCATAAAATTTCTGAAAGAGGTATTGAAGTTGATAAATGTAGGATCTAGAAGTAGATGTGTCTAGAGGGGGGTGATTAGACACTTCATGCTAAAGTTGCAATTTTTAAGCTTTTTCGGTTTAAGTGGAGTTTAGGCACAATTACAATCACACACAATACATATCAAGCAAGCATGCAAAGAGTATATGAGCAGCGGAGTGTAAAGCATGCAACTTGCAAGAATGTAAAGAGAAGGGTTTGGAGAATTCAAACGCAATTGGAGACACGGATGTTTTTCCCGTGGTTCGGATAGGTGGTGCTATCCTACATCCACGTTGATGGAGACTTCAACCCACAAAGGGTAACGGTTGGGCGAGTCCACACAGGGCTCCACCCAAGGGTAATGGTTGCGTGAGTCCACACAGGGCTCCACCCACGAAGGGTCCACGAAGAAGCAACCACCCACAAAGGGTCCACGAAGAAGCAACCTTGTCTATCCCACCATGGCCATCGCCCACACAGGACTTGCCTCACTAGCGGTAGATCTTCACGAAGTAGGTGATCTCCTTGCCCTTACAAACTCCTTGGTTCAACTCCACAATCTTGTTGGAGGCTCCCAAGTGACACCTAGCCAATCTAGGAGACACCACTCTCCAAGAAGTAAAAAATGGTGTGTTGATGATGAACTCCTTGCTCTCGTGCTTCAAATGATAGTCTCCCCAACACTCAACTCTCTCTCATAGGATTTGGATTTAGTGGAAAGAAGATTTGAGTGGAAAGCAACTTGGGAAAGCTAGAGATCAAGATTCATATGGTAGGAATGGAATATCTTGGTCTCAACACATGAGTAGGTGGTTCTCTCTCAGAACATATGAGTTGGAATGGTGTATGCGTTCTGATGGCTCTCTCATCGAATGAGGAGGAGGTGGAGGGGTATATATAGACTCCACAAAAAATCCAACCGTTACACACAGTTTTCCAATCTCGGTGGGACCGAATCAGCGAACTCGGTCGGACCGAAAATGTAAACCTAGTGACCGTTAGGGATTTCGGTGGGACCGACTGGATCAACTCGGTGGGACCGATGTGCTAGGGTTAGGGTAAATCCAAAACTCGGTTTGACCGATTACTCAAACTCGGTGGGACCGATTTGGGTAATAAGTGAAACTGAGATTTGGCCAAGCAAACTCGGTGGAACCGATTGCATATCTCGGTGGGACCGAGAATATTGCAATGGGTAACAGAGAGTTTGCAAGCCCATCTCGATGAGACCGAGATCCCATCGGTGAGACCGAAATGATTAAGGTTTGGCAGTGGCTTATGACAAGTGAAACTCGGTGGCGCCGGATAGGAAGAATCGGTAGGACCGAGTTTGGCTTAGGGTTTAGGTCATATGTGGAAGTGGGAAAGTAGCTGAGGGTTTTGGAGCATATCACTAAGCACATGAAGCAAGAGGCTCATTAAGCAACACCTCATCCCTCCTTAATAGTATTGGCTTTTGCTAAAGACTCAATGTGATCTTGGATCACTAATGTAAAATGAGGAGTCTTGAGCTTGAAGCTTTAGCCAATCCTTTGTCCTTAGCATCTTGAAGGAGTTCCCACAACCTTTAGTCCATGCCACTCCATTGTTGAACTTATCTGAAACATGCTAGATCGAAATGTTAGTCCAACAAGAGATATGTTGTCATCAATTATCAAAACCACCTAGGGAGCACTTGTGCTTTCAATCTCCCCCTTTTTGGTAATTGATGGCAACATATATCAAAGCTTTAGATAAAGATATAAAGAACAGCAAGTAAAGCTTTGGAAGAACATGTAACAAGCATAGGCTCCCCCTACATGTATGCACTCATGTAAATATGAAATATGGAGGCATGTGAGAACATAACCATGACACAGTCGGCAATGTGTTACATGTATCTTGGCCATATGCATCAGAGCAAAAGATTATCAAGGAAAATAACTTCATGCTCATGAGTCCTTCTTGCAAACAGTATGTACATAAGCAAGAACTCCTCATACTCACGATTTTGATGCATATACTTACCTTGTGGTCTTGGGTTGGCTTAGGATGGAATGAACCTGCACAAACAAGGTTAGATAACACATGTACGTCCACTAGCCAGAGCAAACAAAAGAAACCACAAGAATACCAAGACTGGGATGACATGTAGAGAGTGAGTACAAGGTACCATATTGAATTCAACATGTCCCCAAGAATAAAGATATGCAATGAATTTGACTGATTTCTTTCCCTTAGGTGTCTTGCTCCCCCTGAATCTTACATGGGATATTGGGAGAAGATAGGAAACAGAAAATCAGAGCTGAAAGATATGAATAGAACTAAATTCAAATGAGTTCATATGAACATGTCTTTCCCCCAAAAAGACATGTGGCATCTCTCCTCTTGAACATCAAGCATCTGGGATCCTTGAGTATTCTCTCCCCCTTGGAGATTTCTTTCTTCCCCTTAATATATGGGATCCTTGAGTATTCTCTCCCCCTTAGTACTTTCTCCTTTGTAGGTGATAAGCTTTTGATGTGATCTCTCTCTCTCTGATGATAAGCTTTGATGTGATCTCTCTCTCCCCCTTTGACATCAATTTCAAAGAAGGTTTTTCCTGGAATCCGTCGAATAGGTTTGGTCCTTGAGATTCAGTACAAAGCAGTGAATAAAACTGTGATGCTTGTAGAGGACAAGATTCATTGAGTGGAGCTGGATCAGAAGAAATATAGAATATGTGGCAAACTGTTTTTCCTGTTGCGAAATCGATGGCACCGAGTGGCATGTTTCGGTAGTACCGAAGGGATTCGGTTGGACCGAGAATAGCTATTCGGTGAAACCGAGTTCATCACAGAGAGAGACACTTGTCACCTCATCTCATTAGTCAAGTAAGATCTCACAAATATTTGCAATGAATTAGCTGAAAGATTTGCAAGGAATTTGATGCAGAATTATGCAGAACAAAAATCAAAAAGAAAAGGGTAAAAGTTTCTAGATGAAGTTTTTTTTTGATTGAAAATGAAAGAAACAAATATGCAAGGGACAAATGCAATAGCTCAGAAAAGAACACAAGAGAACTTCATCTAGAATTGGGCGGTGACATAGTCACCTATGTTAGAGTATATTGACTTAGGAGTCAAGTGATAACACTTGATCATAGGTCATACTCATCGTTTAAGCTCAAAATGGGGTTACCATTTTTTCATTTAAGCCTGTTGATGTATTCACATCTTGTTGAGTTGCTTTGACTCATGTCTTGGAGTAAAGCTTCTCTAAGATGGAATAACATACCTTGGGTGGTGATGTGGTTCTTGCTCATGTAGTTGAACTTGTGTGGGTGCTCAAGGTTGATGTAGTTCATCAAGAGTTGGGAGCACCACTTGGAGTTTGAGTTCATCTACCTACATGGGTTAGTTCTTGCAAAGAAGAGCACTTGTGTATCCAAAAATGACAATCATGAAGCTTAACATAGAGTTTGTCAAAGGATGTGTTTCATGGTTTTGTGCTTCCTTGTCTTCAACCACTATTGTGTAGAGTCTTGGTCTTGAAGAGATTGCTCAAGATGTGGGTGAGTCGCAATCTCATGGAATTAGATTCAACCAAGCACCTACATGGGTTAGGCAACATGCAAGGTGCAAATACATCCAGGACATAAGATAGTTATCATAAGAGATATATCATGGATTAGTCATAAGCTCATGTCTTGCATGTATCCAATGGAGTTTCTACTCCAAGTTCGAAGCATCAATGATGTTCAATTCTCCTCTCAACCTGCAAAACACTTTCTCATCAAGCGGTTTAGTGAATATATCCGCTAATTGCTTATCAGTGCGAACATGCTTAAGATTGATGTCACCCTTAGCAACATGATCTCGAATGAAATGATGATGAACTTCAATATGTTTAGTTCGAGAATGTTGTACAGGATTATGACCAATTTTGATAGCACTTTCATTGTCACAAAGTAGTGGAACATGTTTCACATAAATTCCATAATCTTTAAGAGTTTGGGTCATCCAAAGTAATTGAGCACAACATGAACCAGCGGCAATGTATTCCGCTTCGGCGGTGGATAAGGATACTGAGTTTTGTTTCTTGGAAGACCAAGACACAAGAGATCTGCCAAGATTGACAAGTACCCGAAGTGGACTTTCTATCAACCTTGTCTCCGGCATAATCCGAGTCGGAATAGCCAACAAGATCAAAAGAAGACCTCTTAGGATACCAAATGCCAAAATTTGGTGTATGGATTAAATATCTCACTATCCTTTTCACAGCCTTAAGATGACAATCTTTAGGAGCAGCTTGATATTGTGCACACATGCACACACTTAGCATAATATCGGGACGTGAAGCACATAGGTATAACAATGAACCAATCATAGAGCGATAAACCTTTTGATCAACCGGTTCACCATCTTTAGTTAAATCATTATGTCCACTAGTAGGCATGGGTGTAGACATACCTTTGCATTCTTGCATATTGAACTTCTTGAATAAGTCCTTGGTGTACTTTGTTTGAGAGACAAATGTACCTTCCTTAGTTTGCTTGATTTGCAATCCGAGAAAGAATTTGAGTTCACTCATCATAGACATCTCAAACTTCTCTGACATTAGCTTTCCAAACTTTTCACTAAAGAGAGGGTTAGTTGAACCAAATATGATATCATCAACATAAATTTGGCATACAAATAGTTCTCCATTAACCCTTTTAGTAAAAAGAGTAGAATCAATTTTACCAATTTCAAAACCACTTGTAGTAAGGAACTTGGTCAAGCATTTATACCATGCTCTAGGAGCTTGTTTAATACCATAAAGAGCTTTGTGAAGTTTGTAAACATGATTTGGTTTCTTAGGATTGATAAAGCCGGGAGGTTGTTTGACATAAACTTCCTCCTCTATTTCACCATTTAGAAAAGCACTTTTAATGTCCATTTGGTACAAGGTGATATTATGGTGATTAGCATAGGCAAGTAAGATGCGAATGGACTCAAGTCTAGCAACGGGAGCATACGTCTCACCATAGTCCATACCTTCGACTTGTGTGTATCCTTGGGCGATGAGACGTGCTTTGTTGTGAACCACTTGTCCATCTTCATCTTGCTTGTTGCAAAACACCCATTTGGTACCAATGATGTTGTGGTTGTTGTCGGGCTTCTCGACCAATGTCCAAACTTGGTTTCTCTCAAAATTATGTAGCTCTTCATGCATAGCGTTTATCCAATCTGGATCTTCCAATGCTTCTTCAACCTTCATAGGTTCAATGCTAGAGATGAATGAATAGTTTTCACAAAAGTTAGCTAAATGAGTTTTTGAGCGAGTGATTCTCCCGGTTTGTATATCATTGAGGATTTGCTCGATGGGATGATCTTTGGCAATTCTTGCTCGAACTCGTGAGAGCTTTTGCTTGGGTCTTTGTTGAACATCTTCTTCATCTTGTTCTTCTTCTTGGCCTTCTTCATTGTTGACGTCGTCGTTCTCTTGTCATGGTGGAGAAGGAGGTTGTTGATGTTCGTCTTGACGTATTTCCTCATTTTCTTCATCTTGATGTGTCCCACTTGTGGATGCTTCCGTGTCGATTCTTGGTTCACCTTGTCGTGAAGTAGAAGCTTCCACTTGGACGGATGAAGTACTCTCCTTCACCTCCGTTGGACGAATTTTGCCAGTGGACAAGTCTTGAATTGCTTCTGAAGGGTCTTTGTCTCCTACATCAATTGGCAATTGCTCTACTTGCGAGCCATTAGATTCATCAAACTTCACACCTACCGTCTCTTCAACCTTTCGGGTGAAATTGTTGTAGACACGGTAAGTGTGAGAGTTTGAGCCATAACCAAGTAGAAAACCTTCATGAGATTTAGGAGCAAACTTTGAACGATGATGCTTATCAAGAATGTAGCACTTTGAGCCGAATACTCGAAAGTATCCAACTTGAGGCTTGTTACCGGTGAGGAGCTCATATGCCATCTTGCCGAGTAGCTTGTGAAGATATAAGCGATTTGTTGCGTGACAAGCTGTCTCAACCACTTCTGCCCAAAAGTGCTTTGGCGTCTTGTATTCATCAAGCATCGTTCTTGCCATTTCGATGAGCGTCCGGTTCTTCCTCTCAACAACTCCATTTTGTTGAGGTGTGTACGTAGCCGAGAACTCGTGTGAAATCCCTTCTTCGTCAAGAAAGGTGTCCACATTTGCGTTCTTGAACTCCGTTTCGTTGTCACTCCGAACCTTCTTGATCTTCACATCAAACTGATTTTGGGCCTTCCTTGCGAAGTTTCTGAAGATCTTCTGGACCTGCGACTTGTCATTAAGAAAGAACACCCACGTAAATCTTGAAAAGTCATCAACTATAACTAGACCAAAAGAGTTTCCACCGAGACTCTTGTAGGCGTTGGGACCAAAAAGATCCATGTGAAGTAGCTCGAGTGGCCTCCTTGTGGTTATGATGTTCTTCACGGGATGTCTTCCTCCAACCTGTTTACCTGCTTGACAAGCACTGCAAAGTCTATCCTTATCAAATATGACATCGTTAACTCCAAGGATATGATTTCCTTTAATAAGCTTGTCAATGTTTCTCATGCCAACGTGACCTAGTAGTCTATGCCACAACCAACCTTTTGAGGATTTAGCAACAAAGCAAGTTTTAGGTTGTGCCTTTTTAGAGAAATCGACAATGTAAAGATCTCCTCTTCGCATACCCGTAAAGACCATTTTATGATTGTCTCGACGAAATACTTAGCAATCTACCTCAGTAAATAGGACATTCAAACCGAAATCAGCAAGTCTAGATACTGAAAGTAAGTTGTAGCCAAGAGATTCAACGAGCATGACATTTTGAAAGGAACTATCATGTGAGATGGCCACCTTACCAAGGCCAACCACTTTACCCTTTGAATTATCACCAAAGGTGACATATTTTCAAGGGCCGTCATTTTCAGCAAGCTCACGAAACATCTCTTCATCTCCGGTCATATGATCAGTACATCCACTATCAAGAACCCATTCCTTTCCTCCTAATTCATATCCCCGAAGATTTGCCATAAGACCAAAATGTCTCATTGCATCATCAAGATCGAAGTCACTATCATCATCATCATAATATTCATGTTCATCATGATCTTGTGATTCATAGAGAGGGTAATTCATCAGATAAATGATCATCAAAGTGGTCACTTTTATGAATTCTTATAGCTTTGAGTATGATATCATTAATGATTCCAACATCACCTTTAGCATGCTTAAGATTGGCAAGTTCAAAAAGACATTTACCAAAACTAGGATCACTAGAGTTCATCTTACTCAAGGCAATAGATTTTTGGAGAATTTCATCCAAAGTTTTCAAGGAATGATCGGGAAATCGTTCCTCAAGAAATTTCCATATAGTATAGGCACAATTTTGAGTAGGCACACTAGCAATCAAATTTTTGGGCAATCCTCTAATGATGAGCTCAATAGTTCTAAGATTGCGAATCATGTCAATATCTTCATCTAGGGTAGGATGCAAAGGATCACTATGAAGTGCACAAGGGCTAGCAATATACTTGTTCAAATGATATTGATTGAAGATTACAAGCTTCTCATTTTTCCACTCATGAAAATACTTTCCATCAAGAATAGGCACTCTATGTCTAAGACTCCCTAGAGTAGACACATCCATCTTCCTCCAATGGTGATTAAACCAAGGCAATGGAGACCAAAGCTCTGATACCACTTGTAGGATCTAGAAGTAGATGTGTCTAGAGGGGGGTGATTAGACACTTCATGCTAAAGTTGCAATTTTTAAGATTTTTCGGTTTAAGTGGAGTTTAGGCACAATTACAATCACACACAATACATATCAAGCAAGCAACAAAGAGTATATGAGCAGCGGAATGTAAAGCATGCAACTTGCAAGAATGTAAAGAGAAGGGTTTGGAGAATTCAAACGCAATTGGAGACACGAATGTTTTTCCCGTGGTTCGGATAGGTGGTGCTATCCTACATCCACGTTGATGGAGACTTCAACCCACAAAGGGTAATGGTTGCGCGAGTCCACAAAGGGCTCCACCCAAGGGTAATGGTTGCGCGAGTCCACACAGGGCTCCACCCACGAAGGGCCCACGAAGAAGCAACCACCCACAAAGGGTCCACGAAGAAGCAACCTTGTCTATCCCACCATGGCCATCGCCCACACAGGACTTGCCTCACTAGCGGTAGATCTTCACGAAGTAGGCGATCTCCTTGCCATTACAAACTCCTTGGTTCAACTCCACAATCTTGTCGGAGGCTCCCAAGTGACACCTAGACAATCTAGGAGACACCACTCTCCAAGAAGTAACAAATGGTGTGTTGATGATGAACTCCTTGCTCTTGTGCTTCAAATGATAGTCTCCCCAACACTCAACTCTCTCTCATAGGATTTGGATTTAGTGGAAAGAAGATTTGAGTGGAAAGCAACTTGGGAAGGCTAGAGATCAAGATTCATATGGTAGGAATGGAATATCTTGGTCTCAACACATGAGTAGGTGGTTCTCTCTCGGAACATATGAGTTGGAATGGTGTATGCGTTCTGATGGCTCTCTCATCGAATGAGGAGGAGGTGGAGGGGTATATATAGCCTTTACACAAAATCCAACCGTTACACATAGTTTTCCAATCTCGGTGGGACCGAATCAGCAAACTCGGTCGGACCGAAAATGTAAACCTAGTGACCGTTAGGGATTTCGGTGGGACCGACTGGATCAACTCGGTGGGACCGACGTGCTAGGGTTAGGGTAAATCCAAAACTCGGTTTGACCGATTACTCAAACTCGGTGGGACCGATTTGGGTAATAAGTGAAACTGAGATTTGGCCAAGCAAACTCGGTGGAACCGATTGCATATCTCGGTGGGACCGAGAATATTGCAATGGTTAACAGAGAGTTTGCAAGCCCATCTCGGTGAGACCGAGATCCCATCGGTGAGACCGAAATGATTAGGGTTTGGCAGTGGCTTATGATAAGTGAAACTCGGTGGCGCCGGATAGGAAGAATCGGTAGGACCGAGTTTGGCTTAGGGTTTAGGTCATATGTGGAAGTGGGAAAGTAGCTGAGGGTTTTGGAGCATATCACTAAGCACATGAAGCAAGAGGCTCATTAAGCAACACCTCATCCCTCCTTAATAGTATTGGCTTTTCCTAAAGACTCAATGTGATCTTGGATCACTAATGTAAAATGAGGAGTCTTGAGCTTGAAGCTTTAGCCAATCCTTTGTCCTTAGCATCTTGAAGGAGTTCCCACAACCTTTAGTCCATGCCACTCCATTGTTGAACTTATCTGAAACATGCTAGATCGAAATGTTAGTCCAACAAGAGATATGTTGTCATCAATTATCAAAACCACCTAGGGAGCACTTGTGCTTTCAATAAAGCTAAAGTAGATGCTATTGAAAAGATTCCGTGTCCTAAAGATATTAAAGGTATAAGAAGTTTCCTTGGTCATGTTGGTTTCTATAGGAGGTTTATTAAAGACTTCTCTAAAATTTCTAGGCCTCTCACTAATCTCTTGCAAAAATATGTTCCTTTTGTTTTTGATGATGATTGTGTAGAAGCATTTGAAATACTTAAGAAAGCCTTGATTTCTGCTCCTATTGTTCAACCACCTGATTGGAATTTACCCTTTGAAATTATGTGTGATGCTAGTAATTATGCTGTTGGTGCTGTTCTAGGACAAAGAGTTGATAAGAAATTAAATGTTATCCAGTATGCTAGTAAAACTATAGACAGTGCCCAGAAAAATTATGCTACCAGTGAAAAAGAATTTTTAGCAGTTGTATTTGCATGTGATAAGTTCAGACCTTATATTGTTGATTCTAAAGTAACTGTTCACACTGATCATGCTGCTATTAAATATCTTATGGAAAAGAAAGATGCTAAACCTAGACTTATTAGATGGGTTCTCTTGCTACAAGAATTTGATTTGCATATTATTGATAGATAGGGAGCTGAGAACCCTGTTGCCGACAACCTATCTAGGTTAGAAAATGTTCTTGATGACCCACTGCCTATTAATGATAGCTTTCCCGGTGAACAATTAAATGTCATAAATGCTTCTCATAATACTCCATGTTATGCTGATTATGCTAATTATATTGTTGCTAAATTTATACCACCTAGTTTCACATACCAGCAAAAGAAAAAAAATTCTATGATTTAGGACATTACTTTTGGGATGATCCACACCTTTATAAAGAGGGAATAGATGGTGTTATTAGACGTTGTGTACCTAAGCATGAACAGGAATAGATCCTACGCAAGTGCCAGTCCGAGTCTTACGGAGGACACCACGCTGGAGATAGAACTGCACATAAGGTATTGCAGTCCGGTTTCTATTGGCCCACTCTCTTTAAGGATGCTCGTAAGTTTGTCTTGTCTTGTGATCAATGTCAAAGAATTGGTAATATTAGTAGATGTCAGGAAATGCCTATGAATTATTCACTTGTTATTGAGCCATTTGATGTTTGGGGCTTTGATTATATGGGACCTTTTCCTTCCTCTAATGGGTATACACATATTTTAGTTGCTGTTGATTACGTTACTAAGTGGGTAAAAGCTATTCCAAGTAGTAGTGCTAATCAGAACACTTCTATTAAGATGCTTAAAGATGTTATTTTTCCGAGGTTTGGAGTCCCTACATATTTAATGACTGATGGTGGTTCACATTTTATTCATGGTGTTTTCCATAAAATACTTGCCAAGTATGATGTTAACCATAGAATTGCATCTCCATGTCATCCTCAGTCTAGTGGTCAAGTAGAACTGTGTAATAGAGAGATTAAGTTAATTTTGCAAAATACTGTTAATAGATCTAGAAAGAATTGGTCTAAGAAACTTGATGATGCATTGTGGGCTTATAGAACTGCTTATAACACTACAAAAAAAAGACACATCCGTGACATTTTGGGCCGAACGAAATTTTTTTCTGTCATACATATGACACTTCTATGACGATAATTGTGACAAACCCGGTATCATCATAGATGTGGTGGGCTCCTACTTCTATGACAAAAAATCATGACAGAAAATGGGCTTTTTGTCCTGGGCGGGCCGAAGACGCGACTGCATGACATTCTTTGGGCCGTCCATGACGGAAAAACCATGGTAGAAGCGAGGGGGAGGAAAATTTCGGGGAGTTCCCGGTTACGGTGGGAGGCCGGGGGCCGAGTGATGCACGTTTCTCTTGTACACATACGCGCATGTGTACGAGGCGTTGGCTCTAACTGAACCCGAGCGAGGCGTTGGGCTCTAACTGAACCCGAGTGATTGCACTGCAGGCTACACGTTACTGAACCCGAGCGATCGATCGATGGCTGTTAACTGAACCCGATTGAGCAATTCCTTCGCTACTGCTGCTAACTTAAGCCGATCGATGTTGCCTCTGGGATGAACAGTGAGCGTTGTGGGGGGGGGTGGATGAACAGTGAGCGGTGGCGTTGCCTCTGGATGAACAGGACCCCGTGGTGTGGTGGAGGGCTGGATGAACAGTAGACGGTGGAGGGGTGCCTGTGGAGGGGTGGTTGAACAGGACCCCGTGGTGTGGAGAGCAGGATGAACAGTAGACGGTGGAGGGGTGGTTGAACAGGACCCCGTGGTGTGGAGAGCAGGATGAACAGTAGACGGTGGAGGGGTGGTTGAACAGTAGCCGGTGGAGTAGCGCGCGGTGGAGGCTGGATGAACAGGAGCCCATGGAGGCTGGAGGAGGTCGACAGTAGCCCGTGGAGGCTGGAGGAGGTCGACGGTGGAGATGAACAATATCCCGTGGAGTCCCGTTTTGCGGTATGCCACACCCCTCCTGATGAATAGGACCCCTGTTTCGACCGTAGGAGGTCTGTTTCGTTTGTTTTGCGGTACGCCACACCCCTCCTGATGAACAGGACCCCCGTTTCGACCATAGGAGGTCCGTTTCGTCCTTTTGCGGTACGCCACACCCCTCCCGATCAACAGGACCCCCATTTCGACCGTAGGAGGTCCATTTCGTCCGTTTTGCGGTACGCCACACCCCTCCCGATCAACAGGACCCCCGTTTCGACCATAGGAGGTCCGTTTCCTCCGTTTTGTGGTACGCCAGGCCTCTTTTCCATCGCCTGTTCCGTCCAAGCCCTCCCGATGAACACGACCACGCATTCCATTCTAACCCAGCCGGTTGGCTCCCACGCGTTCCGTTGCCTCCCGATGAACACGACGCATTCCGTTGCCTCCCCATGAACACGACGCATTCCGTTGCCTCCCCATGAACACGACGATGATGTTTCTCCGTTCTGACCCAGCCATGTACACGAGCCCTGGCCGTACGTATGCGCGAGTAGGCGTTCGAGACCCCGCCCGTATGTACACATACGTGGCCGTATTTTCTTTCTTGCACCCTGGCCGTTGTACGTACGTGTACAGGCTACATGCACGCCTCTACTACGACACGTACGCGCCTCTACTACGACACGTGCGCGCCTCTACATCCACCAGTGTATATGTACGTACACGTTCGTGACCAGAATGACAACGCTACGTATGCTTCGACCAGGTGGGTCCCAACTGTCAGGCACTTCCTTGCCTGCGAAGATGTAGCTGGTGGGTCCCAGCAGTCAGGGAGCGAATCGTTTTTGTTTGCCCGAACGCACTTCCTTGTGTGCAAAGATGTAGCTGGTGGGTCACAGCAGTCAGGGGGAAACGTTTTTTCGCGAAATACAGTGGCCCGTCCGGTGGTTCCCAGCTGTCAGCTGGAGGAATAAGTATTTTGCACATAATAAGGAGGCACTTCCTTGCTACGGCCATGGACCCAGCTGTCAGCCTCTCCACGTACAGTCCACGTCCGATGGAAGCCATTCCTTGACCACGTTGACCACACTGTGCCGAGAGCACCAGTGCGGTGGACGACGGCGAGGCCTAGGAAGGGGACGACACAGAGCCGGGGAAGACGCGAAAGTGGATGCCCACGCATAGAGGAGTATGAGGGTTCACTCGTTCGGCTGCGGTGTGAGGCTGCCGTCGCCGCGGAATAACAAGGGGTGTGGGTGCATAGAGGGATGGCCTGGCCAGCGGTGGGAGTACTAGGGGGCGTTGAGGCCTCCGCGGCATCACAACCGGCCACGGGCGGC
Organism: Triticum dicoccoides; assembly: GCF_002162155.2. Classification (NCBI taxonomy): domain Eukaryota; kingdom Viridiplantae; phylum Streptophyta; class Magnoliopsida; order Poales; family Poaceae; genus Triticum; species Triticum dicoccoides. Next base: position 289,878,561 of record NC_041390.1, read on the forward strand.
AGGAGCAGGCGGCACGACCGGCGCTGCTTTGGGCAGCTAGAGCAAGAAGACCAGAGGTTGAAGAGACACTACGGCCGTTGGATGGACATCGTACGATCACTGGAGCTAGATCGTTCATATATTTACTAAAGTTGACAAAGGCCTCCGTCCCAGTCAACTTAGTAGGCCCACAAGTCAGCCTCCCACCAAGATGGGTCCCAACAAGCAGGGGGGTATTCATTTTTTTGTGCATAATAAGGAGGCACTTCCGGTGGGTCCGAGCCGACAGCGGGGGGAACATTTTTTCGCAAAATACGGTGGCCCGTCCTGTGGGTCCCAGCAGTCAGGGGGAAACATTTTTTTTCTGCAAAATACTGGTGGCCCGTCCGGTGGGTCCCTGCTGTCAGGTGGAGGAATAATTATTTTTCACGTAATAAGGAGGCACTTCCTTGCGGCTGCCGTGGACCCAGCTGTCAGCCTCTCCACGTACAGTACTCTTCTGATGGAAGTCGGTCGTTGACCACATTGACCATGCCGCCCCGAGAGCACCACGGCGGTGGACGACAGCGAGGCCTAGGAAGGGGACGACACGGAGCCGGGGAAGACGCGGCAGTGGAAGCCCGCGTGGAGAGGAGTACGAGGGTTCACCGGTTCGGCTACGGTGTGAGGCTGCTGTCGCCGCAGAATAACAGGGGGTGTGGGTGAGTAGAGGAATGCCCTGGCCAGCGGTGGGAGTAGCAGGGGGCGCTGAGGCCTGCGCGACAGCACAGCCGGCCACAGGAGGCGGGAGTAGGTGGTCCTGCCGGCGCTGCTTTGGCGGCTGGAGCAAGAAGATCAGAGATTGAAGAAACACGACGGTCGTTGGATTGACATCCAACAGTTACGTCTGCTAGTATCATTTGTTGATGTATATAATAACTAAAAAAATCTTGCATACGCGTCAACTAAACAGGCCCACAAGTCAGACCACTCCCTCTTTTTTTTAATAATTTATATATAGCTCATGGAAACTTCTTATGCAATTTATTGCAGTCGTTTTTTGGTTGGCCAGGGCCAATTTCACATATTTCTGTGGGTTCCAAACTATTTTTAATACCGAAATGTCAAGCCAGATTTAAAGTACTTTGAAGATATATTTAAATTAGGTTAATGCCCAGTGAAATAGGAATCTGAAAATGTGAAAAAATTCAGAAATTATAAAGTAATCGCCAATTTGTCATCTGTTTTTATATTTACAACCCATTTCATATTACTTTCAAGATTTACAGGCATCTTGAAAGAGTTGCAGCCCATCAGTGCGTAGAAAAATAAGTAGGCCTAGATTGGGTATTCTTCAGAAAAAATAAACTGGGCTCATTTTCGCAAAGAAAAAATAGCTGGGCTGGTCACATGGTGAACATAAAATATAAGCCTGGGCTAGACGGGCCACGACCCAGTTCAAATCCTGCTCCGTCTCAACAATACCAAACAAAAAAATACTGCTCGAGTAGCTACATCCCAGGTGTCAGCTGATCTTGTGCTGTTCTCTTGTCTATTGACTATATACGCTCACAATGTCGTGGGTCCCAGATGTCAGGAAAACACTAGGAGGAAGCATTTTATTTTTCCATACGCTGACGTGGTGGGCCCCTACAGTCATCCTCTCCACGTACTTCTGTCGATTCCTGTTGTTTATTGACCATGTTAACAACGCGAGAGGACGGCGCCATGACGAGCGCACCAAAGCGCGCGGAGGACGTCGACGTTAGCGATTTAGGAGACGGTGGGGCGGCGATGCGTGCGCTGAGGCGCAGCCAGCCGTGGGAGGCGGAAGCAGGCGGCCCCACCGGCGCTGGTTTGGTTTTGGCGGCTGGAGGAAGACATGACTGAAAAAACACGACAGACTGCAAAAGCAGTAGGTGATGAGGACATCAATACCATTGTTACACCCACAACCCCTGTTGTTATACATACTGGACCAATTACTAGATCTCGCGCACGCCAATTGAATTATCAGGTACTTTCATTTCTTGGTAACGATTCTAATGTTCATGAGAATATGATGTTGCCTAAATTGGATACATTTGTTTTGCTTACAAATGAAGGGCCTAGCTTGGACAAGAAAGATGAACATTGGAGCAAGTTCAAGCATGGAGATGATGGCATGTGCAAGGGGAACAAGAACAGAGTTACAAGTGATGATTCCAGGACTTTGAAGCCACCATAATGAGTGCATGAAGCCTTGACGAAATATACAACATGCCACTTCATAAGTTTCGTCTAGAGGCTATTCTAGGTGCCACGTCACCTTATTATTGGGCCAGGCCCATGTATTTTCGAAATACTTAAGTATAGGATGTTTTTAGAGTCCGTATGTGTGGGGAAACAAGAGTTAGGGTTTGTTTCGGACCCCTCCACCAAGGGCCACGAAATTCCCCCTCTCTCCTCCATATATACAGCCCTTAGGGCATCATTTAGACTTTGGGGTTTTGTTTAGATTAAAAGTTCGCCATAGCTGCAACTTCGTGTACTTCGCTTGTGTCCAATGACCAGACCAAGACATCACAGAAGCCCACCTTGATCAATAAAGCTTTCATCTTATATTCACAATATCCAGATTGCTATCTCAGTTTCTTGGTTGTTCTTCGTTTGCTCGCAGGAAACAAACCCTCGTGGTCAGGTTGATCGTGCTCTGGCATGGTCAATAACCCCTCGGAAGCTGGTTTAGCGATTGCTAAGGCGCGACGTCTCGCACGTTCGTAGTCGGATCGTCAAGGTCAACTCCCACAGAAACGATAGCCACCATCTCATCGAAACATCGGGACACCTTTGCCTCTATCAAGTGGTATCAGATTTCCAGGTTGCTCGGTGAGATTTTACAGTTTTTCGTAGTTCAGATTGAGTCTGTTCTTCATACCTACAGTCCACGAAAAAAAAGCCACAAAAAAATTAGGGTTAGTTCATCATATCCAAACCAATCTAAGCCTTTGCATAATCTTTTCAGTATTTTGCTTTGTTGAATTTGCGGTTGTATCGTCGTGTCTAGTTGCTGGTCTTAGAGTCTAGTCTTTTAGAGTTTCGAGTTCTGGTCATAAGTTGCCACGCCGCCGCCGCACCATCATCATTGCCCCTTCCATATACCACCACCAATCCGTCTCCATATACCATGATAGAGGCTAAGGTGTCCTGATGTTTCGATGAGATGGTGGCTATCGTTTTCTGTGGGAGTCGACCTTGACGATCCGACTACGAATGTGCGAGACGTCGCGCCTTAGCAATCACTAAACCAACTTCCGAGGGTTATTGACCACGCCGGAGCACGATCAACCTGACCACGAGGGTCTGTTTCCTGCGAGCAAACGAAGAACAAGCAAGAAACTGAGATTGCAATCGGGATATTGCGAATATAAGATGAAAGCTTTATTGATCAAGGTGGGGTTCTGTGACGTCTTGGTCTGGTCGTTGGACACAAACGAAGTACGCGAAGTTGCAGCTATGGCGAACTTTTAATCTAAACAAAACCCAAAGTGTAAACGACGCCCTAAGGGCTGTATATATGGAGGAAGAGGGGGGGAATTTCGTGGCCCTTGAGGGTGGGGTCTGAAACCAACCCTAACTCTTGTTTCCCCACACATACGGACTCTAAAAATAGCCTATACTTAAGTATTTCGAAATTACATGGGCCTGGCCCATTAATAAGGTGACGCAGCACCTAGAATAGCCTATGGACGAATATTATGAAGTGGCATCTTGTATATTTCGTCCAAGGCTTCATGCACTCCTTATGGCGGCTTCAAAGTCCTGAAATCATCACTTGTAACTCTGTTCTTGATCCCCTTGCGCATGCCATCAACTCCATGCGTGTTCTTGCTCCAATGTTCATCCTTCTCCAAGCTAGGCCCTTCATTTGTAAGCAAAACAAATGTATCCAATTTAGGCAGCATCATAATCTCATAAACATTAGAATCATTACCAAGAAATGAAAGTACCTGGTAATTTAATTGGCATGCGCGAGCTCTAGTAATTGGTCCAGTATATGTAACAGTAGGGGCTGTGGGTGTAACAATGGTATTGATGTCCTCATCATCCTCCCCTTCTTGAAATGAAGTCGTCCTCGACGGAAGCGCATCTTCCTCACCCAAATAAGGCTTCAAATCTGCAATGTTAAAAGTGGGACTAACCCCAAAATCTACAGGTAGCTCAAGTTTATATGCATTATCATTTATTTTCTCTAACACCTTAAAAGGACCATCAACACGTGGCATTAGCTTTGATTTGTGGAGATTAGGAAATCTATCTTTACGCAAATGTAACCAAACAAGATCTCCAGGCGCAAACACAACATGTTTTCTACCCTTATCTCCAGCAATTTTATATTTAGCATTCATACGCTCAATGTTTTCCTTAGTTAACTCATGCATTTTTAAAATCAATTCAGAACGTTCTTTAGCATCAAAATTAACCTTCTCTGAAGATGGAAGAGGCAACAAATCAATAGGTGCACGAGGTAGGAAACCATACACAATTTCAAAAGGGCACATCTTAGTAGTAGAATGCAATGAACGATTATAAGCAAATTCAATATGAGGCAAGCATTCTTCCCACATTTTCTTGTTATTCTTCAAAATAGCCCTAAGCATAGTAGACAATGTTCTATTGACTACTTCACTTTGTCCATCAGTTTGGGGGCGACAAGTAGTACTAAAAAGCAGCTTAGTCCCCAACTTAGCCCATAAAAATCTCCAAAAGTGGCTAAGAAATTTAGTATCACGATCTGAAACAATAGTATTTGGCACACCATGTAAGCGAATAATTTCATGAAAGAACAAATCAGCAACATTAATGGCATCATCGCTTTTATGACATGGTATAAAGTGTGCCATTTTCGAGAACCTATCCACGACAACAAATATGCTATCCCTCCCCTTCTTTGTTCGAGGTAAACCTAAAACAAAGTCCATAGATATATCCTCCCAAGGAACACTAGGTACAGGCAAAGGCATATATAAACCATGAGGATTGAGTCGTGACTTAGCTCTTTGACATGTAGTGCAGCGACCAACAAAACGCTCAACATCCCGTCTCATCTTTGGCCAAAAGAAATGTGTAGCAAGTATATCCTCCGTCTTCTTGACGCCAAAGTGTCCCATTAATCCTCCTCCATGCGCCTCCTGCAACAACAAAAGACGAACGGAGCTAGCTGGAATGCATAGCTTGTTAGCACGAAACACAAATCCATCGTTAAGAACGAACTTGTTCCAAGTTCTCCCTTCCTTAAAATTCTGCAATACATCTTTAAATTCAGCATCATGAACATATTGATCTTTGATGGTCTCCAAACCAAATATTTTAAAGTCAAGTTGTGAAAGCATAGTATAATGACGAGACAAGGCATCAGCAATAACATTTTCTTTACCCTTCTTGTGCTTAATGACATAAGGGAAAGTCTCAATGAATTCAACCCATTTAGCATGTCTACGGTTCAGTTTTGCTTGACTTTTAATGTGTTTCAACGATTCATGATCAGAATGTATAACAAATTCCTTGGGCCATAAATAATGTTGCCATGTTTCTAAGCTCCGAACAAGAGCATATAATTCTTTATCATAAGTAGAATAGTTCAGACTAGGCCCACTCAATTTTTCAGAAAAATATGCAACAGGTTTTCCATCTTGTAATAACACACCTCCTAATCCAATTCCACTAGCATCACATTCAAGCTCAAAAGTCTTATTGAAATTAGGAAGTTGGAGTAAAGGAGCATGTGTCAACTTATCTTTCAATACCGTGAAGGCTTCTTCTTGTGCGGTACCCCAAACAAAAGGCACATCCTTCTTTGTAAGCTCGTTGAGAGGTGCAGCAATGGTGCTGAAATCTCTCACAAAACGCCTATAGAAACCAGCGAGGCCAAGGAAACTCCTCACTTGTGTGACCGTTTTGGGCTGCGGCCAACTCTCAATAGCTTCAATCTTGGCTTTATCAACTTCAATTCCCTGTGGAGTAACAACATAGCCAAGAAAAGATACTCGGTCGGTGCAAAAGGTGCACTTTCCAAGGTTTCCAAACAAACGTGCATCACGTAGAGCAATAAAAACAGCACGTAAATGTTCCAAATGTTCCTCCAAAGATTTGCTATAAATCAATATGTCATCAAAGTAAACTACCACAAATCGTCCAATGAAAGCACGGAAAACTTCGTTCATTAACCTCATGAAAGTACTAGGTGCATTAGTTAACCCAAAAGGCATGACTAACCACTCGTATAATCCAAACTTAGTTTTAAATGCTGTTTTCCATTCATCTCCCAATTTCATACGAATTTGATGGTATCCACTACGCAAATCAACTTTGGAGAATATTGTAGAGCCACTCAATTCATCAAGCATATCATCTAACCTAGGAATAGGATGACGATAACGAATAGTAATATTATTATGCCTCTACAATCAACGCACATACGCGACGTACCATCCTTTTTCGGCACTAAAATGATAGGAACAGCACAAGGACTAAGGGATTCGCGTATATAACCTTTGTCGAGCAGTTCTTGTACTTGACGCATAATCTCCTTCGTCTCCTCTGGATTGGTACGGTATGGTGCACGGTTGGGTAGCGAAGCACCGGGAATTAAGTCAATTTGATGCTCAATCCCTCGAATAGGTGGTAATCCCAGTGGCACGTCTTGTGGAAAGACGTCAGCGAACTCCTGCAAAATGTTAGTGACAGCAAGGGGCAAAGAGGAAGGCACGTCCTTGAATGAAAATAATGCCTCTTTGCACACAAAAGCATAGCAAACAGATTTGCTAAAATCTAGCTCATCAATATCAGATTTGGTGGCAAGTAAACATGCACTTTTCAATTTAATTTCAGAAACAACAGTAGATGGTTTATTATTAGGCTTCATTTGGTGCTTAAATTCTTTTGCCACAATCTGATTTTCACTCTTATTTATCTCCTGTTTTGCTTTATTAGCTCTATTAATATCATCTTTCAAAATGGAATCAGGAGTCATAGGAAGCAAAGTAATATTTTTATCGTTATGAACAAGAGCATACTAATTGTTTCTACCGTGGTGTATAGAATTTTTATCAAATTGCCATGGTCTACCAAGTAATAAGGACATGCTTGCATAGGTACCACATCACAATCAACATAATCAGCATATGTAGAGATACTAAAATGCACACGAACAGTACGTGTTACCTTAACCTTGCCGCTGTTGTTGAACCATTGGATGTAGTAAGGATGTGGATGTGGTCTTGTGGTGAGAGATAGCTTCTCCACCATCTCCATGCTAGCCAAGTTATTGCAGCTCCCTCCATCTATGATCACGCAAACAGAATGTTCCTTCACAACTCCCTTTGTATGGAACAAATTATGCCTCTGATTTTGCTCAGCTTGTGTAACCTGCACACTCAAAACATGTTGAGCAACTAAACATTCATACCTGTCAGCATCTTCAGGAGCCATGTATTGCGTCTCATGATCAGAATCGTCTCCACCGTGTTCTTCACGTGTAATAAGAGCCAAAGTCTCCTCATCATAGTCACTAGTGGACTCATACCCACCATCCCCAGTAACAATCAGCACACGCTTAGATGGGTATTCTCTCGCATAATGACCTCCACCCTTGCAACGTCGACAAATAATATCATGTGTTTGCCCTGTTGATGCCATGGATGAAGAAGAGCTCTTTGCAGGCCCAGAAGGTGTGCTCTTGGCAAATAGTGGTGATTGTGCCTGCTTTATTGTATCACGGTTGGAGGTGGCAGCCGACGGAGGCGCCGGTGTAGCAGAACGTGTGGAAGTAGATGATGCACGTGGTGTCCATGATGAAGGTCGACCTGCAGAAAAGTTAGTCCGCGCCAATGCCTGTCGATCCTGCACTTCACGTTCAGCTTTACAAGCAAGATGGAATAAACGAGTGATATTAGTATACTCCTTATACTCTAGAATTGTTTGAATCTCTCTATTTAATCCACCCATAAAACGTGCAAGCATAGCTTCATTCTCCTCAACAATACCACATCTAATCATGCCAGTTTGTAATTCCTGATAATATTCTTCTACAGAATTTTTTCCCTGTCTTAAGCGCTGCAATTTTTGAAGTAATTCACGTTGATAATATGGTGGAACCCAACGAGTACGCATAGCAGTTTTCAAAGCAGCCCAAGTAGCCGGAATAGGATATAATCTACAATGCTCAGACCACCAAACACATGCAAAACTAGTGAAAGCACAAACAGCAGCAGGAACACGTCTCTCCTCGGGATATTGTAAACATGTAAATCGTTATTCAGTTTCTAACTCCCAAGTAAGATATATATCAGGAACATATCTACCCTCAAATGGTGGAATGTTCAATTTTAGTTGAGGGAGATGGTCATGATCTCGTACCTGAGGGTGAGCCCTACCATTGCCATTATTTGCATGTGGACTACCTGGTGGTTGCTGTGCTGTTGGTGGCACGTAGTTCTGATTTTGATCAACCTCATCCTCATAATCTCCCACATAATCATCCTCCTCCACATCAGCAGTAGGAGCCACAGAAGTATCAACAGCAGCACCAGCAGTTTGGCCCGACTGAAGAGGGACACGGCTCGCTCGGCGGAGGGCTGTTTCCCGACGTGGAGGTAGTCGGTGTTGTTGCTGTTGTTGCAGAGGTGCGGCAGGAGCAGCCGGTGGTGGTGGTGGAAAACGCGACAGCAATTCAGCATACTTGTTATCGAGCTTTGTTTCAAACGTCTTCTCCATGCCATCTATCTTCTCCATGGCCTCTTCAAATCTGTTTATCACATCTTGCACCTGTCCATTCATCATTTGCTGAAACGTATCATGAAGCTCCTTGTTCGTCAAGTTCTCCCAGTCAGTCTCGTCGGCTTGTGATCCTGGCATGGTTAGCAGCAATAGAAACACACAAGAATATGATCCTACAGACTACTAACAAGTGGTGGTGGTGGCGGGTGTCACAAATCCGTCAAGCAAATCTCAAATTCTTACCAGTTCTTACCCAGCAGCAGGCGGTGATCGGCAACCGTTGTAGTCAAAAACTCTCAAAAGCTTGGATAGAGCGATTGCCAGGGAGAGTCAAACGCACGACGTAGATGTATGTCGAGCTGGGAAGGCTTATAGTATGGTAGCAAAAAGGGTCAGCAATAATCAATTCAGAGATGCAAAGTTGAATAAACGCTCAACGACGGTACTGTGCTGGTCCTAGGCTAGACCGTGCTAGAGACGCGAGCCTAGAACACTAACAAAATCACGGCGCTGCACGTAAATAAGGGAAAAGCACACTCTGGAACTCTCTTTTTTTTCGCTCTTTTTTTTGCGCTCCTTTTTTTGCGCTCCTCTTTTTTTTTGCGAAAAATCACTATAATGGCGAGTGTCTCAAAACTCTTCCCTCGTCAAACTAATAGGATGGGCACGAAATTTTTTTGTTCACTTTTTTTTCGGAAATCAGGGCAGCGACGACGAAAAAGTGCGACAAAAAATCACTATGATGGCACGTGGCTCAAAAGACTCAGAAAAGCCTAAAAATAGGATAGGGAAAAAAATTTGCCCGTGAAAATTTTGGCCTAAAAACTGCCCGGGGGTCTCCAGACTCTTTTTTTTCCGAGACCTACGCAGGCAAGGAAACACGAATCGGAATTTAGATTGATCTCAAGAACAAACCTAATATGAGAAGAACTCGGATTGGTGGTGGATATATGGTTGTGGTATATGGCAGCGGTGGTGGTATATGGTAGCGGTGGTGGTATATGGATAGAGATTGGTGGTGGTATATGGATACGGATTGGTAGTGGTATATGGATATGGATTCAGAGCGGTGGCGGATAAGCAAAAGTGGTAGATGGGCGATGATGATGGTGCGGCGGGGGCGTGACAACTTAAGACCAGAACTAGAAACTCTAAAAGACTAGACTCTAAGACCAGCAACTTGACACGACGATGCAACCGCAAATTCAACAAAGCAAAAACCCTAAAAAGATTATGCAAAGGCTCAGATTGGTTCGGATATGATGAACTAACCCTAATTTTTTGTGTGGCTTTTTCGTGGACTGTAGGTATGAAGAACAGACTCGATCTAATCTACGAAAAACTGTAAAATCTCACCGAGCAACCTGGAAATGTGATACCACTTGATAGAGGCTAAGGTGTCCCGATGTTTCGATGAGATGGTGGCTATCATTTTCTGTGGGAGTCGACCTTGACGATCCGACTACGAACGTGCGAGACGTCGCGCCTTAGCAATCGCTAAACCAACTTCCAAGGGTTATTGACCACGCCGTAGCACGATCAACCTGACCACGAGGGTCTGTTTCCTGCGAGCAAACGAAGAACAAGCAAGAAACTGAGATTGCAATCGGGATATTGCGAATATAAGATGAAAGCTTTATTGATCAAGGTGGGGTTCTGTGACGTCTTGGTCTTGTCGTTGGACACAAACGAAGTACGCGAAGTTGCAGCTATGGCGAACTTTTAATCTAAACAAAACCCAAAGTCTAAACGACGCCCTAAGGGCTGTATATATGGAGGACGAGGGGGGGAATTTCGTGGCCCTTGAGGGTGGGGTCCGAAACCAACCCTAACTCTTGTTTCCCCACACATACGGACTCTAAAAATAGCCTATACTTAAGTATTTCGAAATTACATGGGCCTGGCCCATTAATAAGGTGACGCAGCACCTAGAATAGCCTATGGACGAATATTATGAAGTGGCATCTTGTATATTTCGTACAAGGCTTCATGCACTCCTTATGGCGGCTTCAAAGTCCTGAAATCATCACTTGTAACTCCGTTCTTGATCCCCTTGCGCATGCCATCAACTCCATGTGTGTTCTTGCTCCAATGTTCATCCTTCTCCAAGCTAGGCCCTTCATTTGTAAGCAAAACAAATGTATCCAATTTAGGCAGCATCATAATCTCATGAACATTAGAATCATTACCAAGAAACGAAAGTACCTGGTAATTTAATTGGCATGCGCGAGCTCTAGTAATTGGTCCAGTATATGTAACAGTAGGGGCTGTGGGTGTAACAATGGTATTGATGTCCTCATCATACCATCACCAATCCGTATCCATATACCACCACCAATCCGTCTCCATATACCATCACCAATCCGTATCCATATACCACCACCAATTCGTATCCATATACCACCACCGCTGCCATATCCTACCATCATATATCCACCACCAATCCGAGTTCCTTTCATATTAGGTTTGTTTTCGAGGTCCGTCTAATTTCCGATTCGTGTTTCCTTGCCTGAGTAGGTTTCGAAAAAAAGAGTCCGGAGACCCCCGGGCAATTTTTAGGCCAAAATTTTCATAGGAAAAAATATTTTTCCCTATCCTATTTTTAGGCTTTTCTGAGTCTTTTCAGCCACGTGCCATCATAGTGATTATTGTCGCACTTTTTCGTCGTCGCTGCCCTGATTTCGGAAAAAAAGTCAAAAATAATTCGTGCCCATCTTGTCAGTTTGACGAGGGAAGAATTTTGAGACACTGGCCATTATAGTGATTTTTCATAAAAAAAGAAAGGAGCGCAAAAAAAGAGGAGCGCCAAAAAAAGAGCGATTTTTTTTCCAGAGTGTGCTTTTCCCTTGTTTACGTGCAACGCCGTGATTTTTGTTAGTATTCTAGGCTCGCGTCTCTAGCACGGTCTAGCCTAGGACCAGCACAGTATCGTCGTTGAGCGTTTATTCAACTTTGCATCTCTGAATTGATTATTGCTGACCCTTTTGCTACCATATTATAAGCCTTCCCAGCTCCACATACATCTACGTCATGCGTTTGACTCTCCCTAGTAATCGCACTATCTAAGCTTTGAGAGTTTTGACTACAATGGTTGCCGATCACCGCCTACTGCTGGGTAAGAACTGGTAAGAATTTGAGATTTGCTAGAAGGATTTGTGACATCCACCACCACCTCTTGTTAGTAGTCTGTAGGATCATATTTTTGTGTGTTTCTATTGGATCTAACCATGGCAAGATCACAAGCCGACGAGACTGACTCGAAGAACCTGACGAATAAGGAGTTGCATGATAAATTTCAGCAAATGATGAGTGGATAGGTGCAAGATGTGCTAAAAAGATTTGAAGAGGCCATGGAGAAGATAGATGGCATGGAGAAGACGTTCGAAACAAAGCTCGATAACAAGTTTAATGAATTGCTCGCACGTCTTGCACCACCACCACCGGCTTCCCCTAACGCACCTCTACAACAACAACAACAACAACAACAACAACAACAACAACATCGCTTTCCAAATCAAGTGGGACGAGCACAACGCGTTCCCATTGACCCTGGGCAAAATTCTGGTGCCGCTGTTGATGCCTCTGTTGCTACTGCAGAGGTGGAGGACCATTACGAGGATGAGGTTGACCAAAATCAGAAGTACGTGCAACCACCAGCACCAGCACCACCACCACCAGGTCGTCCTCATGCATATCATCGCAACGGTAGGGCTGCACCACCACCTGAGGTACATGACCATCTTCCTAAACTAAAATTGAATATTTCACCATTTGAGGGTAGATATGTTCCTGATATATATCTTACTTGGGAGTTAGAAACTGAACAACGATTTACATGTTTACAATATCTCGAGGAGAGACGTGTTCCTGCTGCTGTTTGTGCTTTCACTAGCTTTGCATGTGTTTGGTGGTCTGAACATTGTAGATTATATCCTATTCCAGCTAGTTGGGCTGCTTTGAGAACTGCGATGCGTACTCGTTGGGTTCCACCATATTATCAACATGAATTACTTCAAAAATTGCAGCGTTTAAGACAAGGGAAAAATTCTGTAGAAGAATATTATCAGGAATTACAAACTGGCATAATTAGATGTGGTATTGTTGAGGAGAATGAAGCTATGCTTGCACGTTTTATGGGTGGATTCAATAGAGAGATTCAGACCATTCTAGAGTATAAGGAGTATACTAATATCACTCGTTTATTCCATTTTGCTTGTAAAGCTGAACGTGAAGTGCAGGATCGACAGGCATTGGCGCGAACTAACTTTTCTGCAGGTCGATCTTCATCATGGACACCACGTGCATCCTCTACTTCCACTCCACCAGCACCTCCATCAGGTGCCACCTCCAACCGTGATACAAGAAAGCAGGCACAACCACCACTATCTGCCAAGAGCACACCTGCCGGACCTGCGCAGAGCTCTTCTTCTTCCATGGCATCAATAGGGCACACAAGTGATATTATTTGTCGTCGTTGTAAGGGAAGAGGACATTTTGCGAGAGAATGCCAATCTCAGCGTGTGATGTTTGCTACTGAGGATGGTGGGTATGAGTCCGCTGGTGACTATGATGAGGAGAGTTTGGCTCTTATTATACATGAAGAACATGCTGGAGAGGATTCTGATCATGAGACGCAATACATGGCTGCTGAAGATGCTGACAGGTATGAATGTTTAGTTGCTCAACGTGTTTTGAGTGTGCAGGTCACACAAGCTGAGCAAAATCAGAGGCATAATTTGTTCCATACAAATGGAGTTGTGAAGGAACGTTCTGTTCGTGTCATCATAGATGGAGGGAGATGCAACAACTTGGCTAGCATGGAGATGGTGGAGAAGCTATCTCTCACCACAAGACCACATCCACATCCTTACTACATCCAATGGTTCAACAATAGCGGCAAGGTTAAGGTAACACATACTGTTCGTGTGCATTTTGGTATCTCTACATATGCTGATTATGTTGATTGTGATGTGGTACCTATGCAAGCATGTTCCTTATTACTTGGTAGACCATGGCAATTTGATAAAAATTCTGTACACCATGGTATAAACAATCAGTATACTCTTGTTCATAAGGATAAAAATATTACTTTGCTTCCTATGACTCCTAATTCCATTTTGAAAGATGATATTAATAGAGCTAATAAAGCAAAACAGGAGAAACATAAGAGTGAAAATCTGATTGTGGCGAAAGAATTTGAGCAACAAATGAAGCCTAATAATAAACCATCTAGTGTTGCTTCTGAAATTAAATTGAAAAGTGCATGTTTACATGCCACCAAACCTGATATTGATGATCTAGATTTTAGCAAATCTGTTTGCTATGCTTTTGTGTGCAAAGAGGAATTATTTTCATTCGAGGACGTGCCTTCCACTTTGCCTCCTGCTGCCACTAACATTTTGTAGGAGTTCGCTGACGTCTTTCCACAAGACGTTCCACCGGGATTACCACCTATTCGAGGGATTGAGCATCAAATTGACTTAATTCCTGGTGCATCATTACCCAACCGTGCGCCATACCGTACCAATCCAGAGGAGACGAAGGAGATTATGCGTCAAGTACAGGAGCTGCTCGACAAAGGTTATATACGCGAATCCCTTAGTCCTTGTGCTGTTCCTATCATTTTAGTGCCGAAAAAGGATGGCATGTCGCGTATGTGTGTTGATTGTAGAGGCATTAATAAAATTCGTTATCGTCATCCTATTCCTAGGCTAGACGACATTCTTGATGAATTGAGTGGCTCTACAATATTCTCCAAAGTTGATTTGCATAGTGGATACCGTCAAATTCGTATGAAATTGAGAGATGAATGGAAAACCACATTTAAAACTAAGTTTGGATTATATGAGTGGTTAGTCATGCCTTTTGGGTTAACTAATGCGCCTAGTACTTCCATGAGGTTAATGAACGAAGTTTTACGTGTTTTCGTTGGACGATTTGTGGTAGTCTATTTTGATGATATACTGATTTATAGTAAATTTTTGGAGGAACATTTGGAACATTTACGTGCTGTTTTTATTGTTCTATGTGATGCACGTTTGTTTGGTAACCTTGGAAAGTGCACCTTTTGCACCGACCGAGTATCTTTTCTTGGCTATGTTGTTACTCCACAGGGAATTGAAGTTGATAAAGCCAAGATTGAAGCAATTGAGAGTTGGCTGCAGCCCAAAACGGTCACACAAGTGAGGAGTTTCCTTGGCCTCGCTGGTTTCTATAGGTGTTTTGTGAGAGATTTTAGCACCATTGCTGCACCTCTCAACGAGCTTACAAAGAAGGATGTGCCTTTTGTTTGGTGTACCGCACAGGATGAAGCCTTCACGGTATTGAAAGATAAGTTGACACATGCTCCTTTACTCCAACTTCCTGATTTTAATAAGACTTTTGAGCTTGAATGTGATGCTAGTGGAATTGGATTAGGAGGTGTTTTATTACAAGATGGTAAACCTGTTGCATACTTTTCTGAAAAATTAAGTGGGCCTACTCTGAACTATTCTACTTATGATAAAGAATTATATGCTCTTGTTCGGACCTTAGAAACATGGCAACATTATTTATGGCCCAAGGAATTTGTTATACATTCTGATCATGAATCTTTGAAACACATTAAAAGTCAAGCAAAACTGAACCATAGACATGCTAAATGGGTTGAATTCATTGAGACTTTCCCTTATGTCATTAAACACAAGAAGGGTAAAGAAAATGTTATTGCTGATGCTTTGTCTCGTCGTTGTACTATGTGATGAGGACATCAATACCATTGTTACACCCACAGCCCCTACTGTTACATATACTGGACCAATTACTAGAGCTCGCGCACGCCAATTAAATTTCCAGGTACTTCCGTTTCTTGGTAATGATTCTAATGTTCATGAGATTATGATGCTGCCTAAATTGGATACATTTGTTTTGCTTACAAATGAAGGGCCTAGCTTGGAGAAGGATGAACATTGGAGCAAGAACACGCATGGAGTTGATGGCATGCGCAAGGGGATCAAGAACGGAGTTACAAGTCATGGTTTCAGGACTTTGAAGCCGCCATAAGGAGTACATGAAGCCTTGGACGAAATATACAAGATGCCACTTCATAATATTCGTCCATAGGCTATTCTAGGTGCTGCGTCACCTTATTAATGGGCCAGGCCCATGTAATTTCGAAATACTTAAGTATAGGCTATTTTTAGAGTCCGTATGTGTGGGGAAACAAGAGTTAGGGTTGGTTTCGGACCCCACCCTCAAGGGCCACGAAATTCCCCCCTCTTCCTCCATATATACAGCCCTTAGGGCGTCGTTTAGACTTTGGGTTTTGTTTAGATTAAAAGTTCGCCATAGCTGCAACTTCACGTATTTCGTTTGTGTCCAACGACCAGACCAAGACGTCATAGAACCCCACCTTGATCAATAAAGCTTTCATCTTATATTCGCAATATCCCGATTGCAATCTCAGTTTCTTGCTTGTTCTTTGTTTGCTCGCAGCAAACAGACCCTCATGGTCAGGTTGATCATGCTCCGGCGTGGTCAATAACACTCGGAAGTTGGTTTAGCGATTGCTAAGGCGCGACGTCTCGCACGTTCGTAGTCGGATCGTCAAGGTCGACTCCCACAGAAAACGATAGCCACCATCTCATCAAAACATTGGGACACCTTAGCCTCTATCACTATGCTTTCACAACTTGACTTTAAAATATTTTGTTTGGAGACCATCAAAGATGAATATATGCATGATGATGAATTTAAAGATGTATTGCAGAATTGTAAGGAAGGGAGAACTTGGAACAAGATCATTCTTAATGATGGATTTGTGTTTCGTGCTAACAAGCTATGCATTCCAGCTAGCTCCGTTCGTCTTTTGTTGTTGTTGCAGGAGGTGCATGGAGGAGGATTAATGGGACACTTTGGCATCAAGAAGACGGACGATATACTTGCTACACATTTCTTTTGGCCAAAGATGAGACGGGATGTTGAGCGTTTTGTTGCTCACTGCACTACATGTCAAAAAGCTAAGTCACGACTCAATCCTCATGGTTTATATATGCCTTTGCCTGTACCTAGTGTTCCTTGGGAGGATATATCTGTGGACTTAGTTTTAGGTTTACCTCGAACAAAGATGGGGAGGGATAGCATATTTGTTGTCGTGGATAGGTTCTCGAAAATGGCACACTTTATACCATGTCATAAAAGCGATGATGCTGTTAATGTTGCTGATTTGTTCTTTCGTGAAATTATTCGCTTGCATGGTGTGCCAAATACTATTGTTTCAGATCATGATACTAAATTTCTTAGCCACTTTTGGAGATGTTTATGGGCTAAGTTGGGGACTAAACTCCTTTTTAGCACTACATGTCACCCCCAAACTGATGGACAAACTGAAGTAGTCAATAGGACATTATCTACTATGCTTAGGGCTGTTTTGAAGAATAATAAGAAAATGTGGGAAGAATGCTTGCCTCATATTGAATTTGCTTATAATCGTTCATTGCATTCTACTACTAAGATGTGCCCTTTTGAAATTTTGTATGGTTTCCTACCTCGTGCACCTATTGATTTGTTGCCTCTTCCATCTTCGGAGAAGGTTAATTTTGATGCTAAAGAACGTGCTGAATTGATTTTAAAAATGCATGAGTTAACTAAGGACAACATTGAGCGTATGAATGCTAAATATAAACTTGATGGAGACAAGGGTAGAAAACATGTTGTGTTGGCACCTGGAGATCTTGTTTGGTGACATTTGCATAAGGATAGATTTCCTAATTTGCGCAAAACAAAGCTAATGCCACATGCTGATGGTCCTTTTAAGGTGTTAGAGAAACTAAATGATAATGCATATAAACTTGAGCTGCCTGCAGATTTTGGGGTTAGTCCCACTTTTAACATTGCAGATTTGAAGCCTTATTTGGGTGAGGAAGTTTCGTCGAGGACGACTTCATTGCAAGAAGGGGAGGATGGTCAGGACATCAATACCATTGTTACACCCACAGCCCCTGCTGTTATACATACTGGACCAATTACTAGATCTCGCGCACGCCAATTGAATTATTAGGTACTTTCGTTTCTTGGTAACGATTCTAATGTTCATGAGAATATGATGCTTCCTAAATTGGATACATTTGTTTTGCTTACAAATGAAGGGCCTAGCTTGGACAAGAAAGATGAATCTTGGAGCAAGTTCAAGCATGGAGATGATGGCATGCGCAAGGGGAACAAGAACAGAGTTACAAGTGATGATTCCAGGACTTTGAAGCCACCATAATGGGTGCATGAAGCCTTGGACGAAATATATACAAGATGCCACTTCATAAATTTCGTCCAGAGGCTATTGTAGGTGCTGTGTCACCTTATTATTGGGCCAGGCCCATGTATTCTCGAAATACTTAAGTATAGGCTGTTTTTAGAGTCCGTATGTGTGGGGAAACAAGAGTTAGGGTTTGTTTCGGACCCCTCCACCAAGGGCCACGAAATTCCCCCTCTCTCCTCCATATATACAGCCCTTAGGGCATCATTTAGACTTTGGGGTTTTGTTTAGATTAAAAGTTCGCCATAGCTGCAACTTCACGTACTTCGTTTGTGTCCAGCGACCAGACCAAGACGTCATAGAACCCCACCTTGATCAATAAAGCTTTCATCTAATATTCACAATATCTAGATTGCAATCTCAGTTTCTTGCTTGTTCTTCGTTTGCTCGCAGGAAACATACCCTCGTGGTCAGGTTGATCGTGCTTTGGCATGGTCAATAACCCCTCGGAAGTTGGTTTAGCGATTTCTAAGGCACGATGTCTCGCACGTTCATAGTCGGATCATCAAGGTCGACTCCCACAGAAATGATAGCCACCATCTCATCAAAACACCGGGACACCTTCGCCTCTATCAGCAGGAGTACTTAACAACCTTAACTGAAAACCAGCATGGGCACTTAACAACCAAAGCTGAAAGCACTATGAGTACTTATACAGGTTCAACCGTACAAAGCACGCCTCGAACAGTGCTACTCTGCCTACAGTTAACCAAGGGTGAGGCTGCCAAGCCCCAGGACAAGGCCCAGGCGCCACCCCGCGCATCCACAACCTTCTGAAAGCGGCTTCATCTCACAACATGGTCAATAAACAGGATATTCACTTTAGAGCCATGGAAAAGCATGAACATAATCTTCTGTCCTATTCTCCAAGATGGATGGGCCTTCATTATTTGAGACCACCCATGAATAAGTATCTTTTCACCTCCAAGGGGAATTGAGTAGGTAGACATAAACATCATGTTGTGACCAAGCGCAAGTCTGACCCGACCATGGTCAGGCATCTGTATAGGAACAATAGAACTCGGCAGTTCCTATTTCAAGAAGATCACAACTGTAAAACTGTGTATAAGCAATAGTTTATGAACAACATATATAACAGAAAACAGCTCGTACCATAAGTTTCTCGACACAGTTGGACCTGTTCAATGAGTGCAGCAGTGGCACACATATCCCACGTGGCCTTCCACCATTGAAACGCCCCACAAGGACCTCAAGACGATCAATAAAGTGTAGGAACTTGTGGATGTCGATCCAGTCAACTTCAGTGCCATTAGTAAGAACCGAGTTATTACAGAGTAACAAACAAGCAGACTGCTTAACTCTGAAAAAACCTACACGTGCCACCAATTATAAGAAAATATTAGTTAGAAGTAGCATCTTCGTGAGAGAGTCGTTGCTACTTCTAAAGTTAAATTGTGATTAGTTAGAGAGAATAGGTGGATTAAGAAGTAATTGAGGCAACAAGCAAGAACCAGATACAAAACTAACATGGATGAACAATTGGAACGACGTCGGGGTGGAAGATCGCAGTGAAGATGAGACCAGGTTCTGCTATTTCCATCAATATTCGTGCGCCAACTTTCAGTCTGTAACACTTGAGAAAGTTTATCCAAGTTCAGCCATAAAAAAAGCAGCGATCTTCTTGGTTCATGAACCCAACTCGGAACTTATATCCATGGCTTGTCTTCACTGTGACCATTAAACTAGTGTATTCAGTTATGGCAAGGCCGAGCATCTTGAGTACATGTGTTCTGGCAGAGCAAATAATGCACTGCAGGAAAAATAATATGAGAACACATGATGTTCAAAAAACTCCCACCCTCCCGGATAGAAAAGAGGATTCTAGGAACATACTGTGCGCGTTTCAAAATGTTGTGTTAGGATGAGAAGGAACAAGTGTGGCATCTCGCCGAGGGCGCAGAAACCTGTAGGGTACTCGCACTTTGGGCACTACAAATGAAACACACTAGATTCAGTAGGAAGAAAAATGCATCAACGGCGGCTGCCATCCTGGCATTACCTGCGACCAAGGGACTTGGATTTATCAGGGATGGATGAAGAATTCGTACCTGGTTCTCCATGAGAAAACCCTATGCAATCGCCGAGAGGGGTTTTTCTCTAAACAAGCAGATGAGGGAGAAGGGGATTCAGGCCCAGTGAAATATTGCCGCTTCGTCCGTCCAGCTTACTGCTAAAGCTGGAAAGGGGGGGGGGTTGTGATTTGACGGCTCATCGGGCATTACTACGGCGCTACGACCGGGGTGTGTCTATCGTGAAGTTGTGCACTCTAATTTGTGCATATGGCACGTGGACCCCATTGCCGGTTGCCCCACATAACAGCGAAAGGAAGTAGAAAGACAGGAGTAACAAGCTACACATAAATATATTTTTTGACAGAGAGATACTCCCTCTGTAAAGAAATATACAAATCTTTTATATCACATGCTCACCTTGCCGAGAAATATACTCCCTCTGCAACGCACGGGCATTATGGGGGTTCAGCTGAGAATATAATACCTAGATAGGCTCACGGTTCTGGACTTTGGGCCGCAGGCCGACCCTGCATGTTTGGGGGCCCATGTGTTCTACCTCAGCGCTTTTCATATTGCAACCGATCGGTATGGCGCTGGTTTTAGATGCTGTCGCAAGGCAAATACACAAAATTGAATAAAGCACGGCAGCTGTTGGAATGAAATCGAACGACAGTTCCTAACCAGCAATCAGAGTTGCAATTCTATCAGTGATATACCATGTGATAAATAATACTGTCGTACTACTTATACACACAGGACACTTGTTTCACCATGCCAGATTATTACATCAAAATCTCTCGGAGGATAGATCAGTTCGGTAGTTGCGTGCCGCTACTAAAGAATTTCAGAGTTGATTTGGACCAGCTCTCCTTGCCGGAAAAGTTCGATTTTGACATCATCCCCTACCGCAAGATATGATTTAGATTTGAACCTTGACCATCCTTTAGCATCAATCATCATGCGACCATCCTTTGTACTTACGGTATATTGAGCAGGTTCATTCACACCAAGGCTGCGCATGGTAAGAGAAACTTGGCCGCGGCCGCCCGGATTGTTGAACGACTCCCTCGTTGCTCTAGGAATTCCCTGTTTGCAAACAAGAAGACATACCCAAATAGTTAGATCAACATAGTGAATCATGTGAAACAACATGGAAAGAAAAAAGAACGAAGCACTTGGGTGGCCAATGCTTACCAAGAAGGTGGACATGTCGGTTTTTATAAGGACTTTGGTATATGAAGTGCGAACTGCAGCGCAGTCTATTGCCGGTGCAAATGCACGGGCCGGAGCAGATGCAAGTGCAAGTGTTGGTGCAGGTGCCGAAGCCGCTGTTGCTGCCGGAGATGGTGCTCCTTGTAGAGCTGGTGCCGGTGTTGATGCCCGATCCTTCGGTAGATCTGACTGATCTGCTGACGCGGTCGGTGCCCAATCCTCAGCTAGATCAGACTGAGCTGCTGCCGCTGTCAGTGCTAGAGCAACTGCCGGTGCTCGATCTGTGTGAGACAGCGGCGATCATGTCTGGTCTGCTATGATCAGCTTTCTAACTTGACTAGGATCCGTGACCGTGATCCAGTCTTTTTCTTCATTTCTTTTAAACGTGAGAAGGACTAATTGTGGCGTCTTTGTTAAATCAAACTGCAGTTCATCATAGGGATTCAGCTTGTACTCAGACAACAGACTGATCCAATTTTTTCCAGTAATATAAGTGATGGACAGTGCCTTCGTTACTGAAACGACATAAGAAGTGAAACCTGCAAAAATAGCCATCGTAGAGCAAACCAAACAGTTTATTCTGTGATGAATGTCACATGGCAAAACCTGCATCGTAAAATTGCAGGAAAAGAAAGAAAACATGACATTAAATCAATAAGATTTAGACAGTAAATCAATAAGATTTACTTGATGTGACACGAGTGAATCCTTACCAGGAAATCACTATGTTGAAGTACTAAACAGAAGATTTATCGTCCAACTACGCGTGGCATGCAGGGGCCCCGCCTACTCCCACAAGCAGGACAGTCCAAAGGTCGTGACAAATCATATGGACCGAACATCCATGGGACTGGAAATCCTGGTGGGTGCGATAAACCCTGCAATCCATACAGATATTCGAGTGTAACATAATTGATAAACCGTCCTCACAAAAAATATGATCTGCATACTTCAAAATATACAGACTGAATTGAGTGGACAGACATTAACATAGACCGTTCTCAGGACTGACCACACACCAAAAGCGGTAGTACTAATAAACAATACAGTGTTCACAAACACAAATCAAGTACTGAACAATAGTACTTACTACAGACAAGCAAAGTTGCACTAACTAAACTCTGCAGACTATTTCTTGCCACCGACCTACGGGATGAACCCCGCATAACTGACTAGGCCATGGACTTCGTGTGAGATGTCTACATGCACCATCACCATCTTGTCAACCTTGGAGAAGCTAACAGAGTGGCCTTTCCACTCATAAACATGATGATGAAGACATGCCACATCAGATTTGTTGGGAAGCTTTACAAGAACCACACCCTTCGTAATCGAAGGCACAACCAGGAAATTGTTGTGGTCAAGTACAGCCTCGAGAACACGCCTGGCAACAATGCTACAGGAAAACACTAGTTCAGGACACATGGCGACAAGGACACAACAGCTGGATAGTTCAGCAGTAGAACTCATCATCAGGTCTTCCAGTTCACACGACATGACTTTGAGAACTTCATCTCCACCGCGGACCTGATTCTAATTCAAATAGAAATCATATTTTATTACTACCTCCGTTCAGAAATATAAGATGATTTTCGATATTATACTCCATATATGACTACATACACACAGAAATGAGTGAACAAAGACACTAGAACATGTATTAAGTCACATTTTAGTATTAGATACATCCGTATCTAGACAAATCTAAGACAAGAAATTTGGGACAGAGGGAGTAGTTGAAAGTAATCTATAAGAAATCGGTGTCAACCTCTCGCATGTTTTGGTCAAAAGAGGAATTTGGAACCGTCATTTGGCACACTAAAATCACATGCAAGATCACCCAGAAAGTTGTACTATCAGTACTAGTAATGCGTGTTAGATGAAAAAACACGATCAAGATCGAGAAAAAGATCGTCAACAAGAGACATTACCTGGACTTGCTTAATGAGGGGATCCCGGAGAGGGGGGCTTGGACAAGGAGATGGCTTTGAGCTTGTCTGCGGTAGTCTCGGCGGGGTGCTTGCGCTTCTTCGTACCATGAGCCTCGATGGTTTTGGCTAGAGCCATAGACATCACGTTGGCCGGTGCTCCGGCGTCCATCCAAGAGAGGAAGCTGAAAGAGAAGAGTGAAAGGAGGAACGAGATGAGGGAGAAGCGAAGCGAGTGGGGGTTTTCTTCAAGAGAGGAAGCTGAGAGAGAAGAGTGAAATGATGGTTGCTTCGTCCGTCCAACTTACTGCTGGAAAGGAGGGGTTTTTGTGATTTGACGGCTCATTGGGCATTACTGCGGCGGTTCGATCGGGATAGTCTACCGTCACTCTACTACGGAGTAATTTAGTGCATGGCTGGTGGACCCAGGTGCTGGCTGTCCCACATGTCGGCGAAAGTGAGTAATTTAGTGCATGGCTGGAGGAGGATCCGCACGGTAGAGCGTGTCCACTGTTTTTCTGAAGAAAAAATGATTACAGCAAGCGTTTCCACTCTTACGATGGAGGAGTGCGAAACACGACAGCCACTTGAACATACACAGTGCTCCTACTACTAGGCATGTGCAGTGGTTCATACGTCAGTACTACAGAATCTTGTTGCTAGTGTAGTAAGATATGACGATTACAAATGATGTTGTGCGCATGTCAACTACTTCTATATGTAACATAGTACCGCTTTTTCGACTGTCCAGTTGAGAATGAACGATGATATCAATGTTAACAGAACTAGGTCCACAGCGCACTGATGAGGACATGACTACCTTGGATATGACCAAAAATATTGCATATATGCATATTTGTCAGGTGATTTCTAGTGCAAACTATTCGATAATCTATTTATGTTATCCAGAACAAAAATACTTCACACACTTTTGTGTTTTGTCTAATTGCAGGTGTATGGGACATTTGTACAATCCACATATGAAGATAAGGAAGAAAGAGATGTTTATTTGCTGTCCAAAAAGTTCTCTCACGTCACTTTTGGCCCAAGAGAAGATAGAGTCCAAGTCTCTCACGTTCTGGATTCAGATTCAGACTGCACAGACATACCTGACTCAAAACGCACACAAGTTTTTCATACGGACTCCGAATTGGGTGATTCTTTTTTTGTTGGAAACTAGATTTCGTGCACTTTCCAACCCAATTGGAATCACCTTCAAATTCGTCCGGAGCGTTGAGTTGTGGACGAAACAATCTGATGCTGCAGCAGAATCCGAGTCAAACTACAAGTCCAAAGGTGTTACATCACCTCCACTTGGGCCCATTGGCCTTGTACGACCTAGATTTAGTTTTAGGCTGCCTTGGGACGTCCTCCCACCTCCTTGGCCGCCACCCCTTGCTTCTATATAAGTAGATCCATCTAGTAGCTTTTCATTGGGATTTGTTTAGTTAAAAGTTAGCCATTGCAACTTCGTGTGCTTCGTTTGTGTCCAACGACCAGACCAAGACCACTTTTCGGATCCCCACCATTATCAATACTTCATACATATTCGCGATATTCAGATTGCTTTTATCATATTCTTGCTTGTTCTTCGATTGCTTGCAGGAATGGACCTTCGTGGTCAGGTTGATCGTGCTCCGGCGTGGTCAATAACCTCTCGGAGTTGGTTTAGCGATTGCTAAGGCACAACGTCGTTGCACGTTTGTAGTCGGATTGTCAAAGTCGTCTCCACCAAATCGATAGTTATCATCTCATCGAAAGATCGGGACACCCCGCCTCTATCAAGTGGTATCAGTTTTCAGGTTGCTCGGTGAGAATTTCCAGTTT
This sequence comes from Triticum dicoccoides, assembly GCF_002162155.2. Lineage (NCBI taxonomy): Eukaryota > Viridiplantae > Streptophyta > Magnoliopsida > Poales > Poaceae > Triticum > Triticum dicoccoides. Next base: position 289,903,565 of record NC_041390.1, read on the forward strand.
TTCCTAGATTAGATTTATTTTCTTACCTATTGTCCAAGAAAAAGCCACAAAACAAAAGTTAGATCTATCCATCCTTTGTCCTAGCCAGACTGAGCCTTTGCAATTTTCTTTTCATTGTTTGCATTATTGAATTATCGGTTGCATCGCCGTGTCGAGTTGCTGGTCTTAGTGTCTAGTTCCTTTAGAGTTTCGAGTTTTGTTCACATTAATCACGCAGCCGCTGCATCATTATCCCATCCGCTGTCCACCATCCCATCCACCAATTTCCACCACGTGCTACGCACTGTTTATTGTCATAATCATAGTTGAGGTCACTCACATCTTCGCCAGATCGAATCTGCATCTTATCTAGTTTGTCTTGGAAAGAGGGAGAAAAAGAAAATAAAGAAAAAAAAGAGAGAAAAAAGGAAAGAAAAAAAAAGAAAAAGAGGGAGAAGAAAAAGAAAAAAAAAGCGTGAGAAAAAAAAGAGAGAAGAAAAAAATTGGATCTATCTAGAATCAATCTCGTACCTGAATTCGGATTGGAATCTGTTTTGCGCACTGTTCAGTAAAACAGGTGTATCTTCCTCATACGAAGTCCGTTTTGGCTCCGTGAGTACTCAAATTGAAGATAGCGACGAGCCGCATCTAAATAGTTGCAGAAGCAAGTTCAATATTTGACACCTCAAAATCGGCTTCTAAATAGGTCTTTTTGCCCTCCGAAGTTCGTGAACACAGCTTGTTCCAATTTTTCAGGCCAGTTTTAGAATTCTTTAACTCCTCATATCAACTCGGAATTGAGTGATTCTTTTTGCATTGGAAAGCTTGAGTTAGTAGCATTCTTTGAAAGAATTTATCAGAAAATTGTCTCAAACTTTTCAAGAGGAAAGTTGGAGAGAGAGTTGTTGTATATCCTGCTTGGCAGTTGTTTTTCATCATTATCTTCACTGCCGTTGTGATCTTCACTTATATCTTGCTGTCAAGAGCTACTTAGTATCCTTCATTGATGCTAGTTGTGCTACGCCGTGACCTTATTAGTGTTCTAGGCTCGCGTCTCTAGTCCGGTCTAGCCTAGGACCAGCACAGTACCGTCGTTGAGCGTTTATTCAACATTGCATCTTTGAATTGATTATTGCTAATCTTTTGCTACCATATATAGCCAACCCAGCTCCACATATTTCTACACCGTGTATACATACGCTCCCCTGGCAATCGCTTTACTCAATATTTGGAGTTACTTGACACCGCTGGTTGCCGATCACCGCCTGCTGCATGGTAAGAACTTGTAAGACATTGATATTTGCTTTACTGTGAGCGTTTTACCACCACATCCTAGTAGTTATAGGAACATTATTTTTGGGTTTTGTTTCTTGTTCTACTAATCATGACAGGATCCAGAGTCAATTCATGGGCTTTGTCGATCGCGGGAGACGTGCCACCACCTTTGCAAATACCACAACCGTCACGAGAGGTGCACAAACATCCAAATGCACATGATCAGGTTAATGTATCTATACCACCATTTAATGGCCGTTTTAAACCTGCTTTATATATTGAATGGGAGTTCGACATAAAAAATATATTTGCTTCCCATAATTTCGATGAACATAAAAAGGTTAAGGTTGCGGTTGGTTCTTTCACTGGTTATGCTTTGGTTTGGTGGAGTGAATATTGTCTGTTACACCCTGATTATATACCTACTACTTGGGATGATTTGAAACTTGCCATGCGACATACTTTCGTCCCTGCTTATTATACTCGTGACATGATTAAGAAGTTGCAACACTTAAAACAAGGTAGTGAAACTGTAACAAAATATTATGATGATTTACAAACTACCTTGTTGCATTCCTCTTTAGAAGAAAGTGAAGATGATTTTATGGATAGATTTTAGGGAGGATTAAACCGTGATATTCAAGAGATACTAATTCATGAAGAGTGTTATCCTATGGACCATTTGTTTCATCTTGCTTGCAAAGCTGAACAGGAAATAAAACGACGTGTTGGCCACGAGGAGAACAAGCGCACGGTGCACATTCCAAGAGTTGATATGATTGTTCCTTCAACTATTAGGCATACTATGACAACCACATCCGTTGTTATCAGGACTACATCGCCTCCACCATGTGACACATCGGCCCCGAGAGTGGCTACATCATCTGAGTTGATCATAAGAGGTAATGACAAAGGTACTGATCTTCCATCTCTACATGAGAATGATGAATGCCTTGTCAATTTGAATGCACCATCTGATGAGCTACCCACTACTTTGATCACACCACCTATTTTAGAGGACTACGTTGATAATTTGACTTTGCCATGTGATCAAACAACTGAAATACCAACAATTTTGAGTGCACCCATTGAATTAACTATTGATGCAAAAGAACCAATGTTTAATCATTTTGATATGACCTCTAATCTTGGTGATGATTCTGTGTTGAATGACTTATTGCATGTTTGCTTATTTAAGCATGTTGTAGCATGTAAATTTGATGCAAGTAAGGTTTATTCACCAATGTTGGGATGGTTTAATGATGAACATTGTCAATCTTTTGAAATGAATAAGAGCTTCACTTATATGTGCAAACTGAGTTGCAATATTTTCATGCCTTCTACTTCTTGTGCTAATTTTTTGGCGTTAGATTTTATGAACTATGCAAGTTACTCATCTATTCATGTGTCATATATGCAAAAATCAAGGGAAGTAAAAATGGATGACATATACATATACAACATGTACACCTTGTCTCTTTTGTTAGCCACATTTCAGATTAAGCAACGCCGAGGACGGCTTTATTTTCAAGAAGGGGAGGATGATGAGGACATGACTACCTTGGATATGACCAAAAATATTGCATATATGCATATTTGTCAGGTGATTTCTAGTGCAAACTATTCAATAATCTATTTATGTTATCCAGAACAAAAATACTTCACACACTTTTGTGTTTTGTCTAATTGCAGGTGTATGGGACATTTGTACAATCCACATATGAAGATAAGGAAGAAAGAGATGTTTATTTGCTGTCCAAAAAGTTCTCTCACGTCACTTTTGGCCCAAGAAAAGATAGAGTCCAAGTCTCTCACGTTCTGGATTCAGATTCGGACTGCACAGACACACCTGACTCAAAACGCACACAAGTTTTTCATACGGACTCCGAATCGGGTGATTCTTTTTTTGTTGGAAACTAGATTTCGTGCACTTTCCAACCCAATTGGAATCACCTTCAAATTCGTCCGGAGCGTTGAGTTGTGGACGAAACAATCTGATGCTGCAGCAGAATCCGAGTCAAACTACAAGTCCAAAGGTGTTACATCACCTCCACTTGGGCCCATTGGCCTTGTACGACCTAGATTTAGTTTTAGGCTGCCTTGGGACGTCCTCCCACCTCCTTGGCCACCACCCCTCGCTCCTATATAAGTAGATCCATCTAGTAGCTTTTCCTTGGGATTTGTTTAGTTAAAAGTTAGCCATTGCAACTTCGTGTATTTCGTTTGTGTCCAACGACCAGACCAAGACCTCTTACGGATCCCCACCTTTATAAATACTTCATACATATTTGCAATATTCAGATTGCCTTTATCATATTCTTGCTCGTTTTTTGATTGCTTGCAGGAATAGACCTTCGTGGTCAGGTTGATCATGCTCCGGCGTGGTCAATAACCTCAGGAGATTGGTTTAGCGATTGCTAAGGCGCAACGTCGTGCACGTTTGTAGTCGGATCGTCAAAGTCGTTTCCACCAAATCGATAGTTATCATCTCATCGAAAGATCGGGACACCCTCGCCTCTATCACAAGGGAAGTAAAAATGGATGACATATACATATACAACATGTACACCTTGTCTCTTTTGTTAGCCACATTTCAGATTAAGCAACGCCGAGGACGGCTTTATTTTCAAGAAGGGGAGGATGATGAGGACATGACTACCTTGGATATGACCAAAAATATTGCATATATGCATATTTGTCAGGTGATTTCTAGTGCAAACTATTCGATAATCTATTTATGTTATCCAGAGCAAAAATACTTCACACACTTTTATGTTTTGTCTAATTGCAGGTGTATGGGACATTTGTACAATCCACATATGAAGATAAGGAAGAAAGAGATGTTTATTTTCTGTCCAAAAAGTTCTCTCACGTCACTTTTGGCCCAAGAGAAGATAGAGTCCAAGTCCCTCACGTTCTGGATTCAGATTCAGACTACACAGACATACCTGACTCAAAACGCACACAAGTTTTTCATACGGACTCCGAATTGGGTGATTCTTTATTTGTTGGAAACTAGATTTCGTGCACTTTCCAACCCAATTGGAATCACCTTCAAATTCGTCCGGAGCGTTGAGTTGTGGACGAAACAATCTGATGCTGCAGCAGAATCCGAGTCAAACTACAAGTCCAAAGGTGTTACATCACCTCCACTTGGGCCCATTGGCCTTGTACGACCTAGATTTAGTTTTAGGCTGCCTTGGGACGTCCTCCCACCTCCTTGGCCGCCACCCCTTGCTTCTATATAAGTAGATCCATCTAGTAGCTTTTCCTTGGGATTTGTTTAGTTAAAAGTTAGCCATTGCAACTTCGTGTGCTTCGTTTGTGTCCAACGACCAGACCAAGACCACTTTTCGGATCCCCACCATTATCAATACTTCATACATATTCGCGATATTCAGATTGCTTTTATCATATTCTTGCTTGTTCTTCGATTGCTTGCAGGAATGGACCTTCGTGGTCAGGTTGATCGTGCTCCGGCATGGTCAATAACCTCTCGGAGTTGGTTTAGCGATTGCTAAGGCACAACGTCGTTGCACGTTTGTAGTCGGATCGTCAAAGTCGTCTCCACCAAATCGATAGTTATCATCTCATTGAAAGATCGGGACACCCCGCCTCTATCACGCACGGAGAGTACGGTGCTACAGTACTCCACGAAACATGAACCATATGAAGCATGAATAGTGTTAGGCATGGTGTATGAAGGGTGCACGGGATGGGAGCAAAATTTCCCTTCTCGACCCACTTTTGGGTGTTTGGCAGAGTGCATGAAGGGTGCATGAGTCCACACTAGTAGGTTGACAAAAATACACGAAGAGGAAACAACTATATTGAGATGAGAATGCAACCAAACACACCCACACGCTTTGTGCTACAGTGACATATCTGCATCGTCTGAGTTTGATCCAACGGTCATGTTGCGCCGAGACATGGACATGTGATGAGGACATCAATACCATTGTTACACCCACAGCCCCTGCTGCTATACATACTGGACCAATTACTAGAGCTCGCGCACGTCAATTGAATTATCAGGTACTTTCGTTTCTTGGTAATGATCCTAATGTTCATGAGAATATGATGCTGGCTAAATTGGATACATTTGTTTTGCTTACAAATGAAGGGCCTAGCTTGGACAAGAAAGATGAACCTTGGAACAAGTTCAAGCATGGAGATGATGGCATGCGCAAGGGCATCAAGAACGAAGTTACAAGTGATGATTTCAGGACTTTGAAGCCACCATAAGGAGTGCATGAAGCCTTGGACGAAATATACAAGATGCCACTTCATAAATTTCGTCCAGAGGCTATTTTAGGTGTTGCGTCACCTTATTATTGGGCCAGGCCCATGTATTCTCGAAATACTTAAGTATAGGCTGTTTTTAGAGTCCGTATGTGTGGGGAAACAAGAGTTAGGGTTTGTTTCGGACCCCTCCACCAAGGGCCACGAAATCCCGAGGAGAGACGTGTTCCTGCTGCTGTTTGTGCTTTCACTAGCTTTGCATGTGTTTGGTGGTCTGAACATTGTAGATTATATCCTATTCCAACTACTTGGGCTGCTTTGAAAACTGCTATGCGTAGTCGTTGGGTTCCACCATATTATCAAATTGAATTACTTCAAAAATTGCAGCATTTAAGACAAGGAAAAAATTCTGTAGAAGAATATTATCAGGAATTACAAACTGGCATGATTAGATGTGGTATTGTTGAGGAGAATGAAGCTATGCTTGCACGTTTTATGGGTGGATTGAATAGAGAGATTCAGACCATTCTAGAGTATAAGGAGTATACTAATATCACTCGTTTATTCCATCTTGCTTGTAAAGCTGAACGTGAAGTGCAGGATCGACAGGCATTGGCGCGAACTAACTTTTCTGCAGGTCGATCTTCATCATGGACACCACGTGCATCCTCTCCTTCCACTCCACCAGCACCTCCATCAGGTGCCACCTCTAGCTGTGATACAAGAAAGAAGGCACAACCACCACTCTCTGCCTAGAGTACACCTGCCGGACCTGCGCATAGCTCTTCTTCTACCATGGCATCAATAGAGCACACAAGTGATATTATTTGTCGTCATTGTAAGGGAAGAGGACATTTTGCGAGAGAATGCCAATCTCAGCGTGTGATGATTGTTACTGAGGATGGTGGGTATGAGTCCGCTAGTGACTATGATGAGGAGACTTTGGCTCTTATTACACATGAAGAACACGGTGGAGAGGATTCTGATCATGAGACGAAATACATGGCTGCTGAAGATGCTGACAGGTATGAAAGTTTAGTTGCTCAACGTGTTTTGAGTGTGCAGGTTACACCAGCTGAGCAAAATCAGAGGCATAATTTGTTCCATACAAAGGGAGTTGTGAAGGAACGTTCTGTTCGCGTCATCATAGATGGAGGGAGCTGCAATAACTTGGCTAGCATGGAGATGGTGGAGAAGCTATCTCTCACCACAAGACCACATCCACATCCTTACTACATCCAATGGTTCAACAACAGCGGCAAGGTTAAGGTAAGACGTACTGTTCGTGTGCATTTTAGTATCTCTACATATGCTGATTATGTTGATTGTGATGTGGTACCTATGCAAGCATGTTCTTTATTACTTGGTCGACCATGGCAATTTGATAAAAATTCTGTACACCATGGTCGAAACAATCAGTATACTCTTGTTCATAAGGATAAAAATATTACTTTGCTTCCTATGACTCCTGATTCCATTTTGAAAGATGATATTAATAGAGCAAATAAAGCAAGACAAGAGAAAATTAAAAGTGAAAATCAGATTGTGGCAAAAGAATTTGAGCAACAAATGCAGCCTAATGATAAACCATCTAGTGTTGCATCTGAAATTAAATTGAAAAGTGCATGTTTACTTCCCACCAAATCTGATATTGATGATTTAGATTTTAGCAAATCTGTTTGCTATGCTTTTGTGTGCAAAGAGGTATTATTTTCATTCGAGGACGTGCTTTCCTCTTTGCCTCCTGCTGTCACTAACATTTTGCAGGAGTTTGCTGACGTCTTTCCACAAGACGTGCCACCGGGATTACCACCTATTCGAGGGATTGAGCATCAAATTAACTTAATTCCCGGTGCATCATTACCCAACCGTGCACCATACCGTACCAATCCAGAGGAGACAAATTAGATTATGCGTCAAGTACAAGAACTGCTCGACAAAGGTTATATACGCGAATCCCTTAGTCCTTGTGCCGTTCCTATCATTTTAGTGCCGAAAAAGGATGGTACGTCGCGTATGTGCGTTGATTGTAGAGGCATTAATAATATTACTAATCGTTATCGTCATCCTATTCCTAGGCTAGATGATATGCTTGATGAATTGAGTGGCTCTACAATATTCTCCAAAGTTGATTTGCGTAGTGGATACCATCAAATTCGTATGAAATTGGGAGATGAATGGAAAACAACATTTAAAACTAAGTTTGGATTATATGATTGGTTAGTCATGCCTTTTGGGTCAACTAATGCACCTACTACTTTCATGAGGTTAATTAACGAAGTTTTACGTGCTTTCGTTGGACGATTTGTGGTAGTTTACTATGATGACATATTGATTTATAGCAAATCTTTGGAGGAACATTTGGAACATTTACGTGTTGTTTTTATTGCTCTACATGATGCACGTTTGTTTGGTAACCTTGGAAAGTGCACATTTTGCACCGACCGAGTATCTTTTCTTGGCTATGTTGTTACTCCAGAGGGAACTGAAGTTGACAAAGCCAAGATTGAAGCTATTGGGAGTTGGCCGCAGCCTAAAATGGTCACACAAGTGAGGAGTTTCCTTGGCCTCGCTGGTTTCTATAGGCATTTTGGGAGAGATTGCAGCACCATTGCTGCACCTCTCATCGAGCTTACAAAGAAGGATGTGCCTTTTGTTTGGGGTACCGCACAGGATGAAGCCTTCACGGTATTGAAAGATAAGTTGACACATGCTCCTTTACTCCAACTTCCTGATTTTAATAAGACTTTTGAGCTTGAATGTGATGCTAGTGGAATTGGATTGGGAGGTGTGTTATTACAAGATGGCAAACCTGTTGCATACTTTTCTGAAAAATTGAGTGGGCCTAGTCTGAACTATTCTACTTATGATAAAGAATTATATGCTCTTGTTCGGACCTTAGAAACATGGCAACATTATTTATGGCCCAAGGAATTTGTTATACATTCTGATCATGAATCATTGAAACACATTAAAAGTCAAGCAAAACTGAACCGTAGACATGCTAAATGGGTTGAATTCATTGAGACTTTCCCTTATGTCATTAAACACAAGAAGGGTAAAGAAAATGTTATTGCTGATGCATTGTCTCGTCGCTATACTACGCTGTCACAACTTGACTTTAAAATATTTGGTTTGGAGACCATCAAAGATCAATATGTGCATGATGCTGAATTTAAAGATGTATTGCAGAATTGTAAGGAAGGGAGAACTTGGAACAAATTTGTTCTTAATGATGGATTTGTGTTTCGTGCTAACAAGCTATGCATTCCAGCTAGCTCCGTTCATCTTTTGTTGTTGCAGGAGGCGCATGGAGGAGGATTAATGGGACAATTTGGCGTCAAGAAGATGGAGGATATACTTGCTACACATTTCTTTTGGCCAAAGATGAGACGGGATGTTGAGCGTTTTGTTGCTTGCTGCACTACATGTCAAAAAGCTAAGTCACGACTCAATCCTCATGGTTTATATATGCCTTTGCCTGTAGCTATTGTACCTTGGGAGGATATATCTATGGACTTTGTTTTAGGTTTACCTCGAACAAAGAAGGGGAGGGATAGCATATTTGTTGTCGTGGATAGGTTCTCGAAAATGGCACACTTTATACCATGTCATAAAAGCGATGATGCTGTTAATGTTGCTGATTTGTTCTTTCGTGAAATTATTCACTTGCATGGTGTGCCAAATACTATTGTTTCAGATCGTGATACTAAATTTCTTAGCCACTTTTGGAGATGTTTATGGGCTAAGTTGGGGACTAAACTGCTTTTTAGTACTACTTGTCACCCCCAAACTGATGGACAAACTGAAGTAGTCAATAGAACATTGTCTACTATGCTTAGGGTTGTTCATTGCATTCTACTACTAAGATGTGCCCTTTTGAAATTGTGTATGGTTTCCTACCTCGTGCACCTATTGATTTGTTGCCTCTTCCATCTTCGGAGAAGGTTAATTTTGATGCTAAAGAATGTGCTGATTTGATTTTAAAAATGAATGAGTTAACTAAGGAAAACATTGAGCGTATGAATGCTAAATATAAACTTGCTGGAGATAAGGGTAGAAAACATGTTGTGTTTGCACCTGGAGATCTTGTTTGGTTACATTCGCGTAAGGATAGATTTCCTAATTTGCGCAAATCAAAGCTAATGCCACGTGCTGATGGTCCTTTTAAGGTGTTAGAGAAAATAAATGATAATGCATATAAACTTGAGCTGCCTGCAGATTTTGGGGTTAGTCCCACTTTTAACATTGCAGATTTGAAGCCTTATTTGGGTGAGGACGATGAACTTTCGTCGAGGACGACTTCATTTCAAGAAGGGGAGGATGATGAGGACATCAATACCATTGTTACACCCACAGCCCCTGCTGCTATACATACTGGACCAATTACTAGAGCTTGCGCACGCCAATTGAATTATCATGTACTTCCGTTTCTTGGCAACGATTCTAATGTTCATGAGAATATGATGCTACCTAAATTGGATACATTTGTTTTGCTTACAAATGAAGGGCCTAGCTTGGACAAGAAAGATGAACCTTGGAACAAGTTGAAGCGTGGAGATGATGGCATGCACAAGGGGATCCAGAACGGAGTTACAAGTGATGATTTCAGGACTTTGAAGCCACCATAAGGAGTGCATGAAGCCTTGGACGAAATATACAAGATGCCACTTCATAAATTTCGTCCAGAGACTATTTTAGGTGTTGCGTCACCTTATTATTGGGCCAGGCCCATGTATTTTCAAAATACTTAAGTATAGGCTGTTTTTAGAGTCCGTATGTGTGGGGAAACAAGAGTTAGGGTTGGTTTCGGACCCCTCCTCCAAGGGCCACGAAATCCTCCCTCTTCCTCCTTATATATAGCCCTTAGGGCGTCGTTTAGACTTTGGGTTTTGTTTAGATTGAAAGTTTGCCATAGTTGCAACTTCGCGTACTTCGTTTGTGTCCAACGACCAGACCAAGACGTCACAGAACCCCACCTTGATCAATAAAGCTTTCATCTTATATTCGCAATATCCAGATTGCAATCTCAGTTTCTTGCTTGTTCTTCGTTTGCTCGCAGGAAACAGACCCTCGTGGTTAGGTTGATCGTGCTCCGGCATGGTCAATAACCCCTCGGAAGTTGGTTTAGCGATTGCTAAGGCGCGACGTCTCGCACGTTCGTAGTCGGATTGTCAAGGTTGACTCCCACAGAAACGATAGCCACCATCTCATTGAAACATCGGGACACCTTTGCCTCTATCAAGTGGTATCAGATTTCTAGGTTGCTCGGTGAGATTTTATAGTTTTTCGTAGTTTAGATCGAGTCTGTTCTTCATACCTACAATCCACGAAAAAAAGCCAAAAAAATTAGGGTTAGTTCATCATATCCGAACCAATCTGAGCCTTTGCATAGTCTTTTCTGTATTTTGCTTTGTTGAATTTGCGGTTGCATCATCGTGTCTAGTTGCTGGTCTTAGAGTCTAGTCTTTTAGAGTTTCGAGTTCTGGTCATAAGTTGTCACGCCGCCGCTGCACCATCATCATCGCCCCTACCATCTACCACCACCGCTTATCCGCCATTGATCCGTATCCATATACCACCACCAATCCGTCTCCATATACCATCACCAATCCGTATCCATATACCACCACCAATCCGTATCCATATACCACCACCGCTGCCATATCCTACCATCATATATCCACCACCAATCCGAGTTCCTTTCATATTAGGTTTGTTTTCGAGGTCCGTCTAATTTCTGATTTGTGTTTCCTTGCCTGAGTAGGTTTCGAAAAAAAAGAGTCTGGAGACCCCTGGGCAGTTTAGGCCAAAATTTTCACAGGCAAAAATATTTTTCCCTATCCTATTATTAGGCTTTTCCGAGTCTTTCTAGCCACATGCCATCATAGTGATTTTTTGTCGCACTTTTTCATCATCGCTGCCCTGATTTCCAAAAAAATTCAAAAAAAATTCATGCCCATCCTGTCAGTTTGACGAGGGGAGAGTTTTGAGACACTCACCATTATAGTGATTTTTCGCAAAAAAATGAGGAGCGCAAAAAAAAGAGCAAAAAAAAGTTCCAGAGTGTGCTTTTCCCTTGTTTACGTGCAGCGCCGTGATTTTGTTAGTGTTCTAGGCTCCCGTCTCTAGCACGGTCTAGCCTAGGACCAACACAGTACCGTCGTTGAGCGTTTATTCAACTTTGCATCTCTGAATTGATTATTGCTGACCCATTTTGCTACCATATTATAAGCCTTCCCATCTCCACATACATCTACGTCGTGCATTCGACTCTCCCTGGTAATCGCTCTATCCAAGCTTTGAGTGTTTTGACTATGACGGTTGCCGATCACCGCCTGCTGCTGGGTAAGAACTGGTAAGAATTTGAGATTTGTTTGACGGATTTGTGACATCCACCACCACCTCTTGTTAGTAGTCTGTAGGATCATATTCTTGTGTGTTTCTATTGCTGCTCACCATGGCAGGATCACAAGCCGACGAGGCTGACTGGGAGAAGATGGCGAATAAGGAGTTGCATGATAATTTTCAGCAAATGATGAGTGGACAGGTGCAAGATGTGCTAAACAGATTTGAAGAGGCCATGGAGAAGATAGATGGCATGGAGAAGACGTTCGAAACAAAGCTCGATAACAAGTTTAATGAATTGTTCGCGCGTCTTCCACCACCACCACCGGCTGCCCCTAATGCACCTATACAACAACAACAACGTTGCTTTCCAAATCAAGTGGGACGAGCACAGCGCATTCGCATTGACACTGGGCAAAATTCTGGTGCCGCTGTTGATGCTTATGCCGCTCCTGCTGCTACTGCAGAGGTGGAGGACCATTTCGAGGATGAGGTTTACCAAAATCATAAATACGTGCATCCACCAGCACCACCACCACCAGGTCGTCCTCATGCATATCATCGCAACGGTAGGGCTGCACCACCACCTGAGGTACATGACCATCTTCCTAAACTAAATTGAATATTTCACCATTTGAGGGTAGATATGTTGCTGATATATATCTTACTTGGGAGTTAGAAACTGAACAACGATTTACATGTTTACAATATCCTGAGAGAGACGTGTTCCTGCTGCTGTTTGTGCTTTCACTAGCTTTGCATGTGTTTGGTGGTCTGAACATTGTAGATTATATCCTATTCCAGCTACTTGGGCTGCTTTGAAAACTGCTATGCGTACTCGTTGGGTTCCACCATATTATCAACGTGAATTACTTCAAAAATTGCAGCGTTTAAGATAAGGAAAAAATTCTGTAGAAGAATATTATCAGGAATTACAAACTGGCATGATTAGATGTGGTATTGTTGAGGAGAATGAAGCTATGCTTGCACGTTTTATGGGTGGATTGAATAGAGAGATTCAGACCATTCTAGAGTATAAGGAGTATACTAATATCACTTGTTTATTCCATCTTGCTTGTAAAGCTGAATGTGAAGTGCAGGGTCGACAGGCATTGGCGCGAACTAACTTTTTTGCAGGTCGATCTTCATCATGGACACCACGTGCATCCTCTCCTTCCACTCCACCAGCACCTCCATCAGGTGCCACCTCTAGCTGTGATACAAGAAAGCAAGCACAACCACCACTCGCTACCTAGAGTACACCTGCCAGACCTGCGCAGAGCTCTTCTTCTACCATGGCATCAATAGAGCACACAAGTGATATTATTTGTCGTCGTTGTAAGGGAAGAGGACATTTTGCGAGAGAATGCCAATCTCAGCGTGTGATGATTGTTACTGAGGATGGTGGGTATGAGTCCACTAGTGACTATGATGAGGAGACTTTGGCTCTTATTACACATGAAGAACACGGTGGAGAGGATTCTGATCATGAGACGAAATACATGGGTGCTGAAGATGCTGACAGGTATGAAAGTTTAGTTGCTCAACGTGTTTTGAGTGTGCAGGTTACACAAGCTGAGCAAAATCAGAGGCATAATTTGTTCCATACAAAGGGAGTTGTGAAGGAACGTTTTGTTCGCGTCATCATAGATGGAGGGAGCTGCAATAACTTGGCTAGCATGGAGATGGTGGAGAAGCTATCTCTCACCACAAGACCACATCCACATCCTTACTACATCCAATGGTTCAACAACAGCGGCAAGGTTAAGGTAACACGTACTGTTCGTGTGCATTTTAGTATCTCTACATATGCTGATTATGTTGATTGTGATGTGGTACCTATGCAAGCATGTTCTTTATTACTTGGTCGACCATGGCAATTTGATAAAAATTCTGTACACCATGGTCGAAACAATCAGTATACTCTTGTTCATAAGGATAAAAATATTACTTTGCTTCCTATGACTCCTGATACCATTTTGAAAGATGATATTAATAGAGCAAATAAAGCACAACAAGAGAAAAATAAAAGTGAAAATCAGATTGTGGCAAAAGAATTTGAGCAACAAATGCAGCCTAATGATAAACCATCTAGTGTTGCGTCTGAAATTAAATTGAAAAGTGCATGTTTACTTGCCACCCAATCTGATATTGATGATTTAGATTTTAGCAAATCTGTTTGCTATGCTTTTGTGTGCAAAGAGGCATTATTTTCATTCGAGGACGTGCTTTCCTCTTTGCCTCCTGCTGTCACTAACATTTTGCAGGAGTTCGCTGACGTCTTTCCACAAGACGTGCCACCGGGATTACCACCTATTCGAGGGATTGAGCATCAAATTAACTTAATTCCCAGTGCATCATTACCCAACCGTGCACCATACCGTACCAATCCAGAGGAGACAAATTAGACTATGCGTCAAGTACAAGAACTGCTCGACAAAGGTTATATACGCGAATCCCTTAGTCCTTGTGCCGTTCCTATCATTTTAGTGCCGAAAAAGGATGGTACGTCGCGTATGTGCGTTGATTGTAGAGGCATTAATAATATTACTAATCGTTATCGTCATCCTATTCCTAGGCTAGATGATATGCTTGATGAATTGAGTGGCTCTACAATATTCTCCAAAGTTGATTTGCATAGCGGATACCATCAAATTCGTATGAAATTGGGAGATGAATGGAAAACAACATTTAAAACTAAGTTTGGATTATATGATTGGTTAGTCATGCCTTTTGGGTTAACTAATGCACCTACTACTTTCATGAGGTTAATTAACGAAGTTTTACGAGCTTTCGTTGGACGATTTGTGGTAGTTTACTTTGATGACATATTGATTTATAGCAAATCTTTGGAGGAACATTTGGAACATTTACGTGCTGTTTTTATTGCTCTACATGATGCACGTTTGTTTGGTAACCTTGGAAAGTGCACATTTTGCACCGACCGAGTATCTTTTCTTGGCTATGTTGTTACTCCACAGGGAACTGAAGTTGACAAAGCCAAGATTGAAGCTATTGGGAGTTGGCCGCAGCCTAAAATGGTCACACAAGTGAGGAGTTTCCTTGGCCTCACTGGTTTCTATAGGCGTTTTGTGAGATATTTCAGCACCATTGCTGCACCTCACAACGAGCATACAAAGAAGGATGTGCCTTTTGTTTGGGGTACCGCACAGGAAGAAGCCATCACGGTATTGAAAGATAAGTTGACACATGCTCCTTTACTCCAACTTCCTGTTTTTAATAAGACTTTTGAGCTTGAATGTGATGCTAGTGGAATTGGATTAGGAGGTGTGTTATTACAAGATGGCAAACCTGTTGCATACTTTTCTGAAAAATTGAGTGGGCCTAGTCTGAACTATTCTACTTATGATAAAGAATTATATGCTCTTGTTCGGACCTTAGAAACATGGCAACATTATTTATGGCCCAAGGAATTTGTTATACATTCTGATCATGAATCATTGAAACACATTAAAAGTCAAGCAAAACTGAACCGTAGACATGCTAAATGGGTTGAATTCATTGAGACTTTCCCTTGTGTCATTAAACACAAGAAGGGTAAAGAAAATGTTATTGCTGATGCATTGTCTCATCGCTATACTATGCTGTCACAACTTGACTTTAAAATATTTGGTTTGGAGACCATCAAAGATCAATATGTGCATGATGCTGAATTTAAAGATGTATTGCAGAATTGTAAGGAAGGGAGAACTTGGAACAAATTTGTTCTTAATGATGGATTTGTGTTTCGTGCTAACAAGCTATGCATTCCAGCTAGCTCCGTTCGTCTTTTGTTGTTGCAGGAGGCGCATGGAGGAGGATTAATGGGACACTTTGGCATCAAGAAGACGGAGGATATACTTGCTACACATTTCTTTTGGCCAAAGATGAGACGGGATGTTGAGCGTTTTGTTGCTCGCTGCACTACATGTCAAAAAGCTAAGTCACGACTCAATCCTCGTGGTTTGTATATGCCTTTGCCTGTACCTATTGTACCTTGGGAGGATATATCTATGGACTTTGTTTTAGGTTTACCTCGAACAAAGAAGGGGAGGGATATCATATTTGTTGTCGTGGATAGGTTCTCGAAAATGGCACACTTTATACCATGTCATAAAAGCGATGATGCTGTTAATGTTGCTGATTTGTTCTTTCGTGAAATTATTCTCTTGCATGGTGTGCCAAATACTATTGTTTCAGATCGTGATACTAAATTTCTTAGCCACTTTTGGAGATGTTTATGGGCTAAGTTGGGGACTAAACTGCTTTTTAGTACTACTTGTCACCCCCAAATTGATGGACAAACTGAAGTAGTCAATAGAACATTGTCTACTATGCTTAGGGTTGTTCATTGCATTCTACTACTAAGATGTGCCCTTTTGAAATTGTGTATGGTTTCCTACCTCGTGCACCTATTGATTTGTTGCCTCTTCCATCTTCGGAGAAGGTTAATTTTGATGCTAAAGAATGTGTTGATTTGATTTTAAAAATGAATGAGTTAACTAAGGAAAACATTAAGTGTATGAATGCTAAATATAAACTTGCTGGAGATAAGGGTAGAAAACATGTTGTGTTTGCACCTGGAGATCTTGTTTGGTTACATTCACGTAAGGATAGATTTCCTAATTTGCGCAAATCAAAGCTAATGCCATGTGCTGATGGTCCTTTTAAGGTGTTAGAGAAAATAAATGATAATGCATATAAACTTGAGCTGCCTGCAGATTTTGGGGTTAGTCCCACTTTTAACATTGCAGATTTGAAGCCTTATTTGGGTGAGGACGATGAACTTTCATCGAGGACGACTTCATTTCAAGAAGGGGAGGATGATGAGGACATCAATACCATTGTTACACCCACAGCCCCTGCTGCTATACATACTGGACCAATTACTAGAGCTCGCGCACGCCAATTGAATTATCATGTACTTCCGTTTCTTGGCAACGATTCTAATGTTCATGAGAATATGATGCTGCCTAAATTGGATACATTTGTTTTGCTTACAAATGAAGGGCCTAGCTTGGACAAGAAAGATGAACCTTGGAACAAGTTCAAGCGTGTAGATAATGGCATGGGCAAGGGGATGCAGAACGGAGTTACAAGTGATGATTTCAGGAGTTTGAAGCCACCATAAGGAGTGCATGAAGCCTTGGACGAAATATACAAGATGCCACTTCATAATTTCGTCCAGAGACTATTTTAGGTGTTGCGTCACCTTATTATTGGGCCAGGCCCATGTATTTTCAAAAAACTTAAGTATAGGCTGTTTTTAGAGTCCGTATGTGTGGGGCAACAAGAGTTAGGGTTGGTTTCGGACCCCTCCTCCAAGGGCCACGAAATCCCCCCTCTTCCTCCTTATATACAGCCCTTAGGGCGTCGTTTAGACTTTGGGTTTTGTTTAGATTAAAAGTTTGCCATAGTTGCAACTTCGCGTACTTCGTTTGTGTCCAACGACCAGACCAAGACGTCACAGAACCCCACCTTGATCAATAAAGCTTTCATCTTATATTCGCAATATCCAGATTGCAATCTCAGTTTCTTGCTTGTTCTTCGTTTGCTCGCAGGAAACAGACCCTCGGGGTCAGGTTGATCGTGCTCCGGCATGGTCAATAACCCCTCGGAAGTTGGTTTAGCGATTGCTAAGACGCGACGTCTTGCACGTTCGTAGTCGGATTGTCAAGGTCGACTCCCACAGAAACGATAGCCACCATCTCATCGAAACTTCGGGACACCTTTGCCTCTATCAAACGATTGACATCGTGAACCATCTTTGGCCAAAAATAGTTCTTGGAGAGCGTTGAGAGTGTCTTGTCGCGTCCGAAGTGTCCCATTAAGCCTCCTCAGTGGGATTCCTGCAAAAGCAACAAACGAAGACAGGACTCGGGAATGCAAATTTTGTTAGCTCTCATAAGATATCCATCTTTTAAGTAATAGCATTCCCAAGATGTATGCGACAAACACTTGGCATATGGAGTAGCAAAAGTTGCATCATGCTCATACAAGTCTTTGATATGCTCCAAACCAATGACATTCAATTCAAGTTGGGTGACAAGCATGCATATACGGGAAAGCACATCCGCTACAATGTTTTCTTTACCCTTGATGTACTTGATGGCGTAGGGAAAAGACTCAATGAATGCATTCCATTTAGCATGACACTTGTTCAACTTAGTTTGACCCTTAAGATACTTGAGAGTCTCATGATCGGTATGAATGATAAACTCATGGGGACGAAGGTAATGTTCCCATTCATGTAAAATGCAGACTAAAGCATATAGCTCTTTGTCATAGATGGGGCAATTGAGTTGTTCTCCGGAAAGTTTCTCACTAAAGTAAGCTATGGGGCGCTTCTCTTGCGTTAACACACCTCCTATGCCATTACCACTAGCATCACAATGAATTTCAAAAGGTTTGTCGAAGTTGGGTAAAGCAAGCACGGGAGCATGAGTAAGCAAATTCTTAAGCTCATTGAATGCGGTATCTTGGGATGGTCCCCAAACAAAAGGCGCATTCTTCTTGCTCAAGGCATGCAAAGGCGAAGCAATGGTGCTAAAATCCTTCACAAAGCGAAGATAGAAACCCGCAAGACCAAGGAAACTACGCACTTGATGCAAGTTGGTTGGTTGAGGCCAAGTCTTAATAGCATTGATCTTGGACTCATCTACATGAACACCCTTAGAAGAAACAACAAAACCCAAGAAAACGAGCTTATCAACACCAAAAAGGCATTTCTCCATATTAGCATAGAGGCGCTCTTTTCTAAGAGTTTGCAAAATGGTGAGGACATGGGTGACATGCTCTTTGATGGATTTGCTAAACACAAGAATGTCATCGAAGTAAACTACAACAAATATACCAATGTAAGGGCGAAAGACATGATTCATAAGGCGCAAAAAAGTGTCCGGTGCTTCCGAGAGACCCATAGGCATGACTAACCACTCATACAAACCAAACTTGGTTTTGAAGGCGGGTTTTCCATTCATCACCCTCTTGTATGCGGATTTGATAGTAACCACTCTTAAGATCAATTTTGGAAAATATAGTGGCACCACTAAGCTCATCAAGCATATCATCTAGGCGTGGAATGGGGTACCTATAGCGAACGGTGATAGCATTAATAGGTCTACAATCGGAGCACATGCGAAAGCTACCGTCATGTTTTGGCACAAGGATGACCGGTACGACACAAGGGCTCAAACTTTCACGCACATGGCCATGGTCTATGAGATGCTTTACTTTCCTTTGAATTTGTTTGGTTTCTTCGGGGTTGACGCGGTAGGGAGCTTTGTTTGGAAGTGGCACTCTGGGGATGAGGTCGATGCGGTGCTCAATGCCTTGAAGTGGAGGTAGTCCCGGAGGTAGCTCATCGGGGAAAACATCTTGAAATTCCTGCAATAGAGAAGATAACACCAAAGGTAGATTGTGAGAGGTGTTAGTTTTTGGTGCCTTGTCCTTGCACAATAGGACATAGTGTAGGACACTTGATGGGTTTTCACACACTTCTCTCATCTCACATTTGGTGGCAAATAGGACTAAGTTTTTCTTGTCGCTCATCGTGGAGGCACTCAATTTGGGCTTGTGGCGCTCACTCTCTTTTTGGTGGCTCACTCTCTCACTATTCTCTCCATGATGGGTGTTTTGCTTGTCGGCGAGCACTTGGCTTGGAGACATAGGACGTAGTACAAACTCTTTCCCTTTCATTTTGAAGCTATAGTGATTGGTACGCCCATTGTGAATGACACCTCGGTCAAATTGCCATGGCCGCCCAAGAAGGAGGTGGCAAACGGTCATCGGAAGGACATCACACTCCAAAGTGTCTTCATAGGCACCGATCTTGAAAGAGACGTGTACTCGATGCTCAACTTGTATGGTGCCGGTGTCACTTAGCCATTGAACCTTGTAGGGGTGAGGGTGCTTCGTCTTCACCAATTGAAGTTGAAGAGTCAAGACCTTGGAGACAACAAGAGCGGGACTTGAATCTTCATCACAAAAGACTTGATCATATTCGTCTTCGTTGTTCACTTGTCGGTGCATGGCCACTTGCTCAAGGGCTTCCATTTCTCCTTCACTCATGGAGTCGTAGGTTCCGTCATCGTTGAGGATCATGGTGCGCTTGTTTTTGCACTTGAAGGATTTGTGGCCTCGGCCTCCGCATGTGAAACATTTGATGGAACTTGTCTTGATGGTCTCATTGGTTTGGGTAGATGATGATGAAGCTTTCGGCTTGAAGTTGCTTGTAGTAGGAGGATGACTTGCACTTGTCGAAGTCTTCTTGTAACTTGACTTGTTGCCGGTACTTGGTGATGCTCTAGTTGAGGTAGGAGTTGCCGAAGTCGCGGGAGCTTGATAAGAGGGGTCGTAGGTCTTGGACGAGAACTTGGCATACTTGAAATCATCTTGCACTTGGCGTTTCGCTTTGGTGGCTTGGTGCACTAGCTCGATGAGGTTTGAGTATGGTTGGAAGTCGGCGATCTTCTTGATGGGATGGTTGAGGCCATTCAAGAAGCGTGCCATTGTTTGTTCATCGTCTTCCGTGACATTGGCTCTTATCATTGCAATCTCCATCTCCTTGTAGTATTCTTCAACGCTCTTGGTTCCTTGCTTGAGTTGTTGGAGTTTCTTGAAGAGGTCGTGGTTGTAGTAGGTAGGAACGAAGCGTGTTCTCACGACATCTTTCATTTGCGCCCAAGTAGTGATGGGTGGATCACCTCTTGCCTCTCAGCGCTCAATGACTTGGTCCCACCAAATAAGGACAAAGTCTTGGAACTCAAGGGATGCCATCGCGATCTTCTTCTCTTCTTCATAATTGTGCAAACGGAAGATCTTGTCAACTTTCAATGCCCATGAAAGGTACTCTTCGGGATCGTTGCTTCTGTTGAACTTGGGCATAGTGAACTTGAGCTTGCCATAGCGTTGCTGATGAGGACATCAATACCATTGTTACACCCACAGCCCCTGCGGCTATACATACTGGACCAATTACTAGAGCTCGCGCACACCAATTGAATTATCAGGTACTTTCGTTTCTTGGTAACGATTCTAATGTTCATGAGAATATGATGCTGCCTAAATTGGATACATTTGTTTTGCTTACAAATGAAGGGCCTAGCTTGGACAAGAAAGATGAACCTTGGAGCAAGTTCAAGCATGGAGATGATGGCATGCGCAAGGGGAACAAGAACGGAGTTACAAGTGATGATTCCAGGACTCTGAAGCCACCATAATGAGTGGATGAAGCATGGGACGAAATATACAAGATGCCACTTCATAAATTTCGTCCAGAGGCTATTCTAGGTGTTGCGTCACCTTATTATTGGGCTAGGCCCATGTATTTTCGAAGTACTTAAGTATAGGCTGTTTTTAGAGTCCGTATGTGTGTGGAAACAAGAGTTAGGGTTGGTTTCGGACCCCTCCACCAAGGGCCACGAAATTCCCCCTCTCTCCTCCATATATACAGCCCTTAGGGCATCGTTTAGACTTTAGGTTTTATTTAGTTAAAAGTTAGCCATCACTGCAACTTTGTGTACTTCATTTGTGTCCAACGACCAGACCAAGGCCGCTTATGAAACCCCACTATTATCAATACTTCATCCATATTCGCAATATTCAGATTGCTTAATCATATTCTTGCTTGTTCTTCGATTGCTTGCAGGAATAGACCTTCGTAGTCAGGTTGATTGTGCTCCAGCGTGGTCAATAACCTCTCGGAGTTGGTTTAGCGATTGCTAAGGCGCAACATCGTGCACGTTTGTAGTCGGATCGTCAAAGTCGTCTCCACCAAATCGATAGTTATCATCTCATCGAAAGATTGGGACACCTCGCCTCTATCAAGTGGTATCAGATTTCTAGGTTGCTCGGTGAGATTTTATAGTTTTTCATAGTTTAGATCGATTCTGTTCTTCATACCTACAGTCCACGAAAAAAGCCAAAAAAAATTAGGGTTAGTTCATCATATCCGAACCAATCTGAGCCTTTGCATAGTCTTTTCAGTATTTTGCTTTGTTGAATTTGCGGTTGCATCGTCGGGTCTAGTTGCTGGTCTTAGAATCTAGTCTTTTAGAGTTTCGAGTTCTGGTCATAAGTTGTCACGCCGCCGCCGCACCATCATCATCGCCCCTGCCATCTACCACCACCGCTTATCCGCCACCAATCCGTCTCCATATACCATCACCAATCCGTATCCATAGACCATCACCAATCCGTATCCATATACCACCACCAATCCGTATCCATACCACCACCGCTGCCATATCCTACCATCATATATCCACCACCAATCCCAGTTCCTTTCATATTAGATTGGTTTTCGAGGTCCGTCTACTTTCCGATTCGTGTTTCCTTGCCTGAGTAGGTTTCAAAAAAAAACAGAGTCTGGAGACCCCCGGGCAGTTTTTAGGCCAAAATTTTCGCAAGCAAATTTTTTTCCTATCCTATTTTTAGGCTTTTCTGAGTCTTTTGAGCCACGTGCCATCATAGTGATTTTTTGGCGCACTTTTTCGTCGTCGCAGCCCTAATTTCGGAAAAAAAAGTCAAAAAAAAATTTCGTGCCCATCCTGTCAGTTTGACGAGGGAAGAGTTTTGAGACACTCGCCATTATAGTGATTTTTTGCAAAAAAAAGAGGAGCGCAAAAAAGAGGAGCGCCAAAAAAAAGAGTGAAAAAAATATTTCCAGAGTGTGCTTTTCCCTTGTTTACGTGCAACGCCGTGATTTTGTTAGTGTTCTAGGCTCGTGTCTCTAGCACGGTCTAGCCTAGGACCAGCACAGTACCGTTGTTGAGCATTTATTCAACTTTGCATCTCTGATTTGATTATTGCTGACCCTTTTTGCTACCATATTATAAGTCTTCCTAGCTCCACATACATCTACCCGTGCGTTTGACTCTCCTTGGTAATCGCTCTATCCAAGCTTTGAGAGTTTTGACTATGACGGTTGCCGATCACCGCCTACTGCTGGGTAAGAACTGTTAAGAATTTGACATTTGCTTGACGGATTTGTGACATGCACCACCACCTTGTTAGCAGTCTGTAGGATCATATTCTTGTGTGTTTCTATTGCTGCTAACCATGGCAGGATCACAAGCCGATGAGACTGACTGGGAGAACCTGACGAATAAGGAGTTGCATGATAAATTTCAGCAAATGATGAGTGGATAGGTGCAAGATGTGCTAAACAAATTAGAAGAGGCCATGGAGAAGATAGATGGCATGGAGAAGACGTTCGAAACAAAGCTCGATAACAGGTTTAATGAATTGGTCGCGCGTCTTCCACCACCACCACCGGCTGCCCCTAATGCACTATACAACAACAACAACGTCGCTTTCCAAATCAAGTGGGACGAGCACAGCGCATTCGCATTGACCCTTGATGAGGACATCAATACCATTGTTACACCCACAGCCCCTACTGCTACATATACGGGACCAATTACTAGAGCTCGCGCACGCCAATTAAATTATCAGGTACTTTCGTTTCTTGGTAATGATTCTAATGTTCATGAGAATATGATGCTGCCTAAATTGGATACATTTGTTTTGCTTACAAATGAAGGGCCTAGCTTGGAGAAGGATGAACATTGGAGCAAGAACAAGCATGGAGATGATGCCATGCGCAAGGGTGATGAGGACATGACTACCTTGGATATGACCAAAAATATTGCATATATGCATATTTGTCAGGTGATTTCTAGTGCAAACTATTCAATAATCTATTTATGTTATCCAGAACAAAAATACTTCACACACTTTTGTGTTTTGTCTAATTGCAGGTGTATGGGACATTTGTACAATCCACATATGAAGATAAGGAAGAAAGAGATGTTTATTTGCTGTCCAAAAAGTTCTTTCACGTCACTTTTGGCCCAAGAGAAGATAGAGTCCAAGTCTCTCACGTTCTGGATTCAGATTCGGACTGCACAGACATACCTGACTCAAAACGCACACAAGTTTTTCATACGGACTCCGAATTGGGTGATTTGTTTTTTTGTTGGAAACTAGATTTCGTGCACTTTCCAACCCAATTGGAATCACCTTCAAATTCGTCCGGAGCGTTGAGTTGTGGACGAAACAATCTGATGCTGCAGCAGAATCCGAGTCAAACTACAAGTCCAAAGGTGTTACATCACCTCCACTTGGGCCCATGAGCCTTGTACGACCTAGGGTTAGTTTTAGGCTGCCTTGGGACGTCCTCCCACCTCCTTGGCCGCCACCCCTTGCTCCTATATAAGTAGATCCATCTAGTAGCTTTTTCCTTGGGATTTGTTTAGTTAAAAGTTAGCCAACGCAACTTCATGTACTTCGTTTGTGTCCAACGACCAGACCAAGACCGCTTTCGGATCCCCACCTTTATCAATACTTTATACATATTTGCAATATTCAGATTGCTTTTATCATATTCTTGCTCGTTCTTCGATTGCTTGCAGGAATAGACCTTCGTGGTCAGGTTGATCGTGCACCGGCGTGGTCAATAACCTCTGGAGATTGGTTTAGCGATTGCTAAGGCGCAACGTCGTGCACGTTTGTAGTCGGATCGTCAAAGTCGTCTCCACCAAATCGATAGTTACCATCTCATCGAAAGATCGGGACACCCCGCCTCTATCAAGTGGTATCAGAGCACGGTGCACATTCCAAGAGTTGATATGATTGTTCCTTCAACTACTAGGCATACTATGACAACCACATCCGTTGTTGTCAGGACTACATCACCTCCACCATGTGACACATCGCCCCCGAGAGTGGCTACATCATCTGAGTTGATCATAAGAGGTAATGACAAAGGTACTGATCTTCCATCTCTACATGAGAATGATGAATGCCTTGTCAATTTGAATGCACCATCTGATGAGCTACCCACTACTTTGATCACACCACCTATTTTAGAGGACTACGTTGATAATTTGACTTTGCCATGTGATCAAACAACTGAAATACCAACAATTTTGAGTGCACCCATTGAATTAACTATTGATGCAAAAGAACCAATGTTTAATCATTTTGATATGACCTCTAATCTTGGTGATGATTCTATGTTGCATGACTTATTGCATGTTTGCTTATTTAAGCATGTTGTAGCATGTAAATTTGATGCAAGTAAGGTTTATTCACCAATGTTGGGATGGTTTAATGATGAACATTGTCAATCTTTTGAAATGAATAAGAGCTTCACTTATATGTGCAAACTGAGTTGCAATATTTTCATGCCTTCTACTTCTTGTGCTAATTTTTTGGCTTTAGATTTTATGAACTATGCAAGTTACTCATCTATTCATGTGTCATATATGCAAAAATCAAGGGAAGTAAAAATGGATGACATATACATATACAACATGTACACCTTGTCTCTTTTGTTAGCCACATTTCAGATTAAGCAACGCCGAGGACGGCTTTATTTTCAAGAAGGGGAGGATGATGAGGACATGACTACCTTGGATATGACCAAAAATATTGCATATATGCATATTCGTCAGGTGATTTCTAGTGTGATAGAGGCAAAGGTGTCCCGTCTTTCGATGAGATGGTGGATATCGCTTTGGTGGAAGTCGACTTTGACGATCCGACTACGAACGTGCGAGGACGTCGCGCCTTAGCAATCGCTAAACCAACTCCGAGAGGTTATTGACCACGCCGGAGCACGATCAACCTGACCACGAGGGTCTGTTTCCTGCGAGCAAACGAAGAACAAGCAAGAAACTGAGATTGCAATCTGGATATTGCGAATATAAGATGAAAGCTTTATTGATCAAGGTGGGGTTCTGTGACGCCTTTGTCTGGTCGTTGAACACAAACGAAGTACGCGAAGTTGCAGCTATGGCGAACTTTTAATCTAAACAAAACCCAAAGTCTAAACGATGCCCTAAGGGCTGTATATATGGAGGAAGAGGGGGAAATTTCGTGGCCCTTGGTGGAGGGGTCCGAAATCAACCCTATCTCTTGTTTCCCCACACATACAGACTCTAAAAATAGCCTATACTTATGTATTTCGAAATTACATGGGCCTGGCCCAATAATAAGGTGACGCAGCACCTAAAATAGCCTCGGGACGAAATTTATGAAGTGGCATCTTGTATATTTCGTCCAAGGCTTCATGCACCCATTATGGTGGCTTCAAAGTCCTGAAATCATCACTTGTAACTCCATTCTTGTTCCCCTTGCGCATGCCATCATCTCCATGCTTGTTCTTGCTCCAATGTTCATCCTTCTCCAAGCTAGGCCCTTCATTTGTAAGCAAAACAAATGTATCCAATTTAGGCAGCATCATATTCTCATGAACATTAGAATCTGATGAGGACATGACTACCTTGGATATGACCAAAAATATTGCATATATGCATATTTGTCAGGTGATTTCTAGTGCAAACTATTCAATAATCTATTTATGTTATCCAGAACAAAAATACTTCACACACTTTTGTGTTTTGTCTAATTGCAGGTGTATGGGACATTTGTACAATCCACATATGAAGATAAGGAAGAAAGAGATGTTTATTTGCTGTCCAAAAAGTTCTTTCACGTCACTTTTGGCCCAAGAGAAGATAGAGTCCAAGTCTCTCACGTTCTGGATTCAGATTCGGACTGCACAGACATACCTGACTCAAAACGCACACAAGTTTTTCATACGGACTCCGAATTGGGTGATTTTTTTTTGTTGGAAACTAGATTTCGTGAACTTTCCAACCCAATTGGAATCACCTTCAAATTCGTCCGGAGCGTTGAGTTGTGGACGAAACAATCTGATGCTGCAGCAGAATCCGAGTCAAACTACAAGTCCAAAGGTGTTACATCACCTCCACTTGGGCCCATGAGCCTTGTACGACCTAGGGTTAGTTTTAGGCTGCCTTGGGACGTCCTCCCACCTCCTTGGCCGCCACCCCTTGCTCCTATATAAGTAGATCCATCTAGTAGCTTTTTCCTTGGGATTTGTTTAGTTAAAAGTTAGCCAACGCAACTTCGTGTACTTCGTTTGTGTCCAACGACCAGACCAAGACCGCTTTCGGATCCCCACCTTTATCAATACTTTATACATATTTGCAATATTCAGATTGCTTTTATCATATTCTTGCTCGTTCTTCGATTGCTTGCAGGAATAGACCTTCGTGGTCAGGTTGATCGTGCACCGGCGTGGTCAATAACCTCTGGAGATTGGTTTAGCGATTGCTAAGGCGCAACGTCGTGCACGTTTGTAGTCGGAAGTCAAAGTCGTCTCCACCAAATCGATAGTTACCATCTCATCGAAAGATCGGGACACCCCGCCTCTATCAAAGGGGAACAAGAACGGAGTTACAAGTGATGATTTCATGACTTTGAAGCCACCATAATGGGTGCATGAAGCCTTGGACGAAATATACAAGATGCACTTCATAAATTTCGTCCCGAGGCTATTATAGGTGCTGCGTCACCTTTTTATTGGGCCAGGCCCATGTAATTTCGAAATACATAAGTATAGGCTATTTTTAGAGTCCGTATGTGTGGGGAAACAAGAGATAGGGTTGATTTCGGACCCCTCCACCAAGGGCCACGAAATTCCCCCTCTCTTCCTCCATATATACAGCCCTTAGGCACTGTTTAGACTTTGGGTTTTGTTTAGGTTAAAAGTTCGCCATAGCTGCAACTTCGCGTACTTCGTTTGTGTTCAACGACCAAACAAAGGCGTCACAGAACCCCACCTTGATCAATAAAGCTTTCATCTTATATTCGCAATATCCAGATTGCAATCTTAGTTTCTTGCTTGTTCTTCGTTTGCTCGCAGGAAACAGACCCTCGTGGTCAGGTTGATCGTGCTCCGGCGTGGTCAATAACCTCTCGGAGTTGGTTTAGCGATTGCTAAGGCGCGACGTCCTCGCACGTTCGTAGTCGGATCGTCAAAGTCGACTTCCACCAAAGCGATATCCATCATCTCATCGAAAGACGGGACACCTTTGCCCCTATCAAGTGGTATGAGATTTCCAGGTTACTCGGTGAGATTTTACAGTTTTTCGTAGTTGAGACCGAGTCTGTTCTTCATACCTACAGTCTACGAAAAAGCCACAAAAAAATTAGGGTTAGTTCAACATATCCGAACCAATCTGAGCCTTTGCATAATCTTTTTAGGGTTTTGCTTTGTTGAATTTGCGGTTGCATCGTCGTGTCTAGTTGCTGGTCTTAGAGTCTAGTTTTTTAGAGTTTCAAGTTCTGGTCATAAGTTGTCACGCCGCCGCAGCACCATCATCATCGCCCCTGCCATCTACCACCACCGCTTATCCGCCACCGCTTCGAATCCGTATCCATATACCACCACCGCTGTCATATACTACCACCGCTGCCATCTACCACCATATATCCACCACCAATCCGAGTTCTTTTCATATTAGGTTTGTTTTCGAGATCCACCTAGATTCCGATTCATGTTTCCTTGCCGGAGTAGGTTTCGAAAAAAAAGAGTCCGGAAACCACCCTCCGTTTAGGCCCAAAATTTTTCGAAAACGCATTTTTCGAAAAAATTTCTGGCTATCCTATTTTTAGGTGTTTCTGAGTGTTTTGAGACAGGTGCCATTATAGGAAGTTTTTTTGACCCGTTTCCAGTTTTTGGGTCCGGGCAGTCGAAAAAAAAATTGGTCAAAAAAAATTTCGTGCCCATCCTGTCAGTTTGACATAGGAAGAGTTTTGAGACACTCGCCATTATAGTGATTTTTCGCAAAAAAAAGCAGCGCAAAAAAAAAACAGCGCAAAAAAAAGAGAGCGAAAAAAAATCCAGAGTGTGCTTTTCCCTTGTTTACGTGCCGCGCCGTGATTTTGTTGGTGTTCTAGGCTCGCGTCTCTAGCACAGTCTAGCCTAGGACCAGCACAGTACCGTCGTTGAGCGTTTATTCAACTTTGCATCTCTGAATTGATTATTGCTGACCCTTTTTGCTACCATATTATAAGCCTTCCCAGCTCCACATACATCTACGTCGTGCGTTTGACTCTCCCTGGTAATCGCTCTATCCAAGCTTTGAGAGTTTTTGACTACAACGGTTGCCGATCACCGCCTGCTGCTGGGTAAGAACTGGTAAGAATTTGAGATTTGCTTGACGGATTTGTGACACCCACCACCACCTCTTGTTAGTAGTCTGTAGGATCATATTCTTGTGTGTTTCTATTACTGCTAACCATGCCAGGATCACAAGCCCACGAGACTGACTGGGAGAACATGACGAATAAGGATTTGCATGATAAATTTCAGCAAATGATGAGTGGACAGGTGCAAGATATGCTAAACAGATTTGAAGAGGCCATGGAGAAGATAGATGGCATGGAGAAGACGTTCGAAACAAAGCTCCATAACAAGTTTAATGAATTGCTCGCGCGTCTTCCACCACCACCACCTGCTGCACCTAACGCACCTCTCCAACAACAACAACAACGACTACCTCCACGCCGCGAAACAGACCTTCGCCGAGCGAGCCGTGTTCCTCTTGCGTTTGGCCAAACTGTTGGTGCTGCTGTTGATACTTCTGTGGCTCCTGCTGCTGATGCGGAGGAGGATGATTATGTGGGAGATTATCAGGATGAGGTTGATCAAAATCAGCACTACGTGCAGCCACCTGCACCACCACCAGCAGGTCGACCTCAGGTATATCTTCGTAATGGTAGGCCTGCACCACCACCTCAGGTACGAGATGATGTCCATATTCCTAAACTGAAATTGAATATTCCACCATTTGAGGGTAGATATGTTCCTGATATATATATCTTACTTGGGAGTTAGAAACTGAACAACGATTTACATGTTTACAATATCCTGAGGAGAGACGAGTTGCTGCTGCTGTTTGTGCTTTCACTAGTTTTGCGTGTGTATGGTGGTCTGAACATTGTAGATTATATCCTATTCCAACTACTTGGGCTGCTTTGAAAACTGCTATGCGTACTCGTTGGGTTCCACCATATTATCAACGTGAATTGCTTCAAAAATTACAGCGCTTAAGACAAGGAAAAAATTCTGTAGAAGAATATTATCAGGAATTACAAACTGGCATGATTAGATGTGGTATTGTTGAGGAGAATGAAGCTATGCTTGCACGTTTTCTGGGTGGATTGAATAGAGAGATTCAGACCATTCTAGACTATAAGGAGTATACTAATATCACTCGTTTATTCCATCTTGCTTGTAAAGCTGAACGTGAAGTGCAGGATCGACAAGCATTGGCGCGAACTAACTTTTCTGCAAGCCGACCTTCATCATGGACACCGCGTGCATCTTCTACTTCAACTGCACCAGCACCTCAATCACGTGCCTCCTCCAGTCGTGATACAAGAAAACAGGCACAACCACCATTATCTGCCAAGAGCGCACCTGCTGGGCCTGCACAGAGTTCTTCTTCTTCCATGGCATCAACAGGGCACACAAGTGATATTATTTGTCGTCATTGTAAGGGAGGAGGTCATTATGCGAGAAAATGCAAATCTCCGCGTGTGATGATTGCTACCGCGGATGGTGGATATGAGTCCGCTAGTGACTATGATGAGGAGACTTTGGCTCTTATTACACGTGAAGAACATGGTGGGGATGATTCTGATCATGAGACGCAATACATGGCTCCTGAAGACGCTGACAGGTATGAATGTTTAGTTGCTCAACGTGTTTTGAGTGTGCAGGTCATACAAGCTGAGCAAAATCAGAGGCACAATTTGTTCCATACCAAGGGAGTTGTGAAAGAACGTTCTGTGCGCGTCGTCATAGATGGAGGGAGCTGCAACAACTTGGCTAGCATGCAGATGGTGGAGAAGCTTTCTCTCACCACAAGACCACATCCACATCCTTACTACATCCAATGGTTCAACAACAGCGGCAAGGTTAAGGTAACACGTACTGTTCGTGTGCATTTTAGTATATCTACATATGCTGATTATGTTGATTGTGATGTGGTACCTATGCAAGCATGTTCCTTATTACTTGGTAGACCATGGCAATTTGATAAAAATTCTGTACACCATGGTAGAAACAATCACTATACTCTTGTTCATAAGGATAAAAATATTACTTTGCTTCCTATGACTCCTGATTCTATTTTGAAAGATGATATTAATAGAGCTAATAAAGCAAAACAAGAGAAGAATAAGAGTGAAAATCAGATTGTGGCAAAAGAATTTGAGCAACAAATGAAGCCTAATAATAAACCATCTAGTGTTGCTTCTGAAATTAAATTGAAAAGTGCATGTTTATTTGGCACCAAATCTTATATTGATGAGCTAGATTTCAGCAAATCTGTTTGCTATGCTTTTGTGTGCAAAGAGGCATTATTTTCATTCGAGGACGTGCCTTCCTCTTTGCCTCCTGCTATCACTAACATTTTGCAGGAGTTCGCTGACGTCTTTCCACAAGACGTGCCACCGGGATTACCACCTATTCGAGGGATTGAGCATCAGATCGACTTAATTCCTGGTGCTTCACTGCCAAACCGTGCGCCATACCATACCAATCCAGAGGAGACGAAGGAGATTATGCGTCAAGTACAAGAGCTTCTCGACAAAGGTTATATACGCGAATCCCTTAGTCCTTGTGCTATTCCTATTATTCTAGTGCCGAAAAAGGATGGTACATCGCGTATGTGTGTTGATTGTAGAGGCATTAATAATATTACTATTCGTTATCGTCATCCTATTCCTAGGCTAGATGATATGCTTGATGAATTGAGTGGCTCTACAATATTCTCCAAAGTTGATTTGCGTAGTGGTTACCATCAAATTCGTATGAAATTGGGGGATGAATGGAAAACAGCATTTAAAACTATGTTTGGATTATATGAGTGGTTAGTCATGCCTTTTGGGTTAACTAATGCGGCTAGTACTTTCATGAGACTAATGAACGAAGTTTTACGTGCTTTCATTGGACGATTTGTGGTAGTCTATTTTGATGATATACTGATTTATAGCAGATCTTTGGAAGAACATTTGGAACATTTACGTGCTGTTTTTATTGCTCTACGTGATGCACGTTTGTTTGGTAACCTTGGGAAGTGCACCTTTTGCACCGACCGAGTATCTTTTCTTGGCTATGTTGTTACTCCACAGGGAATTGAAGTTGATAAAGCCAAGATTGAAGCTATTGAGAGTTGGCCGCAGCCCAAAATGGTCACACAAGTGAGGAGTTTTCTTGGCCTCGCTGGGTTCTATAGGCGTTTTGTGAGAGATTTTAGCACCATTGCTGCACCTCTAAATGAGCTTACAAAGAAAGATGTGCCTTTTCTTTGGGGTACCGCACAGGAAGAAGCCTTCTCGGTATTGAAAGATAAGTTGACACATGCTCCTTTACTCCAACTTCCTGATTTTAATAAGACTTTTGAGCTTGAATGTGATGCTAGTGGAATTGGATTAGGAGGTGTGTTATTACAAGATGGCAAACCTGTTGCATACTTTTCTGAAAAATTGAGTGGGCCTAGTCTGAATTATTCTACTTATGATAAAGAATTATATGCTCTTGTTCGTACTTTAGAAACATGGCAACATTATTTATGGCCCAAAGAATTTGTTATACATTCTGATCATGAATCTTTGAAACATATTAAAAGTCAAGCTAAACTGAATCGTAGACATGCTAAATGGGTTGAATTCATTGAGACATTCCTTTATGTCATTAAACACAAGAAGGGAAAAGAAAATGTTATTGCTGATGCATTGTCTCGTCGCTATACTATGCTTTCACAACTTGACTTCAAAATATTTGGTTTGGAGACCATCAAAGATCAATATGTGCATGATGCTGATTTTAAAGATGTAATGCAGAATTGTAAAGAAGGAAGAATGTGGAACAAGTTTGTCGTTAACGATGGATTTGTGTTTCGTGCTAACAAGCTATGCATTCCAGCTAGCTCCGTTCGTCTTTTGTTGTTGCAGGAGGCGCATGGAGGAGGATTAATGGGACACTTTGGCGTGAAGAAGACGGAGGACGTACTTGCTACACATTTCTTTTGGCCAAAGATGAGACGGGATGTTGAGCGTTTTATTGCTCGCTGCACTACATGTCAAAAAGCTAAGTCACGACTCAATCCTCATGGTTTATATATGCATTTGCCTGTACCTAGTGTTCCTTGGGAGGATATATCTCTGGACTTTGTTTTAGGTTTACCTCGAACAAAGAAGGGGAGGGATAGCATATTTGTTGTCGTGGATAGATTCTCGAAAATGGCACACTTTATACCATGTCATAAAAGCGATGGTGCTGTTAATGTTGCTGATTTGTTCTTTCGTGAAATTATTCGCTTGCATGGTGTGCCAAATACTATTGTTTCAGATCGTGATACTAAATTTCTTAGCCACTTTTGGAGATGTTTATGGGCTAAGTTGGGGACTAAACTGCTTTTTAGTACTACTTGTCACCCCCAAACTGATGGCCAAACTGAAGTAGTCAATAGAACATTGTCTACTATGCTTAGGGCTGTTTTGAAGAGTAATAAGAAAATGTGGGAGGAATGCTTGCCTCATATTGAATTTGCTTATAATCGTTCATTGCATTCTACTACTAAGATGTGCCCTTTTGAAGTTGTGTATGGTTTCCTACCTCGTGCACCTATTGATTTGTTGCCTCTTCCATCTTCGGAGAAGGTTAATTTTGATGCTAAACAACGTGCTGAATTGATTTTAAAAATGCATCAGTTAACTAAGGAAAACATTGAGCGTATAATGCCAAATATAAACTTGCTGGAGATAAGGGTAGAAAACATGTTGTGTTTGCACCTGGAGATCTTGTTTGGTTACATTTGCGTAAGGATAGATTTCCTGATTTGCGCAAATCAAAGCTCATGCCACGGGCTGATGGTCCCTTTAAGGTATTAGAGAAAATAAATGATAATGCATATAAACTTCAGCTGCCTGCAGATTTTGGGGTTAGTCCCACTTTTAACATTGCAGATTTGAAGCCTTATTTGGGTGAGGAAGATGAGCTTCCATCGAGGACGACTTCATTTCAAGAAGGGGAGGATGATGAGGACATCAATACCATTGTTACACCCACAGCCCCTACTGCTACATATACGGGACCAATTACTAGAGCTCGCGCACGCCAATTAAATTATCAGGTACTTTCGTTTCTTGGTAATGGTTCTAATGTTCATGAGAATATGATGCTGCCTAAATTGGATACATTTGTTTTGCTTACAAATGAAGGGCCTAGCTTGGAGAAGGATGAACATTGGAGCAAGAACAAGCATGGAGATGTTGCCATGCGCAAGGGGAACAAGAACGGAGTTACAAGTGATGATTTCAGGACTTTGAAGCCACCATAATGGGTGCATGAAGCCTTGGACGAAATACACAAGATGCCACTTCATAAATTTCGTCCCAAGGCTATTATAGGTGCTGCGTCACCTTTTTATTGGGCCAGGCCCATGTAATTTTGAAATACATAAGTATAGGCTATTTTTAGAGTCCGTATGTGTGGGGAAACAAGAGATAGGGTTGATTTCGGACCCCTCCACCAAGGGCCACGAAATTCCCCCTCTCTTCCTCCATATATACAGCCCTTAGGGCACCGTTTAGACTTTGGGTTTTGTTAGATTAAAAGTTCGCCATAGCTGCAACTTCGCGTACTTCGTTTGTGTTCAACGACCAGACAAAGGCGTCACAGAACCCCACCTTGATCAATAAAGCTTTCATCATATATTCGCAATATCCAGATTGCAATCTTAGTTTCTTGCTTGTTCTTCGTTTGCTCCCAGGAAACAGACCCTCGTGGTCAGGTTGATCGTGCTCCGGCGTGGTCAATAACCTCTCGGAGTTGGTTTAGCGACTGCTAAGGAGCGATGTCCTCGCACGTTCGTAGTCGGATCGTCAAAGTCGACTTCCACCAAAGCGATATCCATCATCTCATCGAAAGACGGGACACCTTTGCCTCTATCAGGATATATGTATGGACTTTGTTTTAGGTTTACCTCGAACAAAGAAGGGGAGGGATAGCATATTTGTTGTCGTGGATAGATTCTCGAAAATGGCACACTTTATACCATGTCATAAAAGCGATGATGCTGTTAATGTTGCTGATTTGTTCTTTCGTGAAATTATTCGCTTGCATGGTGTGCCAAATACTATTGTTTCAGATCGTGATACTAAATTTCTTAGCCACTTTTGGAGATGTTTATGGGCTAAGTTGGGGACTAAACTGCTTTTTAGTACTACTTGTCACTCCCAAACTGATGGACAAACTGAAGTAGTCAATAGAACGTTGTCTACTATGCTTAGGGCTGTTTTGAAGAATAATAAGAAAATGTGGGAGGAATGCTTGCCTCATATTGAATTTGCTTATAACCGTTCATTGCATTCTACTACTAAGATGTGCCCTTTTGAAGTTGTGTATGGTTTCCTACCTCGTGCGCCTATTGATTTGTTGCCTCTTCCATCTTCGGAGAAGGTTAATTTTGATGCTAAACAAGGTGCTGAATTGATTTTAAAAATGCATGAGTTAACTAAGGAAAACATTGAGCATATGAATCCTAAATATAAACTTGCTGGAGATAAGGGTAGAAAACATGTTGTGTTTGCACCTGGAGATCTTGTTTGGTTACATTTGCGTAAGGATAGATTTCCTGATTTGCGCAAATCAAAGCTAATGCCACGTGCTGATGGTCCCTTTAAGGTGTTAGAGAAAATAAATGATAATGCATATAAACTTGAGCTGCCTGCAGATTTTGGGGTTAGTCCCACTTTTAACATTGCAGATTTGAAGCCTTATTTGGGTGAGGAAGATGAGCTTCCGTCGAGGACGACTTCATTTCAAGAAGGGGAGGATGATGAGGACATCAATACCATTGTTACACCCACAGCCCCTACTGCTACATATACGGGACCAATTACTAGAGCTCGCGCACGCCAATTAAATTATCAGGTACTTTCGTTTCTTGGTAATGATTCTAATGTTCATGAGAATATGATGCTGCCTAAATTGGATACATTTGTTTTGCTTACAAATGAAGGGCCTAGCTTGGAGAAGGATGAACATTGCAGCAAGAACAAGCATGGAGATGATGCCATGCACAAGGGGAACAAGAACGGAGTTACAAGTGATGATTTCAGGACTTTGAAGCCACCATAATGGGTGCATGAAGCCTTGGACGAAATATACAAGATGCCACTTCATAAATTTCGTCCCGAGGCTATTATAGGTGCTGCGTCACCTTTTTATTGGGCCAGGCCCATGTAATTTCGAAATACATAAGTATAGGCTATTTTTAGAGTCCGTATGTGTGGGGAAACAAGAGATAGGGTTTATTTCGGACCCCTCCACCAAGGGCCACGAAATTCCCCTCTCTTCCTCCATATATACAGCCCTTAGGGCACCGTTTAGACTTTGGGTTTTGTTTAGATTAAAAGTTCGCCATAGCTGCAACTTCGCGTACTTCGTTTGTGTTCAACGACCAGACAAAGGCGTCATAGAACCCCACCTTGATCAATAAAGCTTTCATCTTATATTCGCAATATCCAGATTGCAATCTTAGTTTCTTGCTTGTTCTTCGTTTGCTCGCAGGAAACAGACCCTCGTGGTCAGGTTGATCGTGCTCCGGCGTGGTCAATAACCTCTCGGAGTTGGTTTAGCGATTGCTAAGGCGCGACGTCCTTGCACGTTCGTAGTCGGATCGTCAAAGTCGACTTCCACCAAAGCGATATCCATCATCTCATCGAAAGACGGGACACCTTTGCCTCTATCAACCCTGGGCAAAATTCTGGTGCCGCTGTCGATGCTTCTGCCGCTCCTGCTGCTACTGCAGAGGTGGAGGACCATTTCGAGGATGAGGTTGACAAAAATCATAACTACGTGCAACCACCAGCACCACCACCACCATGTCGTCCTCATGCATATCATCGCAACGGTAGGGCTGCACCACCACCTGAGGTACATGACCATCTTCATAAACTAAAATTGAATATTTCACCATTTGAGGGTAGATATGTTGCTGATATATATCTTACTTGTAAGTTAGAAACTGAACAACGATTTACAAGTTTACAATATCTTGAGGAGAGACGTGTTCCTGCTGCTGTTTGTGCTTTCACTAGCTTTGCATGTGTTTGGTGGTCTGAACATTATAGATTATATCCTATTCCAGCTACTTGGGCTGCTTTGAAAACTGCTATGCGTACTCGTTGGGTTCCACCATATTATCAACGTGAATTACTTCAAAAATTGCAGCGTTTAAGACAAGGAAAAAATTCTGTAGAAGAATATTATCATGAATTACAAACTGGAATGATTAGATGTGGTATTGTTGAGGAGAATGAAGCTATGCTTGCACGTTTTATGGGTGGATTAAATAGAGAGATTCAGACCATTCTAGAGTATAAGGAGTATACTAATATCACTCGTTTATTCCATCTTGTTTGTAAAGCTGAACGTGAAGTGCAGGATAGACAGGCATTGGCACGAACTAACTTTTCTGCAGGTCGATCTTCATCATGGACACCACGTGCATCCTCTACTTCCACTCCACCAGCACCTCCATCAGGTGCCACCTCCAGCCGTGATACAAGAAAGCAGGCACAACCACCACTATCTGCCAAGAGCACACCTGTCGGACCTGCGCAGAGCTCTTCTTCTTCCATGGCATCAACAGGGCACACAAGTTATATTATTTGTCGTCGTTGTAAGGGAAGAGGACATTTTGCGAGAGAATGCCAATCTCAGCGTGTGATGATTTCTACTGAGGATGGTGGGTATGAGTCCGCTAGTGACTATGATGAGGATACTTTGGCACTTATTACACATGAAGAACACGATGGAGAGGATTCTGATCATGAAACGCAATACATGGCTGCTGAAGATGCTGACAGGTATGAATGTTTAGTTTCTCAATGTGTTTTGAGTGTGCAGGTTGCACAAGCTGAGCAAAATTAGAGGCATAATCTGTTCGATACAAAGGGAGTTGTGAAAGAACATTCTGTTCGCGTCATCATAGATGAAGGGGGCTGCAATAACTTGGCTAGCATGGAGATGGTGGAGAAGCTATCTCTCACCACAAGACCACATCCACATCCTTACTACATCCAATGGTTCAACAACAGCGGCAAGGTTAAGGTAACACGTACTGTTCGTGTGCATTTCAGTATCTCTACATATGTTGATTATGTTGATTGTGATGTGGTACCTATGCAAGCATGTTCCTTATTACTTGGTAGACCATGGCAATTTGATAAATATTCTGTACACCATGGCAGAAATAATCAGTATACTCTTGTTCATAAGGATAAAAATATTACTTTGCTTCCTATGACTCCTGATTCCATTTTGAAAGATGATATTAATGGAGCTAATAAAGCAAAACAGGAGAAAAATAAAAGTGAAAATCAGATTGTGGCAAAAGAATTTGAGCAACAAATGCTGCCTAAAAATAACCCATCTAGTGTTGCTTCTGAAATTAAATTGAAAAGTGCATGTTTACTTGCCACCAAATCTGATATTGATGATTTAGATTGTAGCAAATCTGTTTGCTATGCTTTTGTGTGCAAAGAGGCATTATTTTCATTCGAGGACGTGCCTTCCTCTTTGCCTCCTGCTGTCACTAACATTTTGCAGGAGTTCGCTGACGTCTTTCCACAAGACGTGCCACCGGGATTACCACCTATTCGAGGGATTGAGCATCAAATTAACTTAATTCCCGGTGCATCATTACCCAACCGTGCACCATACCGTACCAATCCAGAGGAGACAAATTAGATTATGCGTCAAGTACAAGAACTGCTCGACAAAGGTTATATACGCGAATCCCTTAGTCCTTGTGCCGTTCCTATCATTTTAGTGCCGAAAAAGGATGGTACGTCGCGTATCTGTGTTGATTGTAGAGGCATTAATAATATTACTATTTGTTATCGTCATCCTATTCCTAGGCTAGACGACATGCTCGATGAACTGAGTGGCTCTACAATATTCTCCACAGTTGATTTGCGTAGTGGATACCATCAAATTCGTATGAAATTGGGAGATGAATGGAAAACGACATTTAAAACTAAGTTTGGTTTATATGAGTGGTTAGTCATGCCTTTTGGGTTAACTAATGCACCTAGTACTTTCATGAGACTAATGAACGAAGTTTTACGTGCTTTCATTGGACGATTTGTGGTAGTCTATTTTGATGATATACTGATTTATAGCAAATCTTTGGAGGAATATTTGGAACATCTACGTGCTATTTTTATTGCTCTACGTGATGCACATTTGTTTGGTAACCTTGGAAAGTGCACCTTTTGCACCGACCGAGTATCTTTTCTTGGCTATGTTGTTACTCCACAGGGAATTGAAGTTGATAAAGCCAAGATTGAAGCTACTGAGAGTTGGCCGCAGCCCAAAACGGTCACACAAGTGAGGAGTTTCCTTGGCCTCGCTGGTTCCTATAGGCGTTTTGTGAGAGATTTCAGCACCATTGCTGCACCTCTCAACGAGCTTACAAAGAAGGACGTGCCTTTTGTTTGGGGTACAACACAGGAAGAAGCCTTCACGGTATTGAAAGATAAGTTGACACATGCTCCTTTACTCCAACTTCCTAATTTCAATTAGACTTTTGAGCTGGAATGTGATGCTAGTGGAATTGGATTAGGAGGTGTGTTATTACAAGATGGCAAACCTGTTGCATACTTTTCTGAAAAATTGAGTGGGCCTAGTCTGAACTATTCTACTTATGATAAAGAATTATATGCTCTTGTTCGGACCATAGAAACATGGCAACATTATTTATGGCCAAAGGAATTTGTTATACATTCTGATCATGAATCTTTGAAACACATTAAAATTCAAGCAAAACTGAACCGTAGACATGCTAAATGGGTTGAATTCATTGAGACTTTCCCTTATGTCGTTAAACACTAGAAGGGTAAAGAAAATGTTATTGCTGATGCATTGTCTCGTCGTTATACTATGCTTTCACAACTTGACTTTAAAATATTTGGTTTGGAGACCATCAAAGATCAATATGTGCATGATGCTGAATTTAAAGATGTATTGCAGAATTGTAAGGAAGGGAGAACTTGGAACAAGTTCGTTCTTAATGATGGATTCGTGTTTCATGCTTAGCTCATACTTAGAGATAGAGCTTCGCTCATCCACATCGGAGCTACTCCTCTTGAGAGACCGCGGCCTCTTCGGAGAAGATCCCTTTGGATTCAAGCCCCCTTTCTAAGGGAAGATCCCCCCGTGGATTCAAGACCTCCTCACGGAGAGGAACCGTCTACCCTTGTATCGTCCTTAGTTGTCCGTGGATTCGTGTATCGTTCTATGTACCCGAGGATCTAGCACATGTGTGACTTGTTCTTGTTAGTTTGAGTGTTCCTCTTGTGTTTCCCCTTGTGTTTTCCCTCGTTTCCCTCTAGGTGTTCCTCGTGTCCTTCGCGGGATCCGCTCCTTTTGTGAAAGATCGGGCGATTAGGGTTCTACCCTACATCATCTTGGTATCTAGAGAAAGGTTGATCACGATTTCGGAGCCTCCCCGTTGTGTTTCTTGCCTAATTTTGTTGTTTTTTGTCCTAATCCAAAAATCCCCACCAAAAATAGCCCCAAATGTTTTTTGTGATTTGTTCATGTGTTGAGATTTTGTTGGTTTTGATCCGTGAATTTTGTGTGTGGCTCGTACATCTAGCCTCCCCACCCTTCTTTTCCTCCATTTTCTTCTTTTTCCCCTTCGGATTTGGGCTTTTCCCCCAAGTTTTTCCGCCCAAATCCACGAACCGGAAGTCTCTGTTCTTGGCAGAATCACGACCACCGGAACTTCCGGTCCAGCCCGGACATTCCGGCCCCCGGACCTTCCGGACTTCCCCGGAACCTCCGGACGCCGGATCCTCCGTCTTGCCCGGAACTTCCGGCTTTGACAGAAAGTTCACACTACTTCCACAACTCCGCCCAAATTTCACCAAATTTTGTTCTGGTGCTCACCATATACCATATATACTTCCGCATACCTCCACCACTTCCGCATAACCCAACTATTTTTAGACCGTTTCGCTCTCCGACACAATTGCTACTTTGAGGTTTGAGAATTTGAGTTGCAGTAACGTATCCTTTTGTGTTTCAGCTATCTAGGTACGGTTCGACATCGACATCACCGCTGCTCATCTTCGCCACGGACGCGTCATCAACAACGACCACCTCGACTACGACTTGGTATTCATGCCACCATTTTGACACCATACCGGAAGCAAGACCGGTAACCTAATCTTGGTATTGGACATATCATTCTTGCCATTACATTGATAACCATCATAGCCTCACTCCTTTGCGTTGCTTACCCATCGAGACTAGCCATTGAGTATTGCCGGCAACGAGACTTGTGCATATTAGTGATCATACTTCCCATAGCATACATACATTATTGTTGCCTATATTGGTATCATCTCTTGTGTCACAAACTTGTCATCGCATACTCACTTGCTATCTTGGTTCGTCAAACATTGCATGAGAAAAGAGCTCAAACATCAAAGAGCCAACCAAGCTTTTAAGCAAAGAGGAAGGAAAGCAAAGAAATTTTAAGCAAGAACCATAGCATCATACAACATTAAGATTGTCATACTCGATCATCTTGGATCATATCATACCAACACCTTGCATACAACATATTTGGGATAGAAGTCGCTGCATTTTTGCTAAGTAGGTTGTGCACAAGTTCTTGTATCCGCCTATTGTGCAATCGTGCTAGCGTCTCTCTAGTGTTGTGCAACAAGAGCATTTTTGTGGATTCCACATTTTGGCTCACCCTTGGTTGCACAACCCCACTTATCTTTTTGGGTGTGTGTTTCCGTGTACCTTATATGCTTGGTCTACTTGTTACATTGCATCTTGCGAATCTTTTCCAACATTATTGAAGCTCACTTACAATTACGTCAATTTTGTGCCTCCATCCTAACCAAGCTCCACAAAAAGCTTTTACTTGTGTAGGTGTGAGAAACCGACAAGAACTCGTACCAATTGTGCTATTTCCTTGTCCTACATTGGAGTGATCCTCGATCACTTTCAACTTCGGTCAAGGTACATTTGGTACTCGTTCTTCTCTTTCTACCACTCACATTTGTCTTGGAATGATGGATAGGCCTAGTACTTCTACCAACCCACTCTTCATGGAGCAAGACGACGACATGAACTCCTTCGTCACCAACAGTCACCTCTTTGGTGCACAACGTGCTTTGCATCAAGAGCAACAAGCGATGAGTGAACGCACATACAACCTTGCCGCCGACTTGCGCCTTTCCGAGCAACGTACAATGGACTACTTCGACCACAAGCTCGACGATCACAAGCAAGAGCATGACGCAAGGATGGACGAAATTCGTGTTTTGTTGATCAACCGCTCGTCTTCCACTTCAAGAAGGAGTCGTTCAAGCCGCCACTCCGACTTCACCCTCTCCGGCTCAAGTACACCGACATCGAACACTCTTCGTCGAGCCGCGCGCACCGACCGTCAAGCAACCCTCAATCCCCTAAGAGACAGCGACTCTCAAGAGAACCAACAACGTCAAACTCAAGAAGCCTTTGCGCTTGCACGAGAACGGCAACATCAACGCCAACATGAAGAGGAAGAGCGAGCACGTCTACGCCAAAATGCCATAGATGCCGAGGCACAACGTCAAGCACAACAACTCCATGACGCTCAAGCACTTGCGCCGCAACAAGCTCTACGCGATTTGAGTCGAGCCGTTGCCGACCGAAGCCGACAAGCCCGTGAACAAGAGGAAGCACATCGCGAAGAAATTCAAGAACAAAGATTTCACGCTCGCGTGCATCGTCAAGTTCCTCTTCGACCTCGCGAAGATACTCCTCAAGCTCGCCAACCCCATCAAGTTCATGGAGAGCATGAAGACAATGGAAATCCTCCACGACAAGAGCAACATGAGGATAACAACCCTCCGCGTCAAGAGCACCACGAGTTGAACAATCATCTGCAACATGGGCGTCATCATCCCCGACGCCAACACAATGAAGAGCAACGCTACGACAAGCTCAAGTTCACCATGCCCAAGTTCAACGGAAGCAACGATCCCGAAGAGTACATTTCATGGGCATTGAAAGTTTACAAGATTTTCCGTTTGCACAATTATGACGAATAGAAGAAGATCGCAATGGCATCCCTTGAGTTCCAAGACTACGTGCTCATTTGGTGGGAACAAGTCATTGAGCACCGAGAGGCAAGAGGTGATCCACCCATCACTTCTTGGGCGCAAATGAAGGATGTCATGAGAGCACGCTTTGTACCTACCTACTACAACTGCGATCTCTTCAAGAAACTCGAACAACTCAAGCAAGGAACCAAGAGCGTTGAAGAGTACTACAAGGAGATGGAGATTTCCATGATATGAGCCAATGTCATGACAGATGATGAGCAAACAATGGCACGTTTCTTGAATGGACTCAATCATCCTATCAAGAAGATCGCCGACTTCCAACCATACTCAAATCTCATCGAGCTAGTGCACCAAGCTACCAAAGCGGAACGCCAAGTGCAAGATGATTTCAAGTATGCCAAGTTCTCATCCAAGTCCTACGGCTTCTGCAATACCCAAGCTTCAATGACTCCAACACCGACTACAAGACCTTCTACTTCCAACATCGACAAGTCGACTTCCAAGAAAGCTTTGCCAACTGCAAGCAACCCTACTACGAGCAA
Organism: Triticum dicoccoides; assembly: GCF_002162155.2. Taxonomy (NCBI): domain Eukaryota; kingdom Viridiplantae; phylum Streptophyta; class Magnoliopsida; order Poales; family Poaceae; genus Triticum; species Triticum dicoccoides. Next base: position 289,946,983 of record NC_041390.1, read on the forward strand.
CTTCAAGCCGAGAGCTTCATCATCATCAACCCCAACCGATGAGACCATCAAGACGAGTTCCTTCAAGTGTTTCACTTGCGGAGGCCGAGGCCACAAGTCCTACGAGTGCACCAACAAGCGAAGCATGGTCTTCAACGACGATGGCACTTATGACTCCATGAGCGACGACGAAATGGAAGCCCTCGAGCACGTCGCCATGCACCGCCAAGTGAACACTGAAGAAGAACAAGTCTTTTGTGATGAAGACTCAAGTCCCGCACTTGTTGTCTCCAAAGTCTTGACTCTCCAACATCACCAAGAAGAAGACCAACGATGCCACATATTCCACACCAAGGCCGGCATCAATGGACGATCCGTCAAGGTCATCATTGATGGAGGGAGTTGTCACAATCTCGCAAGTGAAGCACTTTGCTCCAAGCTCCAATTGCCCAAGACGAAGCATCCACATCCATACAAAGTGCAATGGCTTAGTGACTCCGGCACTATCCAAGTCAAGCACCGAGTACAAGTCTCCTTCAAGATCGGCGCCTACAAAGACACCTTGGAGTGCGACGTCGTTCCAATGACCGTTTGTCATCTTCTCCTTGGACGACCATGGCAATTCGATAGAGGAGTCGTCCACAACGGCTGAACGAACCACTACATCTTCAAGATGAAGGGCAAGGAGTACGTCCTCCGTCCAATGTCGCCAAGTCAAGTGATCGCCGACAAGCATACCACCCATCGTGGAGATCATAGTGAGAGAGCGAGCCACCAAAACGAGAGTGAGCGCCACAAGCCAAAATTGAGTGCCTCCACGATGAGCGAAAACAAGAACCTAGTTCTGTTTGCCACCAAACGTGAGATGAGAGAAGTGTGTGAGAACCCATCTAGTGTCCTACACTACGTCCTCATGCGCAAGGACAATGCACCACAAACTAACACCTCTCACACTCTTCCTCTACTGTTGTCTTCTCTTTTGCAGGAATTTCAAGATGTTTTTCCCGATGAGCTACCTCCGGGTCTACCTCCTCTACGAAGCATTGAGCACCGAATCGACCTCATCCCCGGAGCACCTCTTTCGAACAAAGCTCCATACCGTGTCAACCCCGATGAAACAAAAGAAATACAAAGGCAAGTAAGCATCTCAAAGACCATAGACATGTGCGTGAAAGTTTGAGCCCTTGTGCCGTTCCGGTCATTCTTGTGCCAAAACGTGATGGTAGTTTTCGCATGTGCTCCGATTGTAGACCTATAAATGCTATCATTGTTCGTTATAGGCATCCCATTCCACGCCTAGATGATATGCTTGATGAGCTTAGCGGTGCCACTATATTTTCCAAAATTGATCTTAAGAGTGGTTACTATCAAATCTGCATACAAGAGGGTGATGAATGGAAAACCGCCCTCAAAACCAAGTTTGGTTTGTATGAGTGGTTAGTCATGCCTATGGGTCTCTCGGCAGCACCGGGCACTTTTATGCGCCTTATGAATCATGTCTTTCGCCCTTACATTGGTATATTTGTTGTGGTTTACTTCGATGACATTCTTGTGTTTAGAAAATCTATTATAGAGCATGTCACCCATGTCCACACCGTTTTGCAAACTCTTAGAAAAGGGCGACTCTATGCTAATATGGAGAAATGCCTTTTTGGTGTTGATAAGCTCATTTTCTTGGGTTTTGTTGTTTCTTCTAAGGGTGTTCATGTTGATGAGTCCAAGATTAATGCTATTAAGACTTGGCCGCAACCAACCAACTTGCATCAAGTGCGTAGTTTTCTTGGCCTTGCGGGTTTCTATCGTCGCTTTGTGAAGGATTTTAGCACCATTGCTTCGCCTTTGCATGCTTTGAGCAAGAAGAATGCACCTTTTGTTTGGGGACCATCCCAAGATACCACATTCAATGAGCTTAAGAATTTGCTTACTCATGCTCCCGTGCTTGCTTTACCCAACTTCGACAAGCCTTTTGAAATTCATTGCGATGCTAGTGGTAATGGCATAGGAGGTGTGTTAACGCAAGAGAAGCGCCCCGTAGCTTACTTTAGTGAGAAACTTTCCGGAGCGCAACTCAATTATCCCATCTATGACAAAGAGCTATATGCTTTAGTCCGCGTTTTGCATGAATGGGAACACTACCTTCGTCCCCATGAGTTTATCATTCATACCGATCATGAGACTCTCAATTATCTTAAGGGACAAACTTAGTTGAACAAGCATGATAGAGGCTAAGGTGTCCCGATGTTTCGATGAGATGGTGGCTATCGTTTTCTGTGGGAGTCGACCTTGACGATCCGACTACGAACGTGTGAGACGTCGCGCCTTAGCAATCGCTAAACCAACTTCCGAGGGTTATTGACCACGCCGGAGCACGATCAACCTGACCACGAGGGTCTGTTTCCTACGAGCAAACAAAGAACAAGCAAGAAACTGAGATTGCAATCGGGATATTGCGAATATAAGATGAAAGCTTTATTGATCAAGGTGGGGTTCTGTGACGTCTTGGTCTGGTCGTTGGACACAAACGAAGTACGCGAAGTTGCAGCTATGGCGAACTTTTAATCTAAACAAAACCCCAAAGTCTAAACGACGCCCTAAGGGCTGTATATATGGAGGAAGAGGGGGGGGGGATTTCATGGCCCTTGAGGGTGGGGTCCGAAACCAACCCTAACTCTTGTTTCCCCACACATACGGACTCTAAAAATAGCCTATACTTAAGTATTTCGAAATTACATGGGCCTGGCCCATTAATAAGGTGACGCAGCACCTAGAATAGCCTATGGACGAATATTATGAAGTGGCATCTTGTATATTTCGTCCAAGGCTTCATGCACTCCTTATGGCGGCTTCAAAGTCCTAAAATCATCACTTGTAACTCCGTTCTTGATCCCCTTGCGCATGCCATCAACTCCATGCATGTTCTTGCTCCAATGTTCATCCTTCTCCAAGCTAGGCCCTTTATTTATAAGCAAAACAAATGTATCCAATTTAGGCAGCATCATAATCTCATGAACATTAGAATCATTACCAAGAAACAAAAGTACCTGGTAATTTAATTGGCGTGCGCGAGCTCTATTAATTGGTCCAGTATATGTAACAGTAGGGGCTGTGGGTGTAACAATGGTATTGATGTCCTCATCAAAGCGTCATGCTAAATGGAGTGAATTTATTGAGTCTTTTCCCTATGTCATCAAGTACATCAAGGGTAAAGAAAACATAGTCGCGGATGCTCTTTCCCGCATTTGCATGCTTGTCACACAACTTGAGTTAGATGTCATTGGCTTCGAGCATATCAAAGTCTTATATGAGCATGATACAACTTTTGCCATTCCTTATGCCAAGTGTTTGTCGAATACATCTTGGGAACGCTATTACATCAAAGATGGCTACCTTATGAGAGCTAACAAACTTTGCATTCCCGAGTCCTCGCTTCGTTTGTTGATTTTGTAGGAATCTCAAGGAGGAGGCTTAATGGGACACTTCGGACGCGACAAGACGTTCGCCACGCTCTCGAAAAGCTACTTTTGGCCTAAGAGATGTCAATCGTTTCACCAACCGGTGTTCTACATGTCGCAAAGCTAAGTCCAAAGCTCAATCTCATGGTCTCTATATGCCTTTACCGATTCCATACCAACCTTGGGAAGACATTAGCATGGACTTCATACTTGGTTTTCCTAGAACTCGAAATGGGAAAGATTCCATATTTGTCGTTGTTGACTGTTTCTCCAAAATGGCACATGTTATTCCTTGTCACAAGATAGACGATGCTTCACATGTTGCTAATCTCTTTTGTAGGGAAATATTGCGTCTCCATGGTGTGCCAAAGACAATTGTCTCGGACCGCGACGTCAAGTTCCTTAGCTACTTTTGGAAGACCCTATGCGCCAAGCTCAGAATCAAGCTACTCTTCTCCACGGCGTACCATCCTCAAACCGACGCCCAAACGGAGGTGACAAACTGCACACTCTCCGCTCTACTTCGAGTACTCATCAAGAAGAACATCAAGGAGTGGGAGGAGTGTCTACCCATCGCCGAGTTCACCTACAACCGAGCAAGACACTCAACAACCGGCAAGTCCCCTTTCGAGGTCATCTACGGATTCAACCCTTTGTCACCATTGGATATTTTACCTCTACCACTCCAAGAGCGAATCAATTTGGACGCAAGTGCACGAGCAACCCATCTCAAGAAGGTGCATGAAGATACAAGAAACACCATCGAGCGCCAAGTACAACGCCTTGCGACCAAGCTCAACACCAACAGGCAACCTATGGTCTTCAACATTGGTGATCTCGTGTGGATACACCTTCGCAAGGAGCGCTTCCCACAAGAAAGCAAGTCTAAGCTTCGTCCACGAGCAGATGGACCCTTCAGGGTGCTCGCACGCTACAACGACAACGCTTACAAGATCGACCTCCTGCGCGACAAGTACAACGTGAGCGACATCTTCAACATCAAAGATCTCTCTCCCTTCCATGGTGATGAAGAACTCGATCCGAGGACGTATCTTCCCCAAGGGAGGGGAGATCATGCGGAGCATCCCACGACCATCCCCATGGATGCCACCTCAACTATCCAAGCTCCAAGTGGACCAATGACAAGGGCTAGGGCACGTGCTATTCAATCTGAGGTGACATCACTCCTACTTGAGTTTTCCCCCTCTTCAAGTGAGACATGGCTACTGCCTAAGTCCAAGATACCATGTGTCATCAGGTACAACGCTCAAGACTCGGAGCCGAGGACTGTAGAAGAGGAGACAGGCATCAACACTCTGGACAGCCCGGAACTTCTGGCCAGAACCCGGAACTTCCGCCCCCCGGACCTTCCGGCCGACCCGGAGCTTCCGGCTGCCGATGACTTCGACCAGCCCAGGCGTGCCAACTCTCGGGTTAGCCCGGACCTTCCTGCGCTCGGAACCTCCAACCCGCCCGGACCTTCCGCCCCCCCCCGGATGCCAGCACATCTCCACCGCACCAACTCTCTGGTTAGGCCGGACCCTTCCTAGAACCTCCGGCGCCCGGAACTTCCGGCCCTGCCTGCACGCAGCCACTTGGGCAGAGGCCCGTGTACCCTTTCGTCACCTAGACTATATATACTCTATCCCGTACGACTTTCTAGGGTTAGCATTGGTTTAGTTCATACTTAGAGATAGAGCTTCGCTCATCCACATCGGATCTACTCCTCGTGAGAGACCGCGACCTCTTCGGAGAAGATCCCTTTGGATTCAAGCCCCCTTTCTAAGGGAAGATCCCCCCGTGGATTCAAGACCTCCTCACGGAGAAGAACCGGCTACCCTTGTGTTGTCCTTAGTTGTCCGTGGATTCGTGTATCGTTCTATGTACCCGAGGATCTAGCACATGTGTGACTTGTTCTTGTTAGTTTGAGTGTTCCTCTTGTGTTTCCCCTTGTGTTTTCCCTTGTTTCCCTCTAGGTGTGTTCCTCGTGTCCTTCGCGGGATCTGCTCCTTTCGTGAAAGATCGGGCGATTAGGGTTCTACCCTACATCACAGACCCGGATCATCCGGCCACACTCGGACGTCCGGACGAGGTCCCGGACATCCGGCCCTCCCGTAGCTGCTCCAACACAGCTGGATGATCCGGACGCCGACCCGGACCATCCGGACCCCCGAAGCCTGGATCATCCGGACCAATGCCAGGATCATCCGGCTGCCGCCTGTGTGCGTGACTTGGGCCGAGGCCCGTGTACCCGTTTCGTTCCCCCACTTAACTATTCGCCCCTAGGGCTATAAATAGACCTTCTACTCCCCATTTTTAGGGTTAGCAAATGTTTAGCTCATATTTGTGAGAGAGCTTTGCTCATCCACTTGGTTGCCTTCTCCTCGGAGATGCGAGCCTCCACCGGAGAAGATCCCCCAAGAGGTTTCAAGACCCCTCTTTAGGGAAGAACATCAAGACCTCCTCATGGAGAAGACCGGTTACCGTGTATCATCCTTAGTTGTCCGTGGATCGTGTATCTTTCCTTATGTACTCGAGGATCTAGCCCATGTGTGACTTATTCGTGTCGGTTTAGTGATTCCTCTCGTGTTTCTTGTTGTGTTTTCTATCCGTTCTTCCCCGTGTTCTTCGTGATTTCCCCGAGATCCGCTCCTTTCGTGAAAGATCGGGCGATTAGGGTCTCTACCCTACATCAGAACAACATAGTTTTCTCAATAATACCATGGTGCGACGTTGAAGGCGAGAAAGGACGTGCGAGTGAGAGAGAGAGATGACCGAGCCAGAGGGAAATCAACTAGGGGGGTTGCGTGGGTTGCAACGGTGTTTGGAGTAGTTGTGGGCCGAATGCTACGAAAATATAATCTAAACTGACCGGAATAAATGCCTACACAAATTAATCCAAGGTTGGAGTGCCCCTCACAATGTAAATAGCTCCGGCTTTGTGAGGGATGGAGAGGTAGTAGCTTCAACGCGTGGAAGATATGATGTGAGAAAGCGAGGTCAATCGAGAGACATATAGATAGAGAGACAAAGTGTGGTCCGACATTCATTGAACAAATATATATGCTCTGGAGAGATATTGTCCGATTGAGCTTTTTGGCAAGGGTGAGGGCTGCAAGATAGAGCTTGAGAGATGATCCAGTCACAGACGTGTAGATATATTTTGTGTGTGGGAGGAAGCAAGGTCAGCCGATCACATAGGGTCGCCGTGTGATTGAAAGAGTGAGATGGGTTGGAGAGAGTGACCTAGATAGACGATGTGCGTGCGAGAGTATACAATGTGAATAGGTCGAATTGGGCTCAAACATGGTGATATATCGTTTTTGTCTGAGAAAGAGCGAGGTCAATCGAGACATACAGAGAGAGAAAGAGAGAGAGAGAGGGAGAGAGAGAGATAGAGAGATTGAGTGAGCATGGCCCACCATGAGGTCGAAAGAGTGGCGGCGGCTTGGATGGACTGACCTAGATAGACAATCTGTGTGAGAGAGTATAGCGTGTGTCGATCGAGGCCCGAACAGGGAGATATATCATTTGTGTGATAGAGGCTGGGTGTCCCGATCTTTCGATGAGATGGTAACTATCGATTTGGTGGAGACGACTTTGACGATCCGACTACAAACGTGCACGACGTTGCGCCTTAGCAATCGCTAAACCAATCTCCAGAGGTTATTGACCACGCCGGTGCACGATCAACCTGACCACGAAGGTCTATTCCTGCAAGCAATCGAAGAACGAGCAAGAATATGATAAAGCAATCTGAATATTGCAAATATGTATGAAGTATTGATAAAGGTGGGGATCCTAAAGCGGTCTTGGTCTGGTCGTTGGACACAAACGAAGTACACGAAGTTGCGTTGGCTAACTTTTAACTAAACAAATCCCAAGGAAAAGCTACTAGATGGATCTACTTATATAGGAGCAAGGGGTGGCGGCCAAGGAGGTGGGAGGACGTCCCAAGGCAGCCTAAAACTAAATCTAGGTCGTACAAGGCCAATGGGCCCAAGTGGAGGTGATGTAACACCTTTGGACTTGTAGTTTGACTCGGATTCTGCTGCAGCATCAGATTGTTTCGTCCACAACTCAACGCTCCGGACGAATTTGAAGGTGATTCCAATTGGGTTGGAAAGTTCACGAAATATAGTTTCCAACAAAAAAAGAATCACCCAATTCGGAGTCCGTATGAAAAACTTGTGTCCGTTTTGAGTCAGGTGTGTCTGTGCAGTCCGAATCTGAATCCAGAACGTGAGAGACTTGGACTCTATCTTCTCTTGGGCCAAAAGTGACGTGAGAGAACTTTTTGGACAGCAAATAAACATCTCTTTCTTCCTTATCTTCATATGTGGATTGTACAAATGTCCCATACACCTGCAATTAGACAAAACACAAAAGTGTGTGAAGTATTTTTGTTCTGGATAACATAAATAGATTATTGAATAGTTTGCACTAGAAATCACCTGACAAATATGCATATATGCAATATTTTTGGTCATATCCAAGGTAGTCATGTCCTCATCATCCTCCCCTTCTTGAAAATAAAGCCGTCCTCGGCGTTGCTTAATCTGAAATGTGGCTAACAAAAGAGACAAGGTGTACATGTTGTATATGTATATGTCATCCATTTTTACTTCCCTTGATTTTTGCATATATGACACATGAATAGATGAGTAACTTGCATAGTTCATAAAATCTAAAGCCAAAAATTAGCACAAGAAGTAGAAGGGATGAAAATATTGCAACTCAGTTTGCACATATAAGTGAAGCTCTTATTCATTTCAAAAGATTGACAATTGTCATCATTAAACCATCCCAACATTGGTGAATAAACCTTACTTGTATCAAATTTACATGCTACAACATGCTTAAATAAGCAAACATGCAATAAGTCATTCAACACAGAATCATCACCAAGATTAGAGGTCATATCAAAATGATTAAACATTGGTTCTTTTGCATCAATAGTTAATTCAATGGGTGCACTCAAAATTGTTGGTATTTCAGTTGTTTGATCACATGGCAAAGTCAAATTATCAACGTAGTCCTCTAAAATAGGTGGTGTGATCAAAGTAGTGGGTAGCTCATCAGATGGTGCATTCAAATTGACAAGGCATTCATCATTCTCATGTAGAGATGGAAGATCAGTACCTTTTTCATTACCTCTTATGATCAACTCAGATGATGTAGCCACTCTCGGGGGCGATGTGTCACATGGTGGAGGTGATGTAGTCCTGACAACAACGGATGAGGTTGTCATAGTATGCCTAGTAGTTGAAGGAACAATCATATCAACTCTTGGAATGTGCACTGTGCGCTTGTTCTCCTCGTGGCCAACACGTCGTTTTATTTCCTGTTCAGCTTTGCAAGCAAGATGAAACAAATGGTCCATAGGATAACACTCTTCATGAATTAGTATCTCTTGAATATCACGGTTTAATCCTCCCCAAAATCTATCCATAAAATCATCTTCACTTTCTTCTAAAGAGGAATGCAACAAGGTAGTTTGTAAATCATCATAATATTTTGTTACAGTTTCACTACCTTGTTTTAAGTGTTGCAACTTCTTAATCATGTCACGAGTATAATAAGCAGGGACGAAAGTATGTCGCATGGCAAGTTTCAAATCATCCCAAGTAGTAGGTATATAATCAGGGCGTAACCGACAATATTCACTCCACCAAACCAAAGCATAACCAGTGAAAGAACCAACCGCAACCTTAACCTTCTTATGTTCATCGAAATTATGGGAAGCAAATATATTTTTTATGTCGAACTCCCATTCAATATATAAAGCAGGTTTAAAACGGCCATTAAATGGTGGTATAGATACATTAACCTGATCATGTGCATTTGGATGTTTAAGCACCTCTCGTGACGGTTATGGTATTTGCAAAGGTGGTGGCACATCTCCCGCGATCGACGAAGCCCATGAATTGACTCTGGATCCTGTCATGATTAGTAGAACAAGAAACAAAACCCAAAAATAATGTTCCTATAACTACTAGGATGTGGTGGTAAAACGCTCACAGTAAAGCAAATATCAATGTCTTACACGTTCTTACCATGCAGCAGGCGGTGATCGGCAATCAGCGGTGTCAAGTAACTCCGAATATTGAGTAAAGCGATTGCCAGGGGAGCGTAGGTATACACGGTGTAGAAATATGTGGAGCTGGGTTGGCTATATATGGTAGCAAAAGATTAGCAATAATCAATTCAAAGATGCAATGTTGAATAAACGCTCAACGACGGTACTGTGCTGGTCCTAGGCTAGACCGAACTAGAGACGCGAGCCTAGAACACTAATGAGGTCACGTCGTAGCACAACCAGCATCAATGAAGGATACAAAGTAGCTCTGGACAGCAAGATATAAGTGAAGATCACAACGACAGTAAAGATAATGATGTGAAACAATAGCCAAGCTGTTTTACTGAACAGTGCACAAAACAGATTCCAATCCGAATTCAGGTACGAGATTGATTCTAGATAGATCCAATTTTTTTCTTCTCTCTTTTTTTTTCTCACGCTTTTTTTTTCTTTTTCTCCTTTTTTTTTCTCTGACTTTTTTTTCTCCTTTTTTCTCGTTTTTTTTCTCTCTTTTTTTCTCCCTCTTTCCAAAACAAACTAGATAAGATGCAGATTGGATCAAGTGAAGATGTGAACAATCTCAACTATTATTATGACAATGAATGGTGGGTAGCACGTGGTGGAAATTGATGGATGGGTGGTGGACAGCGGAAGAGATAATGATGCAGCGGTGGCGTGACTAATGTGAACAGAACTCGAAACTCTAAACGAACTAGACACTAAGACCAGCAAGTCGACGCGACGATGCAACCGATAATTCAATAGTGCATACAATGAAAAGAAAATTGCAAAGGCTCAGACTGGCTTGGACAAATGATGAATAGATCTATCTTTTTTTTGTGGCTTTTTCTTGGACAATAGGTAAGAAAATAAATCTAATCTAGGGAAAACTGGAAATTCTCACCGAGCAACCTGAAAACTGATACCACTTGATAGAGGCGGGGTGTCCCGATCTTTCGATGAGATGGTAACTATCGATTTGGTGGAGACGACTTTGACGATCCGACTACAAACGTGCACGACGTTGCGCCTTAGCAATCGCTAAACCAATCTCCAGAGGTTATTGACCACGCCGGTGCACGATCAACCTGACCACGAAGGTCTATTCCTGCAAGCAATCGAAGAACGAGCAAGAATATGATAAAAGCAATGTGAATATTGCAAATATGTATGAAGTATTGATAAAGGTGGGGATCCGAAAGCGGTCTTGGTCTGGTCGTTGGACACAAACGAAGTACACGAAGTTGCGTTGGCTAACTTTTAACTAAACAAATCCCAAGGAAAAGCTACTAGATGGATCTACTTATATAGGATCAAGGGGTGGCGGCCAAGGAGGTGGGAGGACGTCCCAAGGCAGCCTAAAACTAAATCTAGGTCGTACAAGGCCAATGGGCCCAAGTGGAGGTGATGTAACACCTTTGGACTTGTAGTTTGACTCGGATTCTGCTGCAGCATCAGATTGTTTCGTCCACAACTCAACGCTCCGGACGAATTTGAAGGTGATTCCAATTGGGTTGGAAAGTGCACGAAATCTAGTTTCCAACAAAAAAAGAATCACCCAATTCGGAGTCCGTATGAAAAACTTGTGTCCGTTTTGAGTCAGGTGTGTCTGTGCAGTCCGAATCTGAATCCAGAACGTGAGAGACTTGGACTCTATCTTCTCTTGGGCCAAAAGTGACGTGAGAGAACTTTTTGGACAGCAAATAAACATCTCTTTCTTCCTTATCTTCATATGTGGATTGTACAAATGTCCCATACACCTGCAATTAGACAAAACACAAAAGTGTGTGAAGTATTTTTGTTCTGGATAACATAAATAGATTATTGAATAGTTTGCACTAGAAATCACTTGACAAATATGCATATATGCAATATTTTTGGTCATATCCAAGGTAGTCATGTCCTCATCATTGAGTGTGAAAGAAAACGAGGTTAAACGAGACTCATATAAAGAGAGAGAGATTGAGCGAGTGTGGCCTGCCGTGCGGGAGAAAGAGTGAGACAGTCTCGAGGAAGTGACCTAGATATACAACATGCGTGCGTGCACACGAGAGGTTGGGGGGCTAGATAGGCAATCCATGTATTTAGCGCGAGAGGGTAAGAGGGTGTAGGATCGAAAGTATGTCTAGAGGGGGGTGATTAGACTACTTGACCAAATAAAAACTTAACCTTTTCCCAATTTTAGTTCTTGGCAGATTTTAGCTATTGTAGGACAAGTCAAGCAATCATCACACAATTCAAGCAAGCATGCAAAGAGTATATTAGCAGCGGAAAGTAAAGCATGCAACTTGCAAGAATGTAAAAGTGAAGGGTTTGGAGAATTCAAACGCAATTGGAGACACAGATGTTTTTCCCGTGGTTCGGATAGGTGGTGCTATCCTACATCCATGTTGATGGAGACTTCAACCCACGAAGGGTAACGGTCGCATAAGTCCACGGAGGGCTCCACCCACGAAGGGTCCATGAAGTAGCAACCTTGTCTATCCCACCATGGCCATCGCCCACGAAGGACTTGCCTCACTAGCGGTAGATCTTCACGAAGTAGGCGATCTCCTTGCCCTTACAAACTCCTTGGTTCAACTCCACAATCTTGTCGGAGGCTCCCAAGTGACACCTAGCCAATCTAGGAGACACCACTCTCCAAGAAGTAACAAATGGTGTGTTGATGATGAAATCCTTGCTCTTGTGCTTCAAATGATAGTCTCCCCAACACTCAACTCTCTCTCATAGGATTTGGATTTTGTGGAAAGAATATTTGAGTGGAAAGCAACTTGGGGAAGGCTAGAGATCAAGATTCATATGGTAGGAACGGAATATCTTGGTCTCAACACATGAGTAGGTGGTTCTCTCTCAGAACATATGAGTTGGAATTGTGTATGTGTTCTGATGGCTCTCTCCACGAATGAAGAGGAGGTGGAGGGGTATATATAGCCTCCACACAAAATCCAACCGTTACACACAGTTTTCCAATCTCGGCGGGACCGAATCAACAAACTCGGTCGGACCGAAAAGGTAAACCTAGTGACAGTTAGAGATTTTCGGTGGGACTGACATGCAACTCGGTAGGACCGATATGGTTAGGGTTTGGGCATAACGTAATCTCGGTGAGACCGATTACACAAACTCGGTGAGACCGAGTTTGGTAATAAGCTAACCAGAGAGTTGGTCAGGTAAACTCGGTGGGACCGATTTGCTCTTTCGGTGAGACCGAAAAGTTACAAAAAGGAAACAAAGAGTTTACACTGCAATCTCGGTGGGACCGATTCGCTCTTTCGGTGAGACCGAAAAGTTACGAAAGGGAAACAGAGAGTTTGCAATCCCATCTCAGTGAGACCGAGATCCCTATCGGTAGAACCGAATTGCTAGGGTTTGGCAGTGGCTTATGACAAGTGAAACTCGGTGGCGCCGGATAGAAAGAATAGGTAGGACCGGGTTTGGCTTAGGGTTTAGGTCATATGTGGATATGGGAAAGTAGTTGAGGGTTTTGGAGCATATCACTAAGCACATGAAGCAAGAGGCTCATTAAGCAACACCTCATCCCTCCTTGATAGTATTGGCTTTTTCTAAAGACTCAATGTGATCTTGGATCACTAAAATATAAAATGAAGAGTCTTGAGCTTTTGAGCTTGAGCCAATCCTTTGTCCTTAGCATTTTGAGGGTTCCACTTTCACATCCATGCCATGCCAATCATTGAGCTTTCCTGAAATAGTCATCTTGGAATAGCATTAGCTCAATGAGCTATATGTTGTTATGAATTACCAAAACCACCTAGGGATAGTTGCACTTTCAGAGGGAGAGGGGGAGAGAGAGAGAGCTCGGCATGAGGTGCAATGGCAGGTGTGTGAGGTAAATACATTTGGTAACAGAGTGGAAAAAGGGGTTTTGTAGTTGAGAGACTTAGAGATCGAAACATGGAGAGAAAGAATTAATGTGTGTGGGAAACCGATAGCTTCCTAAGGTGGTTAGGAGAGGAAGATTGACCGATACAGGAAGTATGTAGCGTTAGTGCGGGGTGGGGGGGGGCTAAAAACAACATTTGAATGCACATAGTACGAGACTTAATATCGATGTTTCAATTCGGTGTACATTGTAAGATTTGAACCGAGGATCGGGCATATGGGTAATTATTTCGAATTCGTGCCATACTAAGTTTCGAGAAGTTGACATTGACTCATTTTGTTGTGCTATTTTGTAGGTCATATGTTTGAATCCATCCAAAAGTTTTCTCACTACCATGGTGTTCATCTTATACATAGGAATTTGTTTTAAAAAAGTAGCGTGGATATAGTGAAATGCGAAATCCATGTTAGAATTGGAGATCGCTACGTGACACACACTCTAATTCAAATAACTAACTACGTGACACACACTCTAATTCAAATAACTAATTATGTGACACACACTCTAATCCACGTTAGCGTGGGTACCGTTTCGATTTTTTTTCAAATAACTCCTCATTAATTAATTTATAGTACTCCCTCTATTCACTTTTATAAGACCTTGAAGACATTTCAGACAATGTGCAAAACAGTTCATTTTAAGTTGTCTGAAACGACTTACAAAAGTGAATGGATGGAGTATCTCGTTTCGAATGACTAATTATTGCAAGGAAAACACAGGCATGGTAATACATACAGATTCGTTTGCAAATGAAAGAAGATTCATTTGCATTCTCAAATGTAGGCGCACCAGGCAGACCAGGGTCGTGTCGGGGTGGACGCTGCTTCGGTGCCTTAAAGACAATTGCCTTTGGGTCACTGACATGTGGGCCAGCCACCTGTTGGGCCCACATGTCATGGACACAAAGGCAAGTGCCTTAAGGCACCGAAGCATAGTCCTGTCGGGGTGGTCGCGTGTGTCGGACGGACGCGTAGCACCCAGCCACCCAGCCCCCTCCCCCCAAAAAAGGACGACGACAATATAAGTTCGCGCTTCCATGTTTCGAATTGAAATATCTGGCGGCCCCAATTCCAGCCCTGCAAAATCTCTCTTCTCCACCGTCCCCTTGTGCGCCCAGATTTTTCTCAAATCCTTAATTCGCCGCCAACCCTTGAATCGCCCCTCGTCTCGTTTCTTTCCCCATCGTTCCCCACCTCTGTGCCGGACGGCGACGACGAAGACGATGGTCGCGCTTCACCACCGCCCCGGAGCTACCTCATCTACGCCCTCGTCCACCGCACCGGGTGGTCCACCAACAATGTTAGCCACCGCAACCGACGTGCCTCACAGAAACCGAGTTCCACCGCATCAGGTGCGCTTCACCGACGCCGTCTCCCAGCTCACCGGGGCTACTTCACCGAGCACATCGTCGCACCTCCGCCGCCCGGGGTCGTTGGGGCTTCACCAATGGTCTCGTCCACCGCATCGTAGCGCTCCGTTGCCACTCAAGATCTGCATCCGTGCGCGGCCAGCCAATGCCAGCGCATCACCCTCAACGGCTTTGAAGTGACCCGCACTCTAGCTAGGCGAGCATGCCCAAACGTCGGCCCGAACTAGGTATCCACACATCACTCCCTTGTGCACTGTTGCGACGATGTTTGGAATCCTTTCACTACTCTCTTAGCTTACGCGCCTATGCAACTCTGACTTTAACTCTTATTTCTTCTGGATATATCATCTGAAACAAGCAAATCCATTTTTTAGTGAAGCATGACGGCGCTACGGGATCTGGTACACATCCTGCACACCCGTATAACCTTGTAAGTATCGGTCCTCCGGTACAACATCAAGGTCGATTCCTCTTATTTGATCAACCATTCGTCGTGTCAAAAATGCAGAGGGGGATGCAAGGAGCACAAGGCCTGGACATCCAAGCAAGTGGTAACATGGACTTGTACATGGAACATCCCAAGCGCAAGTAGAGCTGCAGTAAGCCTGTACAACGAGCTAGCGTAAGTCCCTGCATTTCATTTAATTCGTACTGGCATTCGTGTATGATTTGTGTGCAGTGGCTGATCCATGAATTCAAGTTACCAGGGGCGAATATTTAACTTAAAAAATATGAAGGCACTTACACTCCGGAAATCAACATAACTTGAGAAATGTGAAGCTACATGCACTTTGAAAACCAGCTGATAGAGGCTAAGGTGTCCCGATGTTTCGATGAGATGGTGGCTATCGTTTTCTGTGGGAGTCGACCTTGACGATCCGACTACGAACGTGCGAGACGTCGCGCCTTAGCAATCGCTAAACCAACTTCCGAGGGTTATTGACCACGCCGGAGCACGATCAACCTGACCACGAGGGTCTGTTTCCTGCGAGCAAACGAAGAACAAGCAAGAAACTGAGATTGCAATCGGGATATTGCGAATATAAGATGAAAGCTTTATTGATCAAGGTGGGGTTCTGTGACGTCTTGGTCTGGTCGTTGGACACAAACGAAGTACGCGAAGTTGCAGCTATGGCGAACTTTTAATCTAAACAAAACCCAAAGTCTAAACGACGCCCTAAGGGCTGTATATATGGAGGAAGAGGGGGGAATTTCGTGGCCCTTGAGGGTGGGGTCCGAAACCAACCCTAACTCTTGTTTCCCCACACATACGGACTCTAAAAATAGCCTATACTTAAGTATTTCGAAATTACATGGGCCTGGCCCATTAATAAGGTGACGCAGCACCTAGAATAGCCTATGGACGAATATTATGAAGTGGCATCTTATATATTTCGTCCAAGACTTCATGCACTCCTTATGACGGCTTCAAAGTCCTGAAATCATCACTTGTAACTCCGTTCTTGATCCCCTTGCGCATGCCATCAACTCCATGCGTGTTCTTGCTCCAATGTTCATCCTTCTCCAAGCTAGGCCCTTCATTTGTAAGCAAAACAAATGTATCCAATTTAGGCAGCATCATAATCTCATGAACATTAGAATCATTACCAAGAAACGAAGTACCTGGTAATTTAATTGGCGTGCGCGAGCTCTAGTAATTGGTCCAGTATATGTAACAGTAGGGGCTGTGGGTGTAACAATGGTATTGATGTCCTCATCACCAGCTAATGATTCAAAGTAGTTCAAATTATAAACACTAAATGATGCAAGCACCAAAAAACACAAAATGCAACGTGGTGTACAAGGACTACAAACATGGTCTGTACCTGCTTGAATTATTTGTTCTCTGGCTGAAAATATCGAAGTGTAATTGCACGTATAACCAGTGCGCAAACTACATATCAATATATCTATCCTGCACAAGTATGCCAATAGTTTCAAACAACAGATTAGAAAAGTATTTATGCTATGTTGTCATGATACGGGGACTTTCTGGTAGATGGCCTCGACGTTTCCTCAAGCTACGAAAATGCACTATAATTTTCTTGTCATCAATGCCTGCAAATCTCTGTCTCTCTCAACATAGTAGATCATCATTAGACACTAAATCCTTCAATGAGCTTGCAAAATGCTTGCATTAGATCCCTCATTAGACACTATATGTTCATCACCAGGAGCATGTAAAATGTTTGCATCAAATCCTTCATTAGCAGTCTGTTCATTAGACACTTCAGGCTCAAGAACAACATGAGCTTGTATGTTTGCACCGGAAACTTGATTAGATACATCAGATTCAGTCAGTTCAGTATTGATTGGGGGAGTTATAAAATAAGTAGAAATTGGTTTCATTTTCTCCTAGATTCCCTACATACAAGCAGTTTTACAACACCGTCAGGTTTAACTATTGGCCAGAAATTGAAGAGTTGAATTAGATATAATCAGGGATGTGATGTACCTGCTTGTTGCGTATGCTACTCTTGCAAGCTGCGACTGTCCATTTGCGCAAGCTCGATGCCATGCCCGTGCTGCCGCCGCTGCCTCCCACGCAGGCTACACCCAGGGTTGGATCTTCATCTTCTTGTCCTTCCGTTCTCTTGAAGCCCGGCGACCGCCCTCTAACGAGGGCGCGAGGAAGTGTTGTGTCGGTCTGTCCAGCGGCGGCTAGGTTAGGAGCGAACCAGACTGGAGGTTGGAGCGAATGAATTGGGATTTTTCCTGCTGTCGATCGATATGGCAGGCACTCGTTTGGGCCGCGAGCGTGCTATAGGGCCCGCCTTGCACTTATGTTATTGGCCCATCCAAATTGAAACATTTTTCTTCATTTTTTACATTGCCTGCTCGTGTGTTGGGACGAACAAAACTAGCGTGGGCAACCTGGACGACTCAAACTAGGTGCACACTTTCCAGCCACCTGAGGCGGCCGCCCAAACCAGCCCCTATGGTGGCGTCGCCCCTTTTTGCGTGTATGATTGGGTAGTGAAAAATATTCTAGTGGCGCTTTTGATTTACCCACGGAATGGTTGAATTGCTTGTTTCTATGAACTGAGTTCGCCAATAATGTGAAGGATGCCAGTCTTTTCATCCTATTGTAGATTGCTTAGATCTCGATATGCCAAAAGTAATCGCATGAAATATACAGTAAAAGCTAGTGTGATGTGTTTGGCTACAACTAGTCTGACTACACGTCCTCATATAACATATCAAGGATGCACCATCTTACCAGATTAACCATTCGACTTACCCATGCAGTGTGGGAAGAAAGAAGTATTGGGACTGTGTATCCAAGCAATTGATGCCATGTACTCCTTCGTACAACCTTGTAAGCAAAAAAGAAGTTGCAGTGTGCCTGTACAAAGAACTAGCGTAAGTTCAGTTACCTACTTCTCGGAATTTTAGTTAGCCACTTATTGCAAAATTGTTCAATTACGTTGCTTGGCTTAATTTAGTTTGATACTGATTACGTAATGGCACAGCCTGTTAATCATATTGTAGACTGCGCCTATCTATGTGTTTGATACTTACTATTAAGAATTACCTGTTTGCCTTAACTTAAATATATACTTGTTTTGTTTAACTGCTTTGCTGCTGCAACAATGGGTTACAATGATGTTAATAACTACTTTTCAGCATCCAATTGAAACTCTTTAATTCCTTGTTTGTTTAACTGGTTTGCTGTTATAACTCCCAGTTGAGATGTTTTGCTAACTTCAACTTTTCTAAATCCAATCGGAAGTTTAATGGCAAAACATGTTAGCCCAAGATCAAAGAGTGAGGTCCCCATGGACGTTGCATCATCCCACAACAGTGGCACCGGCCCAATCGTGCATTATGAATTGCCAACTGCTGATGCTCTAGAGGCTAAAGTAGTGGTAGAAAGAGATTCTGCTTCTGCACTTAGAGATGAAGTTGACATGTTGAGGAAGCAAACAACACAATCACAAGCAGTACTCAAGACAACCATTAAATATTTGGTGGATTTCAAAATGAAGCAAGTTGAGACTGACCAGATTGTTAAGGTCCTGAAGAAAAAAGGAAATTAAATTCCTACTTGGTAAATCATAGGTGAAATGTTCTTTCCATAGTTGAATAACCTTTGTGTTGTCTGTTCATGTAATCAATCAAACCATTTGTTCTAGAGATCATGTAATAATTGCTTTTTTTTGTTTTTTGGTTTGTAATTTTATTTGATCACAAGTCTGTATTAATTGATAAGACTCGGAGACATTTCATTTGGATTGCTGTGCCAGACCTACAAATATGCCAATCGGGCTGAATGTGCATTCAGCAATAGTAGTAGTATAGATGGACCATAAGTGACACGCATCGGAAAGGGCCAAGATGCTGGCTAAAAAAAGGAAGCTGTTGTAGCCAAAAAAAGTACAGCGGCCTGGCTTATATATGTTAGTTGATATTATTGATCCATATACTCTATAAGTGTTTATATGTCTGTTAGTTCTGTACATTCTTGGTTGATTGACTCGGTATTTGAATCTTGATACATCGCTTGTGTACATATCTAAATGGGAGTACACATTATGCTGCATGTGACATTTGAGTTGGACATGAAGTGTTCCAAATATTCGAATTCACCTTAAACTGGATTCTAGTTTCTGAATTTGAGTACCGGCATTTGTAAACCATATTCATATATGACAGTGGAATACATCTTTGTCGTCCTTTTGAAGATATATAAAAACACATAGAATGATTTATAAATATTCATATAGGAATACAAAATGGATTCGGATTTAGTTGCCAGGGTAAACATGGATGCTTATTGTCCCAAAATTCGAAAGAAGCAGCAAAATGTCCACTCCCACGTCGGCTGCCCGAAGCCAAGTGTTTGGGAGATGGAAATTACTGTCTACCCATTACACGGACAATCCATTGGCCCGATTTCCATTGCTCTAAATAGGGTTAGGTTAGTAACTTCAATTAGACGTGACACGACCGCCTCTGAGCCCATTCCGACACGATGGGCGTCAAACATGGGCGATAAAACTCATTTGATTCAAGCTCGTCCGAAAGACCTCTGTTTCTCCCTCCATTCCCCATTCATACACAGTGGGCAGCAAAACAAACTCGACTCGGCCGAAATTAATGTAGGCAAATATTTCCAATAGGGGCAAGTTTGTAACTTCACTCAGACGTGACACAACTGCCCTACCTGTCAGCCCCGTTCATACACCATGGGCGCCAACCATGGGCGCCAACCACCCTCTCCTCGCCCGAAATCGCTCTGGGCAAATATTGGCGAGATGCGAGATTACCGTCCTATCCCCAACCGACGAGACGTCCAAATTTTAAACGGGGACTAAGTTCGTAACTTTCCCATATTTCAGACAGGCCCGTCCCAAAAACATGGTTCCCCGTACCTCTCCCTCCATTTTCCCATTCATACACCGTCCGCGCTAGAACACCTCATCCCCACACCAGCCTCCGTCCGCCACCCCATCCATCGCCGCCGTCCTCCACCACATCCATCTCCACCGTCCTCCACCATGCCAGAGCGCCTACCAAGACCGCATCGTCCACTGCTAGAGATGGACGTTTCTCATCCACAGCGACGGACCAATAGCCTTGCATCGCGTCCTCTCGCTTCATCGGCGCCGTCGTCCTCTTTGTCGGGGCCGCTCACACGACCTTCTCTTCCACCGTAACGGGACTTATCCCCCGATGCACCCGTCTACCGTCGCAGATCTGCTTCAACGCCACCGACAGCCATCGCACCCCCGATGCCTACACGGCGCCGCAAGAGAGGTGGTACTTCATATCTCCTCAACTTTTTGATCTCAACCATAAAATAGATCTTAACTTGGTTACTCTACTTTCTTTTCAGCTCTTAGAATTTAGTTCTTAGTTCGAAGCAAACAATGGATGCTAAATATCATTTCTCCGGTTTGCAGCTTCAAATCTGCCATGGCATAGCCATAATACGGTTTAATTGATCATGCTTAGGGTTTAATTGATCAGGTTGGTTCCGTGGTGGTTTCTTTAATAGAAATTGGAGGGGAAACCCTCTTTTGCTAAAAAAAATATGCTTAGAGTTTCCCCCTTTTATGATCACTATGCGATCAGAATACGTGCTTCGTGTCATAATAACACTGCTCCACCCATCAAGCTAAACAAGCTTAGTTGTTCAAATACGAATCTGATATTATTAAA
Organism: Triticum dicoccoides; assembly: GCF_002162155.2. NCBI lineage: Eukaryota > Viridiplantae > Streptophyta > Magnoliopsida > Poales > Poaceae > Triticum > Triticum dicoccoides. The sequence continues at coordinate 289,967,928 of NC_041390.1, forward strand.
ACAGAGTTGTTTAATTGGTCAGCTAAATGTTCCTAAATTAGTTTCGAAAATGCATGTTCACCGCTCGGGTGTGTATCACTACAGGGTGCCCATGGTGGGCCAGCCCACCCTGGGATTTTGGGTCGTCCCAGCCCCGATTCCCCTCTATTCTGCTGCGCGCTTTGGATCTCTACTCGCCCCCAGCCGCCTGCCTCGCTGGCGACTTGCTGTCCCCGGACAGCATGACTCTAGGAGGAGACGCCGGACTAACAGGAGGCCAGGAGCTGCTTGCCCAACAGCGTCACCGCTGCCCGGGCGCGCCGCCGTGCCTACCTTCCCAGTCCGTTCAGGGCTTAGGTGTGCAGCACCCACCACGCCAACCCGATTTATCCTGAGATACGTCCTCAACACTCAGCAGCCACTCCTCATCACCCATTTTCTAATTGATCCATTACTCATTAGGCAGGACTGTCATTAGGGTTTGTTGTGTGCTCAGTGCTACCTACACTTAATGGTTCAGATGTATTTCGGTAATCTCTAGTACCTCTAAAGTTCACAGGGTTTTCAAAATTCCGGCCCTCGGAACAAAAACTAGCCATTTTGGATTGTTGGTCGTAGTGACATTGACCCAGATTACTATTGCAAGCTAGGTTTTTTGACAATTTTACTTGTCTTTCTTACTCATTCGATATAATATCCAATTATTCACGTTGATTAGTTGCAAACAATAAGTGCTAGACAAACTTCTTCATTCAGATTTTGGACGGTCTCTTACTGCAGTTACAATTCTGCATACTTGTCCTAGTAAGCTCACAAGTAAATGATTGATTCACTACATCTATGCTTGCCTTGTCATATTTGTTGTCAATATTCTTTTAGGGTGGACCACCCTGTTTCTAAATTCTGGAACCGTAGACATGAGTGAATAGTATTTCTCTATGTGATCTCTTCCATCATGTGTGGGTAACGAACACTGCATTGTATAGAAAGAAAGTGTCATTTCCAGCTTTTACATAGGTTTCGATCTTTTACATGGAATACAATCTTCCTACTTGCTTTGTGTCGCACTACCAACACTCCACCCTTGAAGCTAAACATTACGCCACTCATAATTGCTTAGTTTATTTGTTCAAATACGAATTTCATATGATTCTAATGTTCCTACTTCAGTTTTGAAATGTGTGCCTGCCTGTTATAGACATAAGGGGTTTGTATTTCTGTGTGTGGTCTGGTCAGCACGGTTGGGGAGGTGAACTTTGCATATGCAGGGGTTTATCAGGACACACTCTCCGAGTTGAATCCGCAATGCATTCCATAGATAATCTGACTACTTTTTATGTTTTCGTGAATCTCAGATTCTGAACAGCATCATAATGATTATGAGCTTGCACGCATGAAAAGAATAAAGCAGAACAATGCCATGGCTGTCAAACTTGGCATTAAGGGACTGAAATCAAGTCTGGATGCAATGCAATGCAAACGCTCTCCACCTACAGATTCATGCTCAGAATATGATCCTAATAGTGATTCTGAGCTAGAGGGAGACCTAAGTCAATGTAGGCCCCTAGTGGAGGAGTCAGAGGAAGATGCCCTATCTAATTCACCCATCAAGGTACTTGCTCTAACTTTCCAAGCTTACATTGCTCGCACATATCTTGCAACTGGTGCTTTGCATTGCTTCTACTTTGTTGAACTGCCATTAGCTTAGTTTACACATCGTGTATGTGAATACGCCCTGCCTATCCATTTTCAGTACATATTCCATCTACCATCGTACCATATTTATCCATTCAAATGTTGTTCTTGGGTATCAGACATTCAAAAGGAAGAGGGCGATTGCTGATTGTGGAGGAGCACAAGCAAAGTATTTGGAAAAGGTAGTGGCACCTGATAAATCAAATAGCCCATTAGGTGTAGTTGCAATATCACCTGACCCACAAAATACCTCAACTCTAGCAGACTCTAGCCCTACTACACTGGTCATTTCTGATGCCCCAACTCAGCAGACCCCAATTGTAGTAAATAGTATGATTATGCCAGTTGACATAGCACCAGCTGTACGACACGAAACCCCCATTCCAGCAAAGAGTACACCAAATCTAGTTGCCAAATCCGTTTTCGAACCAGAGAGAGCCCCAATTGCAGCAAATAGGACCCCTGTTCCATTTCTTCCCAGTTTAGAAGACAAAGCTTATGTTGTTGTCAGGAACTTTGTGCGCATTTTTCCTTCATGGAAAGATTATACCGCAGACACAGAACAATTTCCAGTCTTCCTCCGCAACTTACGCGTATGTAATGTACTAATGTTATTCATGGTCATTACTGCATATGTTTCTGCTGACAGAAGACACAAGATTTCATTCTTTTAAATAGGCAAGGAGCAAACTGGATTGTGATGACGAGCAAGGGTTGGTTGCGCTTTTCAAGCACTCGTTGATGAAGTATCGTTCCTACCTGAGGCAAGCGCACTTCGATGGCAAGCCTCTGAACGAAATTTCTGTAAAGTCTCCGGTGCTACATTTATCCGACGGTGACTTGAATAATCTTGTTACACATTGGTCTCGGCTGCAGCGTAAGGTACTGCCTATGATATCACATCACAATTTGAACTACATTTCTGCATTTGCCTTAATGTCTCACTTGTACAAAAACTGCTAGCAGAAGAACATTCGTTCTCAAGGGACCATAGAATCTCGCAACTATACTGCACACTGCATTGCTTTTGTGAGTACCTCTTGTCCTTTATGACCATACTTACTTGCATAGCTGTTTGATTATGTAGCATCACTGCACATGTTAGCCTCGTAATCGTCCATTTGGTGGACATTATAAGATCCGTATGGACTCTTACATAAATTTAGAATCAACCCAATGCTTTTGAAAAGGTTTAGCTCTGCAGTCCTCTTGTAAGGACTGATCGTGGTCTATCACTGTACTTACATTAACAGCTACTCCCTTCGTCCCATAATATAAGAACGTTTTGTACAGTACACCAGTGTTCAAAACACTCTTGTATTATGGTAAGAGGGATTGGTTCATTTTGTAGCATTTTGCATCTTATCTCCCTCGCCCACCATTTACTAAAAAAGATCAGATCAATATTTAATCTTACCAACAAGTAGAATACACAGACAATGCCACTGCAGAAGTGTAGCCCATTGCTCTTGTCAGTACATTTTGTCCTGTAACGCTTGTACTTCCAGGGATTGGTAGTTGATTATGTAGCATCAATCTACATCTTATCTTCATTATCCTCTATCTCTTCCAGTATTATCATATCTACAATTACTCTCTACAAAATGTAGAGTACAGGCAATGCTTATGAAGAAGATTCTGTGCTGAAATTCTTGAGTTATCCTTCCCTTGACATGGAGAAGGGCATTATAAAGCCGATGTTAACTGTTAATGTAAGTCAGTCCTTCTAAAGCCTTTATCCTCAACTGTTGTTTAATTTGCTCATACTCCCTATCGTTTCCTGCTGTTTAGTTTGCTGTTTCTACCAAAATTCATGTTCTTAAGAACCGTAAGTTCTAAGTTTTACTTGTAAAACCAAATTCCTTATTCATACCATGCACATTACTTAATACTCCCTATATGTATGCTTGTTTTTGTGGATCTATAATCCAGTGTGTGGTGAAGCAGCCCACGTTTGCACCTTGTCATCTCCTGTTTTAGCTTACTGATGTGGCTGATGATATGAACAACATGCCATGCACATTATCCAAAATAGATACAATGGTTTTCTTTGCCCTTCATCTATGCTTGTTATGTTGACATGGTAATCCAGTAGTGGGGTGAAGCTCCCCGCATTATGAACAATGCCAAATTATGCTATTGATATTTTGAACTTACTCTTTATTTTCTAATTTGAAATTGGATAGAAATTGACAGAACAGTTATCATATTTGTTTATACACGTGCAAAACCTGTCATCTCTCTGCTTTGTTTCAGGGTGATATGTCTGATGGCATGCATAAGTCTGCTGAAGGCTGTGAGACAAACCAAACATATATTGCAGCAAAGAAGGCAAAACATCTTGAAGATAGCGAGACAACCCCAAAGTCTTGTCTTGATGCAGTGTTCAAGTTACTTGAGACTAACAGTCACACAAGCTCACAGAATTCGTTGTCTGAATCAGTTCGACTTCTTCAGTCCCAAGTTCTAGCAGAAAGGCATTCTGCAACTCAACTTCGACTTGAAGTCCTATCTCTAAGAAATATTGCGAAGAACACTAATGAGAACCTCATCGCTAAACAGCTACACCTGGAAGCTATGACCGACATGCTAGGCCGGTCTCACAGCCTTGCTCAATAGCTTGCGCAGCAGTTCCCCCGCAAGGCTAACCTTTCTTGAACTATCTTGGAAGCGGTCTCGGTTCAGTATTATTTTGTTACGCTGCAATGGTGCCCAGTTTTGGTAATCTGCTTCTTCGTTGCGCTTTATGATCACTGGTGGCGAACTTCAATGCCCAGTGGATGTAATATACCTTAAATCCTTTATTGTATAGTGTAGGTTTATTCTTAGTTACTATGCCATAATTTCTTTATTGTATAGAGTAGGTTTGTTCTTAATTCCTACTAGTTACTGCCATCATTCGCTATCTGAAAAAAATCAGATGTAGTCGACCGGACCGAAACATTCGACTCTAACGGGCCAGGTTTTTAGCGGGCCACAATTGGGCCGGCCTGCATCTTTCTTGGGACCGAAGGATTGGGGCCTTCACACATTGCGCCAGGCCCAAACTTATACCGGCCTATATTTTAGTTGGGCCTTTTGTCGACCCAGCGCTTAGTTTGGCCCAGGTAGCGTTGGGCCATTAATAGGCTGAATATTGTATTGGCCTGTTATGGACGAGATGAAACCACGGGCCTTTAGCAGGCCAAATGCATGTTGGGCCTCAATTTTCACTAGTCGTCGATGGGCCTTCAGCAGGCCAAAATGTAGACCGGACCATTTTGGGCCCAGTTAGCTCACGGGCCGTTACCAGGCCGAAACATATCTCGGGCCTTAGTTGGCCCACTGATATCATGGGCCTTTAAGAGGCCGAAAGCTTAGCACAGGCATCAATGGGCCGAATTACGCGACATGCCTTTAACATGCCCAAAGTCATGTTGGGCTTAATTGTTGCCACCTTTAGCACGGGGCGTTAGTGGGCCCAATGTCCCGTCGGACCATATATGGCCCATGGGCAGCACGGGCCATTCCCAGGCCGAAAGTCACACCGGGCTGAAATGGGCCCATGTCTACATCAGGCCTCTAACAGGCTGAAAGTCACTGGGCTCTAGTTGGGCCCAAATATTCGGCGAACAATTAACGAGCCAGATCTGGCTTCGGGCCGCAAACGGGCCCAAATATTGGGCGAACAATTAACGGCCCAGATCTGGCTTCAGGCCGTAAATGGGCCCAAATATTGAGCGAAAAATTAAGGGCCAGATCTGGCTTCGGGCCGTAAATGGGCCTTTATTAAGCAGGCCGTTATTGGGCTGACCCACTAGTACCTGATTAAGTTCTACGGGCCTTTGACTAGGCTGGCCTTCTTAACCTATATGGGCCTCTGTTGGGCCCAGCCACGTGTCGACGTATCATAGGCATGTCTCCTCCAATGGACGGGCGACATCTGGCCCACTGACGAGCTGACAGGTGTTCCCTTCGGCCAATCAGAATTTTACACGTGGAAATTTCCCATTGGTCAGGGCTGTTAACGGGTTACCGGATCCAAAATCCGACCCGATAGCTTAACGGCGTTCCGTTACGATGGATGCCACGTGTCGGTCACCCTTGACGAAAGCACTTCTGTGACGCGCGATTTATCGTCATGGAAGTGGACACTTCCGTGATGATAATTTTGGTAATGTCATGGAACACTTCTACGACAACACAGGTATGACTATCTTGATTCTGTCATAAAATCGTCATGGATGTACATGCATGACAAAAACGCGACCTACTGTGACAAACATGTATCATCACGGAAGTGTATTTTTTTAGTGTAAGAATCCCACGGGTATGTCTCTGTATAAAATGGTTTATGGAAAAGCATGTCACTTACCGTCGGTGTCAAAACCGACGGATCTCGGGTAGGGGGTCCCAAACTGTGCGTCTAAGGCGGATGGTAAAAGGAGGCGGGGGACACAATGTTTACCCAGGTTCGGGCCCTCTCGATGGAGGTAATACCCTACTTCCTGCTTGATTGATCTTGATGATGTGAGTATTACAAGAGTTGATCTACCACGAGATCGTAGAGGCTAAACCCTAGAAGCTAGTCTATGACTATGATTGTTGTTGTCCTACGGACTAAACCCTCCGGTTTATATGGACATCAGAGGGGGCTAGGGTTACACAAAGTCGGTTACAAGGGAGGAGATCTACATATCCGAATTGCCAAGCTTGCCTTCCACGCAAAGGAGAGTCCCACCCGGACACGGAACGAAGTCTTCAATCTTGTATCTTCATAGCCCAACAGCCCGGCCAAAGGATATAGTCCGGCTGTCCGGGGACCCCCTAATCCAGGACTCCCTCACTTACCTCTTGAATTAGTACATAAAGCATATTGGGCCATTAAAGAGCTCAATTATGATTTCAAACTTGCCGGTGAGAAGAGGTTATTTGACATTAGCTCACTTGATGAATGGAGAACCCAAGCCTATGAGAATGCCAAGTTGTTTAAAGAAAAAGTTAATAGATGGCATGATAAAAGGATACAAAAGCATGAGTTTAATGTAGGTGATCATGTTTTGCTATACATCTCTCGTTTAAGATTTTTTGCAGGAAAGCTTCTCTCTAAATGGGAAGGTCCTTACATTATCGAGGAGGTCTATCGTTCCGGTGCCATAAAAATCAACAATGCCGAAGGCACAAATCCGAAGGTGGTAAATAGTCAAAGAATCAAACATTATATCTCAGGTACTCCCATAAATGTTGAGACCAATATAATTACTACCGTAACACCGGAGGAGTACACAAGGGATACTTTCCAAAATGTTTCAGACTCCAAAAAGGAATAGGTACATGGTACGGTAAATAAATCGACTCCAAAATATTTCCAATGATAATTTTTCTCCATTTTGGAATATTTAAAATATTAGGTAAATTGAAAGTAGTCCGAAAGAGACACGAGGCCACCACAAGGGTGGAGGGCGCACCCTACCCCCTGGGCGCGCCCCTGTCCTTGTGGCCACCTCGTGTGCCTTCCGGACTCCGTTTTCTTGCACAATACTCCTTATGGCGGTAAAAATTCATTATAATATCTCAAAAGTTTTGACCACCATACCACGAAAAAATCCTCTATTTTCGTTTTGAGTTGTTTCTGCGGCAAATTTGGAGCAAGATGTCTTCGCAAGAGTCGGTCGGCGAGAGCCAGGTATCTCACCCGGCACCACGCCCAAGAGCATACAGTGATGCTAACCACTTTGGGCCAGCAACGGATGAAGAGATGGAGGCTTGACTTGAAAAGTGGATGCCATGGAGGAGGATCAAGAAGTTACCTCTCGCCTTCAAACCAGATTCATGCTGGAGGAACTTCAGAGCTCAGCAATACCAAATTCGGTTATTCCTCCCAATACTAGATTTCTCTCTTATGAAAATATGAAAAAGAGTGTTGCTTTTTCTCCCACAGCAAGGAAACATCCATGGGTGGATGGAGCTTTAGCCGTCATGGGTAAACTTCGCAAGGAAGTAATGGATCTTAAGCATCAAATTAATAAGCTCGAGGAAGAGAATTGTATCCTAAGGGGCATCATCGCCAAGAATATCACATCACCACCTCCGAAGAAAGAGACATAAACACATGGGTATGGGCACTCCCCTTGGCAACTGCCAAGCTTGGGGGAGGTGCCCCGGTATCGTATCACCATCACATCTTTATCTTTTATCGTTTTACTTAGTTCGATCCTGTTGTTTATATCTTGATCTAGTAGAATAAAGTTTTAGTATGATCTAGCTTTGAGTTTTGCTTTATGCTCTCTCCATGTAATCGAGTCCTTGGTATATATAATAAAGAGTAGTTTTGAGTAAAGGGGTTTGTTTTCTTGCTATGATCTTGAGGGAACTAAATAAAAGAAAGAACAAAAGAAATAAAAAGGTTCATATATTGATCTTATGGAGAGTAATGACTTCACATATAAAGAGTATGATGAATAAAAGTTGTTGAGGGTTGACAAACATAGTTTTGGTCATTGTTGCAATTAATAGGAAGTAATAAATAAAGAGAAGCTTCACATATAAATATACTATCTTAGACATCTTTTGTAATTGTGAGCACCCATTAAAATATGACAAGCTAAAAAGTTGATGTTGGACAAGGAAGACAACATAATCGGTTATGTTTTCCTGTATCTGAATAGAAGTTATATTGTCATGGATCATCCAACATGTTGAGCTTCCTTTCCCTCTCATGCTCGCCAAATTCTTTGCACCAAGTAGAAATACTAATTGTGCTTCCAAACATCCCTAAACTCAGTTTTGCCATGAGAGTCCACCATACCTACCTATGGATTGAGTAAGATCCTTCAAGTAAGTTGTCATCGGTGCAAGCAATAAAAATTGCTCTCTAAATATGTATGATCTATTAATGTGAAGAAAATAAGCTTTATACAAACTTGTGATATGGAAGAAATAAAAGCGATGGACTGCATAATAAAGGTCTTTATCAGAAGCGGCAATATAAAGTGGCGTTCTTTTGCATTAAGATTTTGTGCATCCAACCATAAAAGCGCATGACAACATCTGCTTCCCTCTGTGAAGGGCAGGGCTTTTACTTTTATCTCCTACCCTTACACAAGAGTCATGGTGATCATCACCTTTCCTTTTTATACTTTTTACTTTGGTAAGATCTATGTGTGGGGAGATCCAGATATATATATATATCCCCTCGGATGTAGGTTTTCATAAAGTATTATTGTTGACATTACCCTTGAGGTAAAAGGTTGGGAGGCGAAACTATAAGCCCCTATCTTTCTCTGTGTCCGATTGAAACTTTGAACCAATAAGTATCGCGTGAGTGATAGCAATTGTGAAAGATTATATGATAGTTGAGTATGTGGACTTGCTGAAAAGCTCTTTAGTTGACTCTTTCCAATGTTATGATAAATTGCAATTGCTTCAATGACTGAGATCATAGTTTGTTAGTTCTCAATAAAGTTTTTGATTCATACTTTGCTTGGTGAACGAATTGTTTCTTTAACATAAGGAATTATATGGCAATATATGTTGCTGTTCTAAAGATGATCATGATGTCCTCATGTCCATATTTCGACACATCTATCTCTAAACATGTGGACATATTTATAGATATCGGCTTTCGCTTGAGGACAAGCGAGGTCTAAGCTTGGGGGAGTCGATACGTCCATTTTGCATCATACTTTTATATTGATATTTATTGCATTATGGGCTATTATTACACATTATATCACAATACTTATGCCTATTCTCTCTTTTTTTATAAGGTTTACATGAAGAGGGAGAATGCCGACAGCAGGAATTCTCGACTCGAAAAGGAGCAAATATTAGAGACCTATTCCGCACAACTCCAAAAGTCGTAAAACTTCACGAAGCATGTTTTTGGAATATATAAAAAATATTCGGTGAAGAAAGAACCAGAGGGGGGCCACCAGCCATCCTCAAGGGTGGAGGGCGCGCCCCCCGACCTTGTGGATCCCTTGGCAGGCCTCCGGTGCCCATCTTTGGCTATATGGTGTGTTTTGACCTAAAAAAATCAGAAGGAAGCTTTCGGGACGAAGCACCGCCGTCTTGAGGCGGAACCTGGGTATAACCAATCTAGGGGTTCAGCGGGGCTGTTCTGCCGGGGAAACATCCCTCCGGGAGGGGGAAATCGAAGCCATCGTCATCACCATTGATCCTCTCATCAAGAGGGGGTCAATCTCCATCAACATATTCACCAGCATCATCTCCTCTCAAACCCTAGTTCATCTCTTGTATTCGATCTTGGTCCCAAAACCTCAGATTGGTACCTGTGGTTTCTAGTAGTGTTGATTACTCATTGTAGTTGATGCTAGTTGGTTATCTGGTGGAAAATTATATTTTCAGATCCTTAATGATAATTAATACTCCTATGATCTTGATTATGAATATGTTTTGTGAGTAGTTATGTTTGTTCCTGAGGACATGGGAGAAGTCTTGTTATAAGTAATCATGTGAATTTGGTATTCGTTTGATATTTTGATGAGATGTATGTTGTCTCTCCTCTAGTGGTGTTATGTGAACGTCGACTACATGACACTTCACCATTATTTGGGCCTAGGGGAAGGAATTGGGAAGTAATAAGTAGATGATGGGTTGCTAGAGTGACCGAAGCTTAAACCATAGTGATGCGGAGCATCCCAATGTCATCCCCATGGACCTACCTACGTCTCCCATGACAGCACTTGGACCAAAGACAAGAGCACGAGCAAGGGCTATCGAAGATAAGGTGAACTCGCTCCTCTCCTAACTACCACTTTCTATGCATGACACATGGGTGCTACCTCAAGCGGAAACCCTATGTGTGACCAGGTACTTGGAGGACACCAAGCTCAATGGACAAGAAGAAGGACTGCTCGAAACTCCCAGGCACTAAATGACCGGCGAACCCCGGACATCCGACGAACTCCAGGCCACGGACGACCGGCCCCCTCCGGACGACCGGCGCTACCACTCCTGAGCCAAAACGCAGGATTTCCGAAGACCTCCGAACGACCGATGCCTCGGACATCCGACCCCAACCGAACGTCCGACCGAAGCACACCCGAGCCGAATCTACGGATGCCCAACGAGCACCAGACGTCCGGACACTCGCGAGCCTCCGGACAACCAGTAGCTACCGGACGTCCGCCGCCTGTGTGCTGAGTTTGTGTTGGGCCGAAGCCCATGTACCCCTTCGACCTCTAAGACTATATATAGACCCCCACCTCTGATGAGGACATCAATACAATTGTTACACCCACAGCCCCTGCTGCTATACATACTGGACCAATTACTAGAGCTCGTGCACGCCAACTAAATTACCAGGTACTTTCGTTTCTTGGTAATGATTCTAATGTTCATGAGAATATGATGCTGCCTAAATTGGATACATTTGTTTTGCTTACAAATGAAGGGCCTAGCTTGGAGAAGGATGAACATTGGAGCAAGAACAAGCATGGAGATGATGGCATGCGCAAGGGAAACAAGAACGGAGTTACAAGTGATGATTTCAGAACTTTGAAACCACCATAATGGGTGCATGAAGCCTTGGACGAAATATACAAGATGCCACTTCATAAATTTCGTCCCGAGGCTATTTTCGGTGCTGCGTCACCTTATTATTGGGCCAGGCCCATGTAATTTCGAAATACATAAGTATAGGCTATTTTTAGAGTCCGTATGTGTGGGGAAACAAGAGATAGGGTTGATTTCGGACCCCTCCACCAAGGGCCACGAAATTCCCCCCCTCTTCCTCCATATATACAGCCCTTAGGGCATCGTTAAGACTTTGGGATTTGTTTAGTTAAAAGTTAGCCATTGCAACTTCGTGTACTTCGTTTGTGTCCAACGACCAGACCAAGACCGCTTCCGGATCCCCACCATTATCAATACTTCATATATATTTGCAATATTCAGATTGCTTTATCATATTCTTGCTCGTTCTTCGATTGCTTGCAGGAATAGACCTTCGTGGTCAGGTTGATCGTGCTCCGGCGTGGTCAATAACCTCTCGGAGTTGGTTTAGCGATTGCTAAGGCACAACGTCGTTGCACGTTTGTAGTCGGATCGTCAAAGTCGTCTCCACCAAATCGATAGTTACCATCTCATCGAAAGATCGGGACACCCCCGCCTCTATCAAGTGGTATCAGATTTCCAGGTTGCTCGGTGAGATTTTACAGTTTTTCGTAGTTAAGATCGAGTATGTTCTTCATACCTACAGTCCACGAAAAAGCCACAAAAAAAATTAGGGTTAGTTCATCATATCCGAACCAATCTGAGCCTTTGCATAATCTTTTTAGGGTTTTGCTTTGTTGAATTTGCGGTTGCATCGTCGTGGCTAGTTGCTGGTCTTAGAGTCTAGTCTTTTAGAGTTTCGAGTTCTGGTCATAAGTTGTCACGCCGCCGCCGCACCATCATCATCACCCCTGCCATCTACCACCACCGCTTATCCGCCACCGCTTCGAATCCGTATCCATATACCACCACAGCTGTCATATACCACCACCGCTGCCATCTACCACCATATATCCACCACCAATCCGAGTTCTTGTCATATTAGGTTTGTTTTCGAGATCCATCTAGATTCCGATTCGTGTTTCCTTGCAGGAGTAGGTTTTGGAAAAAAAAAATCGAAAACGCATTTTTCGAAAAAATTTCTGGCTATCCTATTTTCAGGTGTTTCTGAGTGTTTTGAGACAGGTGCCATTATAGGAAGTTTTTTTTGACCCGTTTCCAGTTTTTGGGTCCGGGCAGTCGAAAAAAAAAATTGGTCGAAAAATTTCGTGCCCATCCTGTCAGTTTGAGCTAGGAAGAGTTTTGAGACACTCGCCATTATAGTGATTTTTCGCAAAAAAAAAAGCAGCGCAAAAAAAAGAGTGCAAAAAAAAAGAGTGAAAAAAAAATTCAGAGTGTGCTTTTCCCTTGTTTACGTGCTGCGCCGTGATTTTGTTGGTGTTCTAGGCTCGCGTCTCTAGCACAGTCTAGCCTAGGACCAGCACAGTACCGTCGTTGAGCGTTTATTCAACATTGCATCTCTGAATTGATTATTGCTGACCCTTTTTGCTACCATATTATAAGCCTTCCCAGCTCCACATACATCTACGTCGTGCGTTTGACTCTCCCTGGTAATCGCTCTATCCAAGCTTTGAGAGTTTTTGACTACAACGGTTGCCGATCACCGCCTGCTACTGGGTAAGAACTGGTAAGAATTTGAGATTTGCTTGACGGATTTGTGACACCCACCACCACCACTTGTTCGTAGCCTGCTGCTAACCATGCCAGGATCACAAGCCGACGAGATTGACTGGGAGAATTTATCGAACAAGGAGCTTCATGATAAGTTTCAGCAAATGATGACTGAACAGGTGCAAGATGTGCTGAACAATTTTGAAGAGGCCATGGAGAAGATCACTGGCTTTGAGAAGACGTTCGAAACAAAGCTCGATAACAAGTTTAATGAATTTCTCGCGCCTCTTCCACCACCACCACCCGCTGCAGCTAACGCACCTCTCCAACAACAACAACAACAACGACTACCTCCACGTCGCAAAGCAGACCTCCGCCGAGCAAGCCGTGTTCCTCTTGCGTTTGGCCAAACTGTTGGTGCTGCTGTTGATACTTCTGTGGCTCCTACTGCTGATGCGGAGGAGGATGATTATGTGGGAGACTATGAGGATGAGGTTGATCAAAATCAACACTACGTGCAGCCACCTGTACCACCACCAGCAGGTCGACCTCAGGTATATATTCGTAATGGTAGGCCTGCACCACCACCTCAGGTACGAGATGATGTCCATATTCCTAAACTGAAATTGAATATTCCACCATTTGAGGGTAGATATGTTCCTGATATATATCTTACTTGGGAGTTAGAAACTGAACAACGATTTACATGTTTACAATATCCTGAGGAGAGACAAGTTGCTGCTGCCGTTTGTGCTTTCACTAGTTTTGCATGTGTATGGTGGTCTGAACATTGTAGATTATATCCTATTCCAACTACTTGGGCTGCTTTGAAAACTGCTATGCGTACGCGTTGGGTTCCACCATATTATCAACGTGAATTGCTTCAAAAATTGCAGCGTTTAAGACAAGGGAAAAATTCTGTAGAAGAATATTATCAGGAATTACAAACTGGCATGATTAGATGTGGTATTGTTGAGGAGAATGAAGCTATGCTTGCACGTTTTCTGGGTGGATTAAATAGAGAGATTCAGACCATTCTAGACTATAAGGAGTATACTAATATCACTCGTTTATTCCATCTTGCTTGTAAAGCTGAACGTGAAGTGCAGGATCGACAAGCATTGGGGCGAACTAACTTTTCTGCAGGCCGACCTTAATCATGGACACCACGTGCATCTTCTACTTCAACTGCACCAGCACCTCCAGCCGTGATACCAGAAAACAGGCACAACCACCATTATCTGCCAAGAGCGCACCTGCGGGGCCTGCACAGCGTTCTTCTTCTTCCATGGCATCAACAGGGCACACAAGTGATATTATTTGTCGTCGTTGTAAGGGAGGAGGTCATTATGCGAGAGAATGCAAATCTCCGCGTGTGATGATTGCTACCTCGGATGGTGGATATGAGTCCGCTAGTGACTATGATGAGGAGACTTTGGCTCTTATTACACGTGAAGAACATGGTGGAGATGATTCTGATCATGAGACGCAATACATGGCTCCTGAAGACGCTGACATGTATGAATGTTTAGTTGCTCAACGTGTTTTGAGTGTGCAGGTCACACAAGCTGAGCAAAATCAGAGGCACAATTTGTTCCATACCAAGGGAGTTGTGAAGGAACGTTCTGTGCGCGTCATCATAGACGGAGGGAGCTGCAACAACTTGGCTAGCATGGAGATGGTGGAGAAGCTTTCTCTCACCACAAGACCACATCCACATCCTTACTACATCCAATGGTTCAACAACAGCGGCAAGGTTAAGGTAACACGTACTGTTCGTGTGCATTTTAGTATCTCTACATATGCTGATTATGTTGATTGTGATGTGGTACCTATGCAAGCATGTTCCTTATTACTTGGTAGACCATGGCAATTTGATAAAAATTCTGTACACCATGGTAGAAACAATCACTATACTCTTGTTCATAAGGATAAAAATATTACTTTGCTTCCTATGACTCCTGATTCCATTTTGAAAGATGATATTGATAGAGGCAAAGGTGTCCCGTCTTTCGATGAGATGATGGATATCGCTTTGGTGGAAGTCGACTTTGACGATCCGACTACGAACGTGCGAGGACGTCGCACCTTAGCAATCGCTAAACCAACTCCGAGAGGTTATTGACCACGCCGGAGCACGATCAACCTGACCACGAGGGTCTGTTTCCTGCGAGCAAACGAAGAACAAGCAAGAAACTGAGATTGCAATCTAGATATTGCGAATATAAGATGAAAGCTTTATTGATCAAGGTGGGGTTCTGTGACGCCTTTGTCTGGTCGTTGAACACAAACGAAGTACGCGAAGTTGCAGCTATGGCAAACTTTTAATCTAAACAAAACCCAAAGTCTAAACGATGCCCTAAGGGCTGTATATATGGAGGAAGAGGGGGGAATTTCGTGGCCCTTGGTGGAGGAGTCCGAAATCAACCCTATCTCTTGTTTCCCCACACATACGGACTCTAAAAATAGCCTATACTTATGTATTTCGAAATTACATGGGCCTGGCCCAATAATAAGGTGACGCAGCACCTAAAATAGCCTCGGGACGAAATTTATGAAGTGGCATCTTGTATATTTCGTCCAAGGCTTCATGCACCCATTATGGTGGCTTCAAAGTCCTGAAATCATCACTTGTAACTCCGTTCTTGTTCCCCTTGCGCATGCCATCATCTCCATGCTTGTTCTTGCTCCAATGTTCATCCTTCTCCAAGCTATGCCCTTCATTTGTAAGCAAAACAAATGTATCCAATTTAGGCAGCATCATATTCTCATGAACATTAGAATCATTACCAAGAAACGGAAGTACCTGGTAATTTAGTTGGCGTGCACGAGCTCTAGTAATTGGTCCAGTATGTATAGCAGCAGGGGCTGTGGGTGTAACAATTGTATTGATGTCCTCATCATCCTCCCCTTCTTGAAATGAAGTCGTCCTCGACGGAAGTTCATCTTCCTCACCCAAATAAGGCTTCAAATCTGCAATGTTAAAAGTGGGACTAACCCCAAAATCTGCAGGCAGCTCAAGTTTATATGCATTATCATTTATTTTCTCTAACACCTTAAAGGGACCATCAGCACGTGGCATTAACTTTGATTTGCGCAAATCAGGAAATCTATCCTTACGCAAATGTAACCAAACAAGATCTCCAGGTGCAAACACAACATGTTTTCTACCCTTATCTCCAGCAAGTTTATATTTAGCATTCATGCGCTCAATGTTTTCCTTAGTTAACTCATTCATTTTTAAAATCAATTCAGCACGTTGTTTAGCATCAAAATTAACCTTCTCCGAAGATGGAGGAGGCAACAAATCAATAGGTGCACGAGGTAGGAAACCATACACAACTTCAAAAGGGCACATCTTAGTAGTAGAATGCAATGAACGATTATAAGCAAATTCAATATGAGGCAAGCATTCCTCCCACATTTTCTTATTATTCTTCAAAACAGCCCTAAGCATAGTAGACAACGTTCTATTGACTACTTCAGTTTGTCCATCAGTTTGGGGGTGACAAGTAGTACTAAAAAGCAGTTTAGTCCCCAACTTAGCCCATAAACATCTCCAAAAGTGGCTAAGAAATTTAGTATCACGATCTGAAACAATAGTATTTGGCACACCATGCAAGCGAATAATTTCACGAAAGAACAAATCAGCAACATTAACAGCATCATCGCTTTTATGACATGGTATAAAGTGTGCCATTTTCGAGAATCTATCCGCGACAACAAATATGCTATCCCTCCCCTTCTTTGTTCGAGGTAAACCTAAAACAAAGTCCATAGATATATCCTCCCAAGGAACACTAGGTACAGGCAAAGGCATATATAAACCATGAGGATTGAGTCGTGACTTAGCTTTTTGACATCTAGTGCAGCGAGCAATAAAACGCTCAACATCCCGTCTCATCTTTGGCCAAAAGAAATGTGATGAGGACATGACTCCGAATTGGGTGATTCTTTTTTTGTTGGAAACTAGATTTCGTGCACTTTCCAACCCAATTGGAATCACCTTCAAATTCGTCCGGGGCGTTGAGTTGTGGACGAAACAATCTGATGCTGCAACAGAATCCGAGTCAAACTACAAGTCCAAAGGTGTTACATCACCTCCACTTGGGCCCATTGGCCTTGTACGACCTAGATTTAGTTTTAGGCTGCCTTGGGACGTCCTCCCACCTCCTTGGCCGCCACCCCTTGCTCCTATATAAGTAGATCCATCTAGTAGCTTTTCCTTGGGATTTGTTTAGTTAAAAGTTAGCCATTGCAACTTCGTGTACTTCGTTTGTGTCCAACGACCAGACCAAGACCGCTTACGGATCCCCACCATTATCAATACTTCATATATATTTGCAATATTCAGATTGCTTTATCATATTCTTGCTCGTTCTTCGATTGCTTGCAGGAATAGACCTTCGTGGTCAGGCTGACCGTGCTTCCAGCATCGTCAGTAACCTCAGGAGATTGGTTTAGCGATTGCTAAGGCGCAACGTCGTGCATGTTTGTAGTCGGATTGTCAAAGTCATCTCCACCAAATCGATAGTTATCATCTCATCGAAAGATCGGGACCCTCGCCTTCATCAAGGACGTGCCTTCCTCTTTGCCTCCTGCTGTCACTAACATTTTGCAGGAGTTCGCTGACGTTTTTCCACAAGACGTGCCACCGGGATTACCGCCTATTCGAGGGATTGAGCATCAGATTGACTTAATTCCCGGTGCTTCACTGCCAAACCGTGCACCATACCGTACCAATCCAGAGGAGACGAAGGAGATTATGCGTCAAGTACAAGAGCTTCTCGACAAAGGTTATATACGCGAATCCCTTAGTCCTTGTGCTGTTCCTATTATTCTAGTGCCGAAAAAGGATGGTACATCACGTATGTGTGTTGATTGTAGAGGCATTAATAATATTACTATTCGTTATCGTCATCCTATTCCTAGGCTAGATGATATGCTTGATGAATTGAGTGGCTCTACAATATTCTCCAAAGTTGATTTGCATAGTGGCTACCATCAAATTCGTATGAAATTGGGAGATGAATGGAAAACAGCATTTAAAACTAAGTTTGGATTATATGAGTGGTTAGTCATGCCTTTTGGGTTAACTAATGCACCTAGTACTTTCATGAGATTAATGAACGGAGTTTTACGTGCTTTCATTGGACGATTTGTGGTAGTTTACTTTGATGACATATTGATTTATAGCAGATCTTTGGAGGAACATTTGGAACATTTACGTGCTGTTTTTATTGCTCTACATGATGCACGTTTGTTTGGTAACCTTGGGAAGTGCACCTTTTGCACCGACCGAGTATCTTTTCTTGGCTATGTTGTTACTCCACAGGGAATTGAAGTTGATAAAGCCAAGATTGAAGCTATTGAGAGTTGGCCGCAGCCCAAAACGGTCACACAAGTGAGGAGTTTTCTTGGCCTCGCTGGATTCTATAGGCGTTTTGTGAGAGATTTCAGCACCATTGCTGCACCTCTCAATGAGCTTACAAAGAAAGATGTGCCTTTTCTTTGGGGTACCGCACAGGAAGAAGCCTTCACGGTATTGAAAGATAAGTTGACACATGCTCCTTTACTCCAACTTCCTGATTTTAATAAGACTTTTGAGCTTGAATGTGATGCTAGTGGAATTGGATTAGGAGGTGTGTTATTACAAGATGGCAAACCTGTGGCATACTTTTCTGAAAAATTGAGTGGGCCTAGTCTGAATTATTCTACTTATGATAAAGAATTATATGCTCTTGTTCGGACTTTAGAAACATGGCAACATTGTTTATGGCCCAAAGAATTTGTTATACATTCTGATCATGAATCATTGAAACATATTAAAAGTCAAGCTAAACTGAATCGTAGACATGCTAAATGGGTTGAATTCATTGAGACTTTCCCTTATGTCATTAAACACAAGAAGGGAAAAGAAAATGTTATTGCTGATGCTTTGTCTCGTCGCTATACTATGCTTTCACAACTTGACTTCAAAATATTTGGTTTGGAGACCATCAAAGATCAATATGTGCATGATGCTGATTTTAAAGATGTAATGCATAATTGTAAAGAAGGAAGAATGTGGAACAAGTTTGTTGTTAACGATGGATTTGTGTTTCGTGCTAACAAGCTATGCATTCCAGCTAGCTCCGTTCGTCTTTTGTTGTTGCAGGAGGCGCATGGAGGAGGATTAATGGGACACTTTGGCGTGAAGAAGACGGAGGACGTACTTGCTACATATTTCTTTTGGCCAAAGATGAGACGGGATGTTGAGCGTTTTATTGCTCGCTGCACTACATGTCAAAAAGCTAAGTCACGCCTCAGTCCTCATGGTTTATATATGCCTTTGCCTGTACCTAGTGTTCCTTGGGAGGATATATCTATGGACTTTGTTTTAGGTTTACCTCGAACAAAGAAGGGGAGGGATAGCATATTTGTTGTCGTGGATAGATTCTCGAAAATGGCACATTTTATACCATGTCATAAAAGCGATGATGCTGTTAATGTTGCTGATTTGTTCTTTCGTGAAATTATTCGCTTGCATGGTGTGCCAAATACTATTGTTTCAGATCGTGATACTAAATTTCTTAGCCACTTTTGGAGATGTTTATGGGCTAAGTTGGGGACTAAACTGCTTTTTAGTACTACTTGTCACCCCCAAACTGATGGACAAACTGAAGTAGTCAATAGAACGTTGTCTACTATGCTTAGGGCTGTTTTGAAGAATAATAAGAAAATGTGGGAGGAATGCTTGCCTCATATTGAATTTGCTTATAATCGTTCATTGCATTCTACTACTAAGATGTGCCCTTTTGAAGTTGTGTATGGTTTCCTACCTCGTGCACCTATTGATTTGTTGCCTCTTCCATCTTCGAAGAAGGTTAATTTTGATGCTAAACAACGTGCTGAATTGATTCTAAAAATGCATGAGTTAACTAAGGAAAACATTGAGCGCATGAATGCTAAATATAAACTTGCTGGAGATAAGGGTAGAAAACATGTTGTGTTTGCACCTGGAGATCTTGTTTGGTTACATTTGCGTAAGGATAGATTTCCTGATTTGCGCAAATCAAAGTTAATGCCACGTGCTGATGGTCCCTTTAAGGTGTTAGAGAAAATAAATGATAATGCATATAAACTTGAGCTGCCTGCAGATTTTGGGGTTAGTCCCACTTTTAACATTGCAGATTTGAAGCCTTATTTGGGTGAGGAAGATGAACTTCCGTCGAGGACGACTTCATTTCAAGAAGGGGAGGATGATGAGGACATCAATACAATTGTTACACCCACAACCCCTGCTGCTATACATACTGGACCAATTACTAGAGCTCGTGCACGCCAACTAAATTACCAGGTACTTTCGTTTCTTGGTAATGATTCTAATGTTTATGAGAATATGATGCTGCCTAAATTGGATACATTTGTTTTGCTTACAAATGAAGGGCCTAGCTTGGAGAAGGATGAACATTGGAGCAAGAACAAGCATGGAGATGATGGCATGCGCAAGGGAAACAAGAACGGAGTTACAAGTGATGATTTCAGGACTTTGAAGCCACCATAATGGGTGCATGAAGCCTTGGACGAAATATACAAGATGCCACTTCATAAATTTCGTCCCGAGGCTATTTTAGGTGCTGCATCACCTTATTATTGGGCCAGGCCCATGTAATTTCGAAATACATAAGTATAGGCTATTTTTAGAGTCCGTATGTGTGGGGAAACAAGAGATAGGGTTGATTTCGGACCCCTCCACCAAGGGCCACGAAATTCCCCCCCTCTTCCTCCATATATACAGCCCTTAGGGCATCGTTTAGACTTTGGGATTTGTTTAGTTAAAAGTTAGCCATTGCAACTTCGTGTACTTCATTTGTGTCCAACGACCAGACCAAGACCGCTTCCGGATCCCCACCATTATCAATACTTCATATATATTTGCAATATTCAGATTGCTTTATCATATTCTTGCTCGTTCTTCGATTTCTTGCAGGAATAGACCTTCGTGGTCAGGTTGATCGTGCTCCGGCGTGGTCAATAACCTCTCGGAGTTGGTTTAGCGATTGCTAAGGCACAACGTCGTTGCACGTTTGTAGTCGGATCGTCAAAGTCGTCTCCACCAAATCGATAGTTACCATCTCATCGAAAGATCGGGACACCCCCGCCTCTATCAACCTCCTCTTTTCTAGGGTTAGCGTTGTGATAGCTCATATTAGAGATAGAGCCTCGCTCATCCACATCGGATCTACTCCTCGAGAGAGACCGCGACCCCTCTAAGAAGAAGATCCCCTTGGATTCAACACCCCCTTTTGGGTGGCGCCATCAAGACCTCCTTTGGAGAAGAACCGGTTACTGTGTATCGTCCCTTGTTGACCGTGGATCGTGTGAACTCTTTTGTTCTTCTTGTCCGATCTAGCATATGTGTGATCAATCTTGTTGGTTTTAGTGTTTCTCTCGTGTTTACCCTCGTGATTCCCCTCGTGTTCATCATGTTCATCACGGGATTCACTCGTGAAAGATCGGCCATGTAGGGTTTCACCCTACATCATCTTGGTATCAGAGCCACGTTGATCACGATTTCAGAGCCTCCACGTTGTGTTTTCTAGCCTTGTTTTGTTGATTTTGTCCCTAATTAGAAAATTTCCCACAAAAATAGCCCCAATTTTTTTTGTGATTTGTTGGTGTGATGAAATTTTATTGGATTTGATCCGTGGATTTGCTTTGCCTTGAGTGGATCTAGCTTTCCCCCTTCATCCCCACCTTTTCCATCCACAAAATCGCCCGGATTCGACGGATTTTTACCTCTCCACCACGAACCCTAGCTGTTCTTCCCGTGCCCGAATTTGCCCAGGCACCGGACGTCCGTCAGCCTCTGGACGTCCGACGACCGGACGACCGTAAACCCCTGCACGTCCGTAAAACCATGACGAAACTGACCCCCCCCCCAAAAAAATTTCAGCCAGCGCCCCACTTCCGCATACACGTCCCCATACCACGATCATTTCCGCATACCACCACCATTGGTTACTCGTTTCGCACTCCGATACATTTTTTCCACATTGTGCTTTGAGAATTTGAGTTGCGGTTCCGTGTCCTATTGTGTTTCGGCTATTTAGGTACGATTCAACATCAACATCACCGCCGCTTATCTTCGCCACGGACGCGTCATCGACAACAACCACTACACCATTTTGACACCATACCGTAAGCAAGAACGGTAACCTCGTCTTGGTATCATGATACATCATTCGTGCCATTACATTGATAGCCATCATAGCCCACTTTTGCGTATCTTACCCATCAAGACTAGCCTTTGAGTATTGCCGGCAACGTGACTTGTGCGACACTAGTGATCATACTTCCCATAGCATACATACATATCACCGGTGCATATCTCGGTATCATCTTTTGTGTCACAAAGTTGTCATCGCATACACAATAGCTATCTTGGTTCGTGAAGCATTGCATGAGACAAGAGCTCAAACACAAAGAGCCAAACAAACTTTTAAGCAAAATAGGAAAGATAAGAAAAGCGTTTTTAAGCAAGAACCATAGCATCATACAACATTAAGATTGTCATACTAGATCATCTTGGATCATATCATCGGAATACCATACATAGAGCATACTTGGGATAGAAGTTGTTGCATTTTCGCTTAGTACGTCGTATCCGCCTGTTGTGCAATTGTGCTAGCGTCTCTCTAGTGTTGTGCAACAAGAGCATTTTCGTGGATTCCATATTTTGGCTCATCCTTGGTTGCACGACAACATTCATCTCTTTGCGTGTGTATTTCTGTGTACCATATTTTGCTATTGGTCTACTTGTTGCATTGCAAACTTGCGAATCTGTTCCAACATTATTGACTCTCACTAACAATTGCATCAAATTTTGTGCCACCATCCTAACCGAGCTCCACCATAAGCTTTTACTTGTGTAGGTGTGAGAAACCGACAAGAATTGGTACCAATTGTGCTATTTCCTTGTTCCACATTGAGTGATCATTGATCCATCTTCAACAACGGTCAAGGTACATTTGGTATAAGTTCTTCTCCTTATCCCACTCACATATTTGCTTGGAATGATGGATAGGCCAAGTACTTCTACCAACCCACTCTACATAGAGCAAGACGATGACATGAACTCTTACGTCACAAAGAGCCACCTCTTTGGTGCACAACGTGCTTTGCATCAAGAGCAACAAGCAATGAGTGAATGCATCGACAACCTCGCCACCGACTTGCGACTCTCCGAGCAACGCACAAGAGACTATTTCGACCACAAGCAAGAGAATGATGCAAGAATGGACGTGATTCGTGCTTTGTTGCTCAACCGCTCTTCTTCCTTTTCTTCCTCATCAAGACGAAGCCGCTCAAGTCGGCACTCCGACTACACCATCTCCGGCTCAAGTACACCGACATCCAATACTCTTCGACGTGCCGCGCGCCAAGATCGTCAAGAAAACCGCAACCCTCTACACGACAACAACTCTCAAGAACGACATCGTCAAAACCAAGCTACCTTTGCGCAAGCATGAGAACGGCAACGCCAATGCCAACACAAAGAGGAAGAGCGAGCGCGCCTACACAAAGATGCACAAGATGCCGAAGCACAACGTCAAGAACAACAATTGCGAGAAGCTCAAGCACTTGAGGCACAACAAGCCCTCCGAGAATCAAGTCGAGCCATAGCCAACCGAGGCCTACAAGCTCGTGAGCATCAAGAAGCACTCCATGATGAAGTCCACGAACGAATATATCAAGCTCGCGTGCATCGTCAAGATCGACAAGTTCCTCCACAAGCTCGCCAAGAACATCAAGTTTAACAAGAACAAAAAACATTGGAAATCCTCCACGACAAGAGCAAGTTGTGAGAGACGATCCTCCTTGTCAAGGACGTCATCATCCCTGTCCCGAACACAATGAAGAGCAATGCTACTGCAAGTTAAAGTTCACCATGCCCAAGTTCAATGGAAGTAATGATCCCGAAGATTACCTTTCATGGGCATTGAAGGTCGACAAAATCTTCCATTTGCATAACTATGAATAAGAGAAGAAGATCGTGATGGCATCCCTTGAGTTCCAAGAGTATGTCCTCACTTGGTGGGAACAAGTCATTGAGCGTTGAGAGGCAAAAGAAGAACCACCCATCACTACTTGGGCTCAAATGAAGGATGTCATGAGAGCACACTTCGTGCCAACCTACTACAACCACGACCTCTTCAAGAAACTTCAACTACTCAAGCAGGGAACCAAGAGCGTTGAAGAATACTACAAGGAAATGGAGATTGCCATGATACGAGCCAATGTCACAAAAGATGATGAGCAAACTATGGCACATTTTTTGAATGGACTCAATCATCCCATCAAGAAGATCACCGCCTTCCAACCATACTCGAACCTCGTCGAGCTAGTGCATCAAGCTACCAAGGCGGAACGTCAAGTGCAAGATGACTTCAAGTATGCCAAGTTCTCATCCAAGTCCTATGGTTTATCCAACACCCAAGCTTCAACGACTCCAATACCTTCTACATCAACCAAGCCTTCTACAAGCAACTGTGACAAGTCGAGTTACAAGAAAGCTTCGACAACCTCTGATAGAGGCAAAGGTGTCCCGTCTTTCGATGAGATGATGGATATCGCATTGGTGGAAGTCGACTTTGACGATCCGACTACGAACGTGCGAGGACGTCGCGCCTTAGCAATCGCTAAACCAACTCCGAGAGGTTATTGACCACGCCGGAGCACGATCAACCTGACCACGAGGGTCTGTTTCCTGCGAGCAAACGAAGAACAAGCAAGAAACTAAGATTCCAATCTGGATATTGGGAATATAAGATGAAAGCTTTATTGATCAAGGTGGGGTTCTGTGACGCCTTTGTCTGGTCGTTGAACACAAACGAAGTACGCGAAGTTGCAGCCATGGCAAACTTTTAATCTAAACAAAACCCAAAGTCTAAATGGTGCCCTAAGGGCTGTATATATGGAGGAAGAGAGGGGGAATTTCGTGGCCCTTGGTGGAGGGGTCCGAAATCAACCCTATCTCTTGTTTCCCCACACATACGGACTCTAAAAATAGCCTATACTTATGTATTTCGAAATTACATGGGCTGGCCCAATAAAAAGGTGACGCAACACCTATAATAGCCACGGGACGAAATTTATGAAGTGGCATCTTGTATATTTCGTCCAAGGCTTCATGGACCCATTATGGTGGCTTCAAAGTCCTGAAATCATCACTTGTAACTCCGTTCTTGTTCCCCTTGCGCATGGCATCATCTCCATGCTTGTTCTTGCTCCAATGTTCATCCTTCTCCAAGCTAGGCCCTTCATTTGTAAGCAAAACAAATGTATCCAATTTAGGGAGCATCATATTCTCATGAACATTAGAATCATTACCAAGAAACGAAAGTACCTGATAATTTAATTGGCGTGCGCGAGTCTAGTAATTGGTCCCGTATATGTAGCAGTAGGGGCTGTGGGTGTAACAATGGTATTGATGTCCTCATCATCCTCCCCTTCTTGAAATGAAGTCGTCCTCGACGGAAGCTCATCTTCCTCACCCAAATAAGGCTTCAAATCTGCAATGTTAAAAGTGGGACTAACCCCAAAATCTGCAGGCAGCTCAAGTTTATATGCATTATCATTTATTTTCTCTAACACCTTAAAGGACCATCAGCACGTGGCATTAGCTTTGATTTGCACAAATCAGGAAATCTATCCTTACGCAAATGTAACCAAACAAGATCTCCAGGTGCAAACACAACATGTTTTCTACCCTTATCTCCAGCAAGTTTATATTTAGCATTCATACGCTCAATGTTTTCCTTAGTTAACTCATGCATTTTTAAAATCAATTCAGCACGTTGTTTAGCATCAAAATTAACCTTCTCCGAAGATGGAAGAGGCAACAAATCAATAGGTGCACGAGGTAGGAAACCATACACAACTCCAAAAGGGCACATCTTAGTAGTAGAATGTAATGAACGATTATAAGCAAATTCAATATGAGGCAGGCATTCGTCCCACATTTTCTTATTATTCTTCAAAACAGCCCTAAGCATAGTAGACAACGTTCTATTGACTACTTCAGTTTGTCCATCAGTTTGGGGGTGACAAGTAGTACTAAAAAGCAGTTTAGTCCCCAACTTAGCCCATAAACATCTCCAAAAGTGGCTAAGAAATTTAGTATCATGATCTGAAACACTAGTATTTGGCACACCATGCAAGCGAATAATTTCACGAAAGAACAAATCAGCAACATTAATAGCATCATCGCTTTTATGACATGGTATAAAGTGTGCCATTTTCGAGAATCTATCCACGACAACAAATATGCTATCCCTCCCCTTCTTTGTTCGAGGTAAACCTAAAACAAAGTCCATGGATATATCCTCCCAAGGAACACTAGGTACAGGCAAAGGCATATACAAACCATGAGGATTGAGTCGTGACTTAGCTTTTTGACATGTAGTGCATCGAGCAATAAAACACTCAACATCCCGTCTCATCTTGGGCCAAAAGAAATGTGTAGCAAGTACATCCTCCGTCTTTTTCACGCCAAAGTGTCCCATTAATCCTCCTCCATGCGCCTCCTGCAACAACAAAAGACAAACGGAGCTAGCTGGAATGCATAGCTTGTTAGCACGAAACACAAATCCATCGTTAACGACAAACTTGTTCCACATTCTTCCTTCTTTACAATTCTGCATTACATCTTTAAAATCAGCATCATGCACATATTGATCTTTGATGGTCTCCAAACCAAATATTTTGAAGTCAAGTTGTGAAAGCATAATATAGCGACGAGACAAAGCATCAGCAATAACATTTTCTTTTCCCTTCTTGTGTTTAATGACATAAGGGAAAGTCTCAATGAATTCAACCCATTTAGCATGTCTACGAGTAGCTTGACTTTTAATATGTTTCAAAGATTCATGATCAGAATGTATAACAAATTCTTTGGGCCATAAATAATGTTGCCATGTTTCTAAAGTCCGAACAAGAGCATATAATTCTTTATCATAAGTAGAATAATTCAGACTAGGCCCACTCAATTTTTCAGAAAAGTATGCAACGGGTTTGCCATCTTGTAATAACAAACCTCCTAATCCAATTCCACTAGCATCACATTCAAGCTCAAAAGTCTTATTAAAATCAGGAAGTTAGAGCAAAGGAGCATGTGTCAACTTATCTTTCAATACTGTGAAGGCTTCTTCCTGTGCAGTACCCCAAAGAAAAGACACATCTTTCTTTGTAAGCTCATTGAGAGGTGCAGCAATGGTGCTGAAATCTCTCACAAAACGCCTATAGAATCCAGCGAGGCCAAGAAAACTCCTCACTTGTGTGACCGTTTTGGGCTGCGGCCAACTCTCAATAGCTTCAATCTTGGCTTTATCAACTTCAATTCCCTGGGAGTAACAACATAGCCAAGAAAAGATACTCGGTCGGTGCAAAAGGTGCACTTCCCAAGGTTACCAAACAAACGTGCATCACATAGAGCAATAAAAACAGCACGTAAATGTTCGAAATGTTCTTCCAAAGATCTGCTATAAATCAATATGTCATCAAAGTAAACTACCACAAATCGTCCAATGAAAGCACGTAAAACTTCGTTCATTAATCTCATGAAAGTACTAGGTGCATTAGTTAACCCAAAAGATGATGAGGACATGACTACCTTGGATATGACCAAAAATATTGCATATATGCATATTTGTCAGGTGATTTCTAGTGCAAACTATTCAATAATCTATTTATGTTATCCAGAACAAAAATACTTCACACACTTTTGTGTTTTGTCTAATTGCAGGTGTATGGGACATTTGTACAATCAACATATGAAGATAAGGAAGAAAGAGATGTTTATTTGCTGTCCAAAAAGTTCTCTCACGTCACTTTTGGCCCAAGAGAAGATAGAGTCCATGTCTCTCACGTTCTGGATTCAGATTCGGACTGCACAGACATACCTGACTCAAAACGCACACAAGTTTTTCATACGGACTCCCAATTGGGTGATTCTTTTTTTGTTGGAAACTAGATTTCATGCACTTTCCAACCCAATTGGAATCACCTTCAAATTCGTCCAGAGCGTTGAGTTGTGGACGAAACAATCTGATGCTGCGGCAGAATCCGAGTCAAACTACAAGTCCAAAGGTGTTACATCACCTCCACTTGGGCCCATTGGCCTTGTACGACCTAGATTTAGTTTTAGGCTGCCTTGGGACGTCCTCCCACCTCCTTGGCCGCCACCCCTTGCTCCTATATAAGTAGATCCATCTAGTAGCTTTTCCTTGGGATTTGTTTAGTTAAAAGTTAGCCATTGCAACTTCGTGTACTTCGTTTGTGTCCAACGACCAGACCAAGACCGCTTACGGATCCCCACCACTATCAATACCTCATATATATTTGCAATATTCAGATTGCTTTATCATATTGTTGCTCGTTCTTCGATTGCTTGCAGGAATAGACCTTCGTGGTCAGGCTGACCGTGCTTCCGGCATCGTCAGTAACCTCAGGAGATTGGTTTAGTGATTGCTAAGGCGCAACGTCGTGCACGTTTGTAGTCGGATCGTCAAAGTCGTCTCCACCAAATCGATAGTTATCATCTCATCGAAAGATCGGGACACCCTCGCCTCTATCAAGTGGTATCAGTTTTCAGGTTGCTCGGTGAGAATTTCCAGTTTTCCTAGATTAGATTTACTTTCTTACCTATTGTACAAGAAAAAGCCACAAAAAAGAGTTAGATCTATTCATCCTTGGTCCAAGCCAGTCTGAGCCTTTGCAATTTTCTTTTCATTGATTGCATAATTGAATTATCGATTGCATCGTCGTGTCGAGTTGCTGGTGTTAGTGTCTAGTTCGTTTAGAGTTTCGAGTTCTGTTCACATTAGTCACGCCACCGCTGCATCATTATCTCTTCCGCTGTCCACCACCCATCCATCAATTTCCACCACGTGCTACCCACCATTCATTGTCATAATAATAGTTGAGGTCACTCACATCTTCGCCTGATCGAATCTGCATCTTATCTAGTTTGTCTTGGAAAGAGGGAGAAAAAGAAGATAAAGAAAAAAAAGAGAGAAAAAAGGAAAGAAAAAAAAACAAAA
The DNA here is from genome assembly GCF_002162155.2 of Triticum dicoccoides. Taxonomy (NCBI): domain Eukaryota; kingdom Viridiplantae; phylum Streptophyta; class Magnoliopsida; order Poales; family Poaceae; genus Triticum; species Triticum dicoccoides. The sequence continues at coordinate 289,996,856 of NC_041390.1, forward strand.
AGAGGGAGAAGAAAAAGAAAAAAAGCGTGAGAAAAAAAAGAGAGAAGAAAAAAAATTGGATCTATCTAGAATCAATCTCGTACCTGAATTCGGATTGGAATCTGTTTTGCGCACTGTTCAGTAAAACAGGTGTATCTTGTTCATACGAAGTTCGTTTTGGCTCCGTGAGTACTCAAATTGAAGATAGCGACGAGCCGCATCTAAATAGTTGCAGAAGCTTGTTCAATATTTGACACCTCAAAATCGGCTTCTAAATAGGTCTTTTTGCCCTCCGAAGTTCGTGAACACAGCTTGTTCCAATTTTTTAGGCCAGTTTTAGAATTCTTTGACTCCTCATATCAACTCGGAATTGAGTGATTCTTTTTGCATTGGAAAGCTTGAGTTAGTAGCATTCTTTGAAAGAATTTATCAGAAAATTGTCTCAAACTTTTCAAGAGGAAAGTTGGAGAGAGAGTTGTTGTATATCCTGCTTGGCAGTTGTTTTTCATCATTATCTTCACTGCCGTTGTGATCTTCACTTATATCTTGCTGTCAAGATCTACTTAGTATCCTTCATTGATGCTAGTTGTGCTATGTCGTGACCTCATTAGTGTTCTAGGCTCGCGTCTCTAGTCCGGTCTAGCCTAGGACCAGCACAGTATCGTCGTTGAGCGTTTATTCAACATTGCATCTTTGAATTGATTATTGCTAATCTTTTGCTACCATATATAGCCAACCCAGCTCCACATATTTCTACACCGTGTATACATACGCTCCCCTGGCAATCGCTTTACTCAATATTCGGAGTTACTTGACACCGCTGGTTGCCGATCACCGCCTGCTGCATGGTAAGAACTTGTAAGACATTGATATTTGCTTTACTGTGAGCGTTTTACCACCACATCCTAGTAGTTATACGAACATTATTTTTGGGTTTTGTTTCTTGTTCTACTAATCATGACAGGATCCAGAGTCAATTCATGGGCTTTGTCGATCGCGAGAGACGTGCCACCACCTTTGCAAATACCACAACCGTCACGAGAGGTGCACAAACATCCAAATGCACATGATCAGGTTAATGTATCTATACCACCATTTAATGGCCGTTTTAAACCTGCTTTATATATTGAATGGGAGTTCGACATAAAAAATATATTTGCTTCCCATAATTTCGATGAACATAAAAAGGTTAAGGTTGCGGTTGGTTCTTTCACTGGTTATGCTTTGGTTTGGTGGAGTGAATATTGTCGGTTACACCCTGATTATATACCTACTACTTGGGATGATTTGAAACTTGCCATGCGACATACTTTCGTCCCTGCTTGTTATACTCGTGACATGATTAAGAAGTTGCAACACTTAAAACAAGGTAGTGAAACTGTAACAAAATATTATGATGATTCACAAACTACCTTGTTGCATTCCTCTTTAGAAGAAAGTGAAGATGATTTTATGGATAGATTTTGGGGAGGATTAAACCGTGATATTCAAGAGATACTAATTCATGAAGAGTGTTATTCTATGGACCATTTGTTTCATCTTGCTTGCAAAGCTGAACAGGAAATAAAACGACGTGTTGGCCACGAGGAGAACAAGCGCACGGTGCACATTCCAAGAGTTGATATGATTGTTCCTTCAACTACTAGGCATACTATGACAACCACATCCGTTGTTGTCAGGACTACATCACCTCCACCATGTGACACATCGCCCCCGAGAGTGGCTACATCATCTGAGTTGATCATAAGAGGTAATGACAAAGGTACTGATCTTCCATCTCTACATGAGAATGATGAATGCCTTGTCAATTTGAATGCACCATCTGATGAGCTACCCACTACTTTGATCACACCACCTATTTTAGAGGACTACGTTGATAATTTGACTTTGCCATGTGATCAAACTACTGAAATACCCACAATTTTGAGTGCACCCATTGAGTTAACTATTGATGCAAAAGAACCAATGTTTAATCATTTTGATATGACCTCTAATCTTGGTGATGATTCTGTGTTGAATGACTTATTGCATGTTTGCTTATTTAAGCATGTTGTAGCATGTAAATTTGATGCAAGTAAGGTTTATTCACCAATGTTGGGATGGTTTAATGATGAACATTGTCAATCTTTTGAAATGAATAAGAGCTTCACTTATATGTGCAAACTGAGTTGCAATATTTTCATGCCTTCTACTTCTTGTGCTAATTTTTTGGCTTTAGATTTTATGAACTATGCAAGTTACTCATCTATTCATGTGTCATATATGCAAAAATCAAGGGAAGTAAAAATGGATGACATATACATATACAACATGTACACCTTGTCTCTTTTGTTAGCCACATTTCAGATTAAGCAACGCCGAGGACGTCTTTATTTTCAAGAATGGGAGGATGATGAGGACATGACTACCTTGGATATGACCAAAAATATTGCATATATGCATATTTGCCAGGTGATTTCTAGTGCAAACTATTCAATAATCTATTTATGTTATCCAGAACAAAAATACTTCACACACTTTTGTGTTTTGTCTAATTGCAGGTGTATGGGACATTTGTACAATCCACATATGAAGATAAGGAAGAAAGAGATGTTTATTTGCTGTCCAAAAAGTTCTCTCACGTCACTTTTGGCCCAAGAGAAGATAGAGTCCAAGTCTCTCACGTTCTGGATTCAGATTCGGACTGCACAGACATACCTGACTCAAAACGCACACAAGTTTTTCATACGGACTCCGAATTGGGTGATTCTTTTTTTGTTGGAAACTAGATTTCGTGCACTTTCCAACCCAATTGGAATCACCTTCAAATTCGTCCAGAGCGTTGAGTTGTGGACGAAACAATCTGATGCTGCGGCAGAATCCGAGTCAAACTACAAGTCCAAAGGTGTTACATCACCTCCACTTGGGCCCATTGGCCTTGTACGACCTAGATTTAGTTTTAGGCTGCCTTGGGACGTCCTCCCACCTCCTTGGCCGCCACCCCTTGCTCCTATATAAGTAGATCCATCTAGTAGCTTTTCCTTGGGATTTGTTTAGTTAAAAGTTAGCCATTGCAACTTCATGTACTTCGTTTGTGTCCAACGACCAGACCAAGACCGCTTACGGATCCCCACCACTACCAATACCTCATATATATTTGCAATATTCAGATTGCTTTATCATAATTTTGCTCGTTCTTCGATTGCTTGCAGGAATAGACCTACGTGGTCAGGCTGACCGTGCTTCCGGCGTCGTCAGTAACCTCAGGAGATTGATTTAGTGATTGCTAAGGCGCAACGTCGTGCACGTTTCTAGTCGGATCGTCAAAGTCGTCTCCACCAAATCGATAGTTATCATCTCATCGAAAGATCGGGACACCCTCGCCTCTATCAAAAGGCGTGACTAACCACTCATATAGTCCAAACTTAGTTTTAAATGTTGTTTTCCATTAATCTCCCAATTTCATACGAATTTGATGGTATCCACTACGCAAATCAACTTTGGAGAATATTGTAGAGCCACTCAATTGATCAAGCATATCATCTAGCCTAGGAATAGGATGACGATAACGAATAGTAATATTATTAATGCCTCTACAATCAACACACATACGTGATGTACCATCCTTTTTCGGCACTAGAATAATAGGAACAGCACAAGGACTAAGGGATTCGCGTATATAACCTTTGTCGAGAAGCTCTTGTACTTGACGCATAATCTCCTTCGTCTCCTCTGGATTGGTATGGTATGGTGCACGGTTTGGCAGTGAAGGACCGGGAATTAAGTCAATCTGATGCTCAATCCCTCGAATAGGCGGTAATCCCGGTGGCACGTCTTGTGGAAAGACGTCAGCGAACTCCTGCAAAATGTTAGTGATAGCAGGAGGCAAAGAGGAAGGCACGTCCTCGAATGAAAATAATGCCTCTTTGCACACAAAAGCATAGCAAACAGATTTGCTGAAATCTAGCTCATCAATATCAGATTTGGTGGCAAATAAACATGCACTTTTCAATTTAATTTCAGAAGCAAAACTAGATGGTTTATTATTAGGCTGCATTTGTTGCTCAAATTCTTTTGCCACAATCTGATTTTCACTCTTATTCTTCTCCTGTTTTGCTTTATTAGCTCTATTAATATCATCTTTCAAAATGGGATCAGGAGTCATAGGAAGCAAAGTAATATTTTTATCCTTATGAACAAGAGTATAGTGATTGTTTCTACCATGGTGTACAGAATTTTTATCAAATTGCCATGGTCTACCAAGTAATAAGGAACATGCTTGCATAGGTACCACATCACAATAGACATAATCAGCATATGTAGAGATACTAAAATGCACACGAACAGTACGTGTTACCTTAACCTTGCCGCTGTTGTTGAACCATTGGATATAGTAAGGATGTGGATGTGGTCTTGTGGTGAGAGAAAGCTTCTCCACCATCTCCATGCTAGCCAAGTTGTTGCAGCTCCCTCCATCTATGATGACGCGCACAGAACGTTCTTTCACAACTCCCTTGGTATGGAACAAATTGTGCCTCTGATTTTGCTCAGCTTGTGTGACCTGCACACTCAAAACACGTTGAGCAACTAAACATTCATACCTGTCAGCGTCTTCAGGAGCCATGTATTGCGTCTCATGATCAGAATCATCTCCACCATGTTCTTCACGTGTAATAAGAGCCAAAGTCTCCTCATCATAGTCACTAGCGGACTCATATCCACCATCCGCGATAGCAATCATCACACGCGAAGATTTGCATTCTCTCGCGTAATGACCTCCTCCCTTACAACGACGACAAATAATATCACTTGTGTGCCCTGTTGATGCCATGGAGGAAGAAGAACTCTGTGCAGGCCCAGCAGGTGCGCTCTTGGCAGATAATGGTGGTTGTGCCAGTTTTCTTGTATCACGACTGGAGGAGGCACGTGAATGAGGTGCTGGTGCAGTTGAAGTAGAAGATGCACGCGGTGTCCATGATGAAGGTCGGCCTGCAGAAAAGTTAGTTCGCGCCAATGCTTGTCGATCCTGCACTTCACGTTCAGCTTTACAAGCAAGATGGAATAAACGAGTGATATTAGTATACTCCTTATAGTCTAGAATGGTCTGAATCTCTCTATTTAATCCACCCAGAAAACGTGCAAGCATAGCTTCATTCTCCTCACAATACCACATCTAATCATGCCAGTTTGTAATTCCTGATAATATTCTTCTACAGAATTTTTTCCTTGTCTTAAGCGCTGTAATTTTTGAAGCAATTCACGTTGATAATATGGTGGAACCCAACGAGTACGCATAGCAGTTTTCAAAGCAGCCCAAGTAGTTGGAATAGGATATAATCTACAATGTTTAGACCACCATACACATGCAAAACTAGTGAAAGCACAAACAGCAGCAGCAACTCGTCTCTCCTCAGGATATTGTAAACATGTAAATCGTTGTTCAGTTTCTAACTCCCAAGTAAGATATATATCAGGAACATATCTACCCTCAAATGGTGGAATATTCAATTTCAGTTTAGGAATATGGACATCATCTCGTACCTGAGGTGGTGGTGCAGGCCTGCCATTACGAATATATACCTGAGGTCGACCTGGTGGTGGTGGTGCAGGTGGCTGCACGTAGTGCTGATTTTGATCAACCTCATCCTCATAATCTCCCACATAATCATCCTCCTCCGCATCAGCAGCAGGAGCCACAGAAGTATCAACAGCAGCACCAACAGTTTGGCCAAACGCAAGAGGAACACGGCTCGCTCGGCGAAGGTCTGTTTCGCGACGTGGAGGTAGTCGTTGTTGTTGTTGTTGGAGAGGTGCGTTAGGTGCAGCGGGTGGTGGTGGTGGAAGACGCGCGAGCAATTCATTAAACTTGTTATCGAGCTTTGTTTCGAACGTCTTCTCCATGCCATCTATCTTCTCCATGGCCTCTTCAAACCTGTTTAGCACATCTTGCACCTGTCCACTCATCATTTGCTGAAATTTATCATGCAAATCCTTATTCGTCATGTTCTCCCAGTCAGTCTCGTCGGCTTGTGATCCTGGCATGGTTAGCAGCAATAGAAACACACAAGAATATGATCCTACAGACTACTAACAAGAGGTGGTGGTGGGTGTCACAAATCCGTCAAGCAAATCTCAAATTCTTACCAGTTCTTACCCAGCAGCAGGCGGTGATCGGCAACCGTTGTAGTCAAAAACTCTCAAAGCTTGGATAGAGCAATTACCAGGGAGAGTCAAACGCACGACGTAGATGTATGTGGAGCTGGGAAGGCTTATAATATGGTAGCAAAAAGGGTCAGCAATAATCAATTCAGAGATGCAAAGTTGAATAAACGCTCAACGACGGTACTGTGCTGGTCCTAGGCTAGACTGTGCTAGAGACGCGAGCCTAGAACACTAACAAAATCACGGCGCGGCACGTAAACAAGGGAAAAGCACACTCTGGATTTTTTTTTCGCTCTTTTTTTTTGCGCAGCTTTTTTTTGCGCAGCTTTTTTTTGCGCTGCTTTTTTTTTGCGAAAAATCACTATAATGGCGAGTGTCTCAAAACTCTTCCCAAGTCAAACTGATAGGATGGGCACGAAATTTTTTCGATCAACTTTTTTTTGGACTGCCCGGACCCAAAAACTGGAAACGGGTCAAAAAAAACTTCCTACAATGGCACCTGTCTCAAAACATTCAGAAACACCTAAAAATAGGATAGCCAGATTTTTTTTCGAAAAATGCGTTTTCGAAAAATTTTGGGCCTAAACGGAGGGTGGTTTCCGGACTCCGGCAAGGAAACACGAATCGGAATCTAGATGGATCTCAAAAACAAACCTAATATGACAAGAACTCGGATTGGTGGTGGATATATGATGAGGACATGACTACCTTGGATATGACCAAAAATATTGCATATATGCATATTTGTCAGGTGATTTCTTGTGCAAACTATTCAATAATCTATTTATGTTATCCAGAACAAAAATACTTCACACACTTTTGTGTTTTGTCTAATTGCAGGTGTATGGGACATTTGTACAATCCACGTATGAAGATAAGGAAGAAAGAGATGTTTATTTGCTGTCCAAAAAGTTCTCTCACGTCACTTTTGGCCCAAGAGAAGATAGAGTCCAAGTCTCTCACGTTCTGGATTCAGATTCGGACTGCACAGACATACCTGACTCAAAATGCACACAAGTTTTTCATACGGACTCCGAATTGGGTGATTCTTTTTTTGTTGGAAACTAGATTTCGTGCACTTTCCAACCCAATTGGAATCACCTTCAAATTCGTCCGGAGCGTTGAGTTGTGGACGAAACAATCTGATGCTGCAGCAGAATCCGAGTCAAACTACAAGTCCAAAGGTGTTACATCACCTCCACTTGGGCCCATTGGCCTTGTACGACCTAGATTTAGTTTTAGGCTGCCTTGGGACGTCCTCCCACCTCCTTGGCCGCCACCCCTTGCTCCTATATAAGTAGATCCATCTAGTAGCTTTTCCTGGGGATTTGTTTAGTTAAAAGTTAGCCATTGCAACTTCGTGTACTTCGTTTGTGTCCAACGACCACACCAAGACCGCTTCCGGATCCCCACCATTATCAATACTTCATATTTATTTGCAATATTCAGATTGCTTTATCATATTCTTGCTCGTTCTTCGATTGCTTGCAGGAATAGACCTTCGTGGTCAGGCTGACCGTGCTTCCAGCATCATCAGTAACCTCCGGAGATTGGTTTAGTGATTGCTAAGGCGCAACGTCGTGCACGTTTGTAGTCGGATCGTCAAAGTCGTCTCCACAAATCGATAGTTATCATCTCATCGAAAGATCGGGACACCCCCGCCTCTATCAAGTGGTATCAGTTTTCAGGTTGCTCGGTGAGAATTTCCAGTTTTCCTAGATTAGATTTATTTTCTTACCTATTGTCCAAGAAAAATCCACAAAAAAGAGTTAGATCTATTCATCCTTTGTCCAAGCCAGTCTGAGCCTTTGCAATTTTCTTTTCATTGTTTGCATTATTGAATTATCGGTTGCATCACCGTGTCGAGTTGCTGGTCTTAGTGTCTAGTTCCTTTAGAGTTTCGAGTTCTGTTCACATTAGTCACGCAGCCGCTGCATCATTATCCCATCCGCTGTCCACCATCCCATCCACCAATTTCCACCATGTGCTACACACTGTTTATTGTCATAATCATAGTTGAGGTCACTCACATTTTCGCCTGATCGAATCTGCATCTTATCTAGTTTGTCTTGGAAAGAGGGAGAAAAAGAAGATAAAGAAAAAAAAGAGAGAAAAAAGGAAAGAAAAAAAAACAAAAAGAGGGAGAAGAAAAAGAAAAAAAAGGCGTGAAAAAAAAGAGAGAAGAAAAAAAAATTGGATCTATCTAGAATCAATCTCGTACCTGAATTCGGATTGGAATCTGCTTTGCGCACTGTTCAGTAAAACAGGTGTATCTTCCTCATACGAAGTCAGTTTTGGCTCCGTGAGTACTCAAATTGAAGATAGCGACGAGCCGCATCTAAATAGTTGCAGAAGCTTGTTCAATATTTGACACCTCAAAATCGGCTTCTAAATAGGTCTTTTTGCCCTCCGAAGTTCATGAACACAACTTGTTCCAATTTTTCAGGCCAGTTTTAGAATTCTTTGACTCCTCATATCAACTCGGAATTGAGTGATTCTTTTTGCATTGGAAAGCTTGAGTTAGTAGCATTCTTTGAAAGAATTTATCAGAAAATTGTCTCAAACTTTTCAAGAGGAAAGTTGGAGAGAGAGTTGTTTTATATCCTACTTGGCAGTTGTTTTTCATCATTATCTTCACTGCCGTTGTGATCTTCACTTATATCTTGCTGTCAAGAGCTACTTAGTATCCTTCATTGATGCTAGTTGTGCTACGCCGTGACCTCATTAGTGTTCTAGGCTCGCGTCTCTAGTCCGGTCTAGCCTAGGACCAGCACAGTACCGTCGTTGAGCGTTTATTCAACATTGCATCTTTGAATTGATTATCGCTAATCTTATGCTACCATATATAGCCAACCCAGCTCCACATATTTCTACACCGTGTATACGTACGCTCCCCTGGCAATCGCTTTACTCAATATTCGGAGTTACTTGACACCGTTGGTTGCCGATCACCGCCTGCTGCATGGTAAGAACTTGTAAGACATTGATATTTGCTTTACTGTGAGCGTTTTACCACCACATCCTAGTAGTTATAGGAACATTATTTTTGGGTTTTGTTTCTTGTTCTACTAATCATGACAGGATCCAGAGTCAATTCATGGGCTTTGTCGATCGCGGGAGACGTGCCACCACCTTTGCAAATACCACAACCGTCACGAGAGGTGCACAAACATCCAAATGCACATGATCAGGTTAATGTATCTATACCACCATTTAATGGCCGTTTTAAACCTGCTTTATATATTGAATGGGAGTTCGACATAAAAAATATATTTGCTTCCCATAATTTCAATGAACATAAAAAGGTTAAGGTTGCGGTTGGTTCTTTCACTGGTTATGCTTTGGTTTGGTGGAGTGAATATTGTCGGTTACACCCTGATTATATACCTACTACTTGGGCTGATTTGAAACTTGCCATGCGACATACTTTCGTCCCTGCTTATTATACTCGTGACATGATTAAGAAGTTGCAACACTTAAAACAAGGTAGTGAAACTGTACCAAAATATTATGATGATTTACAAACTACCTTGTTGCATTCCTCTTTAGAAAAAAGTGAAGATGATTTTATGGATAGATTTTGGGGAGGATTAAACCGTGATATTCAAGAGATACTAATTTATGAAGAGTGTTATCCTATGGACCATTTGTTTCATCTTGCTTGCAAAGCTGAACGGGAAATAAAACGACGTGTTGGCCACGAGGAGAACAAGCGCACGGTGCACATTCCAAGAGTTGATATGATTGTTCCTTCAACTACTAGGCATACTATGACAACCACATCCGTTGTTGTCAGGACTACATCACCTCCACCATGTGACACATCGCCCCCGAGAGTGGCTACATCATCTGAGTTGATCATACGAGGTAATGACAAAGGTACTGATCTTCCATCTCTACATGAGAATGATGAATGCCTTGTCAATTTGAATGCACCATCTGATGAGCTACCCACTACTTTGATCACACCACCTATTTTAGAGGACTACGTTGATAATTTGACTTTGCCATGTGATCAAACAACTGAAATACCAACAATTTTGAGTGCACCCATTGAATTAACTATTGATGCAAAAGAACCAATGTTTAATCATTTTGATATGACCTCTAATCTTGGTGATGATTCTGTGTTGAATGACTTATTGCATGTTTGCTTATTTAAGCATGTTGTAGCATGTAAATTTGATGCAAGTAAGGTTTATTCACCAATGTTGGGATGGTTTAATGATGAACATTGTCAATCTTTTGAAATGAATAAGAGCTTCACTTATAAGTGCAAACTGAATTGCAATATTTTCATGCCTTCTACTTCTTGTGCTAATTTTTTGGCTTTAGATTTTATGAACTATGCAAGTTACTCATCTATTCATGTGTCATATATGCAAAAATCAAGGGAAGTAAAAATGGATGACATATACATATACAACATGTACACCTTGTCTCTTTTGTTAGCCACATTTCAGATTAAGCAACGCCGAGGACGGCTTTATTTTCAAGAAGGGGAGGATGATGAGGACATGACTACCTTGGATATGACCAAAAATATTGCATATATGCATATTTGTCAGGTGATTTCTTGTGCAAACTATTCAATAATCTATTTATGTTATCCAGAACAAAAATACTTCACACACTTTTGTGTTTTGTCTAATTGCAGGTGTATGGGACATTTGTACAATCCACGTATGAAGATAAGGAAGAAAGAGATGTTTATTTGCTGTCCAAAAAGTTCTCTCACGTCACTTTTGGCCCAAGAGAAGATAGAGTCCAAGTCTCTCACGTTCTGGATTCAGATTCGGACTGCACAGACATACCTAACTCAAAACGCACACAAGTTTTTCATACGGACTCCGAATTGGGTGATTCTTTTTTTGTTGGAAACTAGATTTCGTGCACTTTCCAACCCAATTGGAATCACCTTCAAATTCGTCCGGAGCGTTGAGTTGTGGACGAAACAATCTGATGCTGCAGCAGAATCCGAGTCAAACTACAAGTCCAAAGGTGTTACATCACCTCCACTTGGGCCCATTGGCCTTGTACGACCTAGATTTAGTTTTAGGCTGCCTTGGGACGTCCTCCCACCTCCTTGGCCGCCACCCCTTGCTCCTATATAAGTAGATCCATCTATTAGCTTTTCCTTGGGATTTGTTTAGTTAAAAGTTAGCCATTGCAACTTCGTGTACTTCGTTTGTGTCCAACGACCAGACCAAGACCGCTTACGGATCCCCACCTTTATCAATACTTCATATATACTCGCAATATTCAGATTGCTTTTATCATATTCTTGCTTGTTCTTCGATTGCTTGCAGGAATAGACCTTCGTGGTCAGGTTGATTGTGCTCCGGCGTGGTCAATAACCTCTCGGAGTTGGTTTAGCGATTGCTAAGGCGCAACGTCGTGCACGTTTGTAGTCGGATCGTCAAAGTCGTCTCCACCAAATCGATAGTTATCATCTCATCGAAAGATCGGGACACCCCCGCCTCTATCAAGTGGTATCAGTTTTCAGGTTGCTCGGTGAGAATTTCCAGTTTTCCTAGATTAGATTTATTTTCTTACCTATTGTCCAAGAAAAATCCACAAAAAAGAGTTAGATCTATTCATCCTTTGTACCTGATCATGTGCATTTGGATGTTTGTGCACCTCTCGTGACGGTTGTGGTATTTGCAAATGTGGTGGCACGTCTCCCGCGATCGACAAAGCCCATGAATTGACTCTGGATCCTGTCATGATTAGTAGAACAAGAAACAAGGTAGTGAAACTGTAACAAAATATTATGATGATTTACAAACTACCTTGTTGCATTCCTCTTTAGAAGAAAGTGAAGATGATTTTATGGATAGATTTTGGGGAGGATTAAACCGTGATATTCAAGAGATACTAATTCATGAAGAGTGTTATCCTATGGACCATTTGTTTCATCTTGCTTGCAAAGCTGAACAGGAAATAAAACGACGTGTTGGCCACGAGGAGAACAAGCGCACGGTGCACATTCCAAGAGTTGATATGATTGTTCCTTCAACTACTAGGCATACTATGACAACCACATCCGTTGTTGTCAGGACTACATCACCTCCACCATGTGACACATCGCCCCCGAGAGTGGCTACATCATCTGAGTTGATCATAAGAGGTAATGAAAAAGGTACTGATCTTCCATCTCTACATGAGAATGATGAATGCCTTGTCAATTTGAATGCACCATCTGATGAGCTACCCACTACTTTGATCACACCACCTATTTTAGAGGACTACGTTGATAATTTGACTTTGCCATGTGATCAAACAACTGAAATAACAACAATTTCGAGTGCACCCATTGAATTAACTATTGATGCAAAAGAACCAATGTTTAATCATTTTGATATGACCTCTAATCTTGGTGATGATTCTGTGTTGAATGACTTATTGCATGTTTGCTTATTTAAGCATGTTGTAGCATGTAAATTTGATGCAAGTAAGGTTTATTCACCAATGTTGGGATGGTTTAATGATGAACATTGTCAATCTTTTGAAATGAATAAGAGCTTCACTTATATGTGCAAACTGAGTTGCAATATTTTCATGCCTTCTACTTCTTGTGCTAATTTTTTGGCTTTAGATTTTATGAACTATGCAAGTTACTCATCTATTCATGTGTCATATATGCGAAAATCAAGGGAAGTAAAAATGGATGACATATACATATACAACATGTACACCTTGTCTCTTTTGTTAGCCACATTTCAGATTAAGCAACGCCGAGGACGGCTTTATTTTCAAGAAGGGGAGGATGATGAGGACATGACTACCTTGGATATGACCAAAAATATTGCATATATGCATATTTGTCAGGTGATTTCTAGTGCAAACTATTCAATAATCTATTTATGTTATCCAGAACAAAAATACTTCACACACTTTTGTGTGTTGTCTAATTGCAGGTGTATGGGACATTTGTACAATCCACATATGAAGATAAGGAAGAAAGAGATGTTTATTTGCTGTCCAAAAAGTTCTCTCACGTCACTTTTGGCCCAAGAGAAGATAGAGTCCAAGTCTCTCACGTTCTGGATTCAGATTCGGACTGCACAGACATACCTGAATCAAAACGCACACAAGTTTTTCATACGGACTCCGAATTGGGTGATTCCTTTTTTGTTGGAAACTAGATTTCGTGCACTTTCCAACCCAATTGGAATCACCTTCAAATTCGTCCGAAGCGTTGAGTTGTGGACGAAACAATCTGATGCTGCAGCAGAATCCGAGTCAAACTACAAGTCCAAAGGTGTTACATCACCTCCACTTGGGCCCATTGGCCTTGTACGACCTAGATTTAGTTTTAGGCTGCCTTGGGACGTCCTCCCACCTCCTTGGCCGCCACCCCTTGCTCCTATATAAGTAGATCCATCTAGTAGCTTTTCCTGGGGATTTGTTTAGTTAAAAGTTAGCCATTGCAACTTCGTGTACTTCGTTTGTGTCCAACGACCACACCAAGACCGCTTCCGGATCCCCACCATTATCAATACTTCATATTTATTTGCAATATTCAGATTGCTTTATCATATTCTTGCTCGTTCTTCGATTGCTTGCAGGAATAGACCTTCGTGGTCAGGCTGACCGTGCTTCCAGCATCATCAGTAACCTCAGGAGATTGGTTTAGCGATTGCTAAGGCGCAACGTCGTGCACGTTTGTAGTCGGATCGTCAAAGTCGTCTCCACAAATCGATAGTTATCATCTCATCGAAAGATCGGGACACCTCGCCTCTATCAATATATGGTGGTAGATGGCAGTGGTGGTAGTATATGACAGCGGTGGTGGTATATGGATACGGATTCGAAGCGGTGGCGGATAAGCGGTGGTGGTAGATGGCAGGGGCGATGATGATGGTGCGGTGGCGGCGTGACAACTTATGACCAGAACTCGAAACTCTAAAAGACTAGACTCTAAGACCAGCAACTAGACACGACGATGCAACCGCAAATTCAACACAGCAAAACCCTAAAAAGATTATGCAAAGGCTCAGATTGGTTCGGATATGATGAACTAACCCTAATTTTTTTGTGGCTTTTTCGTGGACTGTAGGTATGAAGAACAGACTCGACCTAAACTACGAAAAACTGTAAAATCTCACCGAGCAACCTGGAAATCTGATACCACTTGATAGAGGCAAAGGTGTCCCATCTTTCGATGAGATGATGGATATCGCTTTGGTGGAAGTCGACTTTGACGATCCGACTACGAACTTGCGAGGACGTCGCGCCTTAGCAATCGCTAAACCAACTCCGAGAGGTTATTGACCACGCCGGAGCACGATCAACCTGACCACGAGGGTCTGTTTCCTGCGAGCAAACGAAGAACAAGCAAGAAACTAAGATTGCAATCTAGATATTGCGAATATAAGATGAAAGCTTTATTGATCAAGGTGGGGTTCTGTGACGCCTTTGTCTGGTCGTTGAACACAAACGAAGTACGCGAAGTTGCAGCTATGGCGAACTTTTAATCTAAACAAAACCCCAAGTCTAAACGGTGCCCTAAGGGCTGTATATATGGAGGAAGAGAGGGGGAATTTCGTGGCCCTTGGTGGAGGGGTCCGAAATCAACCCTATCTCTTGTTTCCCCACACATACGGACTCTAAAAATAGCCTATACTTATGTATTTCGAAATTACATGGGCCTGGCCCAATAAAAAGGTGACGCAACACCTATAATAGCCTCGGGATGAAATTTATGAAGTGGCATCTTGTATATTTCGTCCAAGGCTTCATGCACCCATTATGGTGGCTTCAAAGTCCTGAAATCATCACTTGTAACTCCGTTCTTGTTCCCCTTGCGCATGGCATCATCTCCATGCTTGTTCTTGCTCCAATGTTCATCCTTCTCCAAGCTAGGCCCTTCATTTGTAAGCAAAACAAATGTATCCAATTTAGGCAGCATCATATTCTCATGAACATTAGAATCATTACCAAGAAACGAAAGTACCTGATAATTTAATTGGCGTGCGCGAGCTCTAGTAATTGGTCCCGTATATGTAGCAGTAGGGGCTGTGGGTGTAACAATGGTATTGATGTCCTCATCAACCTCGAGTCATCCTCCTACAACAAGCAACTTCAAGCCGAGAGCTTCATCATCATCTACCCCAACCGATGAGACCGTCAAGACAAGTTCCTTCAAATGCTTCACATGCCGAGGCCGAGGCCACAAGTCCTTTGAGTGTATCAACAAGCGCACCATGATCCTCAACGACGATGGTACATACGACTCCATGAGTGAAGGAGAAACGGAAGCACTCGAGCAAGTCGCCATGCACCGGCAAGTGAACGATGAAGAGGAACAAGTCTTTTGTGATGAAGATTCAAGTCCCTCTCTCGTTGTCTCCAAGGTCTTGACTCTTCAACATCAACAAGAGGAAGACCAAAGATGCCATATCTTTCATACCAAGGCCGACATCAATGAAAGGTCCGTCAAGATCATCATCGATGGAGGGAGTTGTCATAACTTAGCAAGTGAAGAACTTTGCTCCAAGATCCAATTGCCCAAGACAAAGCACCCACATCCCTACAAAGTTCAATGGCTAAGCGACCCCGGCACTATTCAAGTCGAGCATAGAGTGCAAGTCTCCTTCAAAATCGGAGCTTACGAAGACACTTTGCAGTGTGATGTCATTCCAATGACTGTTTGCTACCTTCTTCTTGGTCGACCATGGCAATTTGATAGAGGTGTCATCCACAACGGTCGAACGAACCACTACATCTTCAAGATGAAAAGAAAGGGGTACGTACTTCGCCCTATGTATCCAAGCCAAGTGATCACCGACAAGCAAACCACCCATTGTGGAGAGAATAGTGAGAGAGCAAACCACCAAAAAGAGAGTGAGCGCCACAAGCCCAAATCGAGTGCCTCCACGATGAGTGAAAATAAGAACTTAGTTCTATTTACCACCAAAAGTGAGATAAGAGAAGAGTGTGAGAACCCATCAAGTGTACTACACTACGTCCTTTTGTGCAAGGACGAGGCACCAAAAGCTAACAACTCTCATGATCTACCTCTAGTGTTGTCTTCTCTTTTGCAGGAATTCCAAGATGTTTTCTCCGACGAGCTACCTCCGGGTCTACCTCCACTACGAGGCATTCAACACCGAATCAACCTCATCCCCGGAGCTCCTCTTCCTAACAAGCCCCCCTATCGCGTCAACCCCGAAGAAACCAAAGAAATACAAAGGTAAGTAAAACATCTCATAGACCATGGACATGTGCACGAAAGTTTGAGTCCTTGTGCTATTCCGGTCATTCTAGTGCCAAAAAGAGATGGTAGCTTTCGCATGTGTTCCGATTGTAGACCCATCAATGCTATCACCTTTCGATATAGGTACCCCATTCCACGCCTAGATGACATGCTAGATGAACTTAGCGGCGCCACAATTTTTTCCAAAATTGATCTTAAAAGTGGTTACTATCAAATCCGCATACAAGAGGGTGATGAATGGAATACCGCTTTCAAAACAAAGTTTGGTTTGTATGAGTGGTTAGTCATGCCAATGGGTTTATCGGAAGCACCGGGTACTTTCATGCGTCTTATGAATTATGTGTTTCGCCCTTACATTGGTGAGTTTGTTGTGGGCTACTTCGACGATATCCTTGTTTTTAGCAAATCTCTCAAAGACCTTTCACCCATGTTCGAACTGTTCTGCAAACTCTTCAAAAAGAGCGTCTCTATGCTAACATGAAAAAAAGCCTTTTTGGCGTTGATAAGCTAGTTTTCTTGGGTTTTGTTGTGTCCTCTAAGGGTGTTCATGTTGATGACTAAGATAAATGCTATTAAAACTTGGCCCCAACCAACCAATTTGCAACAAGTGCGTAGCTTCCTTGGTTTAGCCGGTTTCCACCGTACATTTGTGAGGGACTTCAGCACCATTGCTTCACCTTTGCATGCTTTGAGCAAGAAAAATGCGCCTTTTATTTGGGGACCATCCCAAGATACCGCATTCAATGACCTTAAGAATTTGCTTACTCATACTCCCGTGCTTGCATTACCCAACTTTGAGAAACCCTTTGAGATTCATTGCGATGCTAGTGGTAATGACACATGAGGTGTGTTAACGCAAGAGAAGCGCCCCATAGCTTACTTTAGTGAAAAACATTCTGGAGTGCAACTCAATTACCCCATCTATGACAAAGAGCTATGTGCTTTAGTGTGCATTTTGCGTGATTGCGAACATTATCTTTGCCCTCACGAATTTGTCATTCATACCGATCATGAAACGCTTAAATACCTTAAGGGTCAAACTAAGTTGAACAAGCGTCATGCTAAATGGAGTGAATTCATTGAGTATTTTCCCTATGTCATCAAGTACATTAAAGGTAAGGAAAATGTTGTGGCAGATGCTCTTTCCCGCATATGCATGCTTGTTACTCAACCTGAATTGGATGTCATTGGCTTTGAGCACATAAAAGACTTGTATGCGCATGATCCTACTTTTGCTATTCCTTATGCCAAGTGTTTGACGCATACCTCTTGGGATCGCTATTATATTAAAGAAGGTTATCTTATGAGAGCTAACAAACTTTGCATCCCCGAGTCTTCTCTTCGTTTGTTTCTTTTGTAGGAATCTCATGGAGGAGGACTAATGGGACATTTTGGACGCGACAAGACATTTGCTACGCTCTCCAAGAACTATTTTTTGGCCCAAGATGTTTCGCGACGTCAACCGCTTCACCAACCGATGCTCTACATGTCGCAAAGCAAAGTCTAAAGCTCAATCCCATGGCCTCTATATGCCCCTTCCAATACCGTTCCAACCATGGGAAGATATTAGCATGGATTTTGTGCTTGGTTTGCCTAGAACTACAAAGGGAAAGGATACGGTATTTGTTGTTGTGGACCGATTCTCTAAAATGGCACATTTCATTCCTTCCAACAAGATAGATGATGCTTCACGTGTTGCCAATCTCTTTTGTAGGGACATACTTTGCCTACATGGAGTGCCAAAGATGATAGTCTCCGACTGCGACGTCAAGTTCTTGAGTTACTTTTGGAAAATTTTATGCGCCAAGCTCGAAATCAAGCTACTTTTCTCCACGGCTTAACATCCACAAACCGACGGCCAAACAGAGGTGACCAACTGCACGCTCTCCGCTCTCCTCCGCGTGCTAATCAAGAAGAACATCAAGGAGTGGGAGCAGTGTCTACCTATCGCCGAGTTCGCCTACAACCGAGCAAGACACTCAACTAACGGCAAGTCCCCCTTCGAGGTCGTCTACGGATACAACCCATTGTCCCCTTTGGACATTCTTCCTCTACCACTACAAGAGCACATCAATATGGACGCAAGTGCACGTGTGAACCACCTCAAGAAGGTGCACGAAGATACAAGGCACACCATCGAGCGCCAAGTACAACGACTAGCGACCAAGCTCAATACAACAAGCATCCCATGGTATTCAACATTGGTGACCTTGTGTGGCTACACCTTCACAAGGACCGCTTCCCCATCGAACGCAAGTCCAAACTCTTACCACGAGCAGATCTAAATTTGCCATGAAAAATGTTCGGATTGCCCTGCTTAAAATCCGAAAGTTTATCATTCCTGTTTATTTTATATCGATCGTTGTATAATTTAAAGTCGGAGTTAGACTGAACGAAATGTATGGTTTGATCGATTGAATGTTCTGCTAGAGCCGTATCAAATTAAATATAAAACGTCATCGAGCCACATGTATTCCTTGTCATCCAACGACCTAGACTGCTTCAATGTTGAGCGCTCAACACGTTTAGCGTGCAGTTAATTTCATGCCAAAAATAGTGCTAATCACATGACAACATGCAAATAATATCCTAGTAGTTAATATCCGCATTCACTTAATATACTTCCAAATTAACGTGCATTGCACGTACAAACTGACTAGTGCTGCTAGTACGTGAAACTGGTGCCATGACTTATGAACGTGTCCAGATATTGTCAACGACAACATCGCCCGTGATGAGGACATCAATACCATTGTTACACCCACAGCCCCTGCTGCTATACATACTGGACCAATTACTAGAGCTCGCGCACGCCAATTGAATTATCAGGTACTTCGGTTTCTTGGTAACGATTCTAATGTTCATGAGAATATGATGCTGCCTAAATTGGATACATTTGTTTTGCTTACAAATGAAGGGCCTAGCTTGGACAAGAAAGATGAACCTTGGAACAAGTTCAAGCATGGAGATGATGGCATGCGCAAGGGGATCCAGAACGGAGTTCCAAGTGATGATTTCAGGACTTAGAAGCCACCATAAGGAGTGCATTAAGCCTTGGACGAAATATACAAGATGCCACTTCATAAATTTCGTCGAGAGGCTATTTTAGGTGCTGTGTCACCTTATTATTGTGCCAGGCCCATGTATTTTCGAAATACTTAAGTATAGGCTGTTTTTAGAGTCCGTATGTGTGGGGAAACAAGAGTTAGGGTTGGTTTCGGACCCCTCCTCCAAGGGCCACGAAATCCCCCCTCTTCCTCCATATATACAGCCCTTAGGGCGTTGTTTAGACTTTGGGTTTTGTTTATATTAAAAGTTCGCCATAGCTGCAACTTCACGTACTTCGTTTGTGTCCAACGACCAAACCAAGACGTCACAGAACCCCACCTCGATCAATAAAGCTTTCATATTATATTTGCAATATCCAGATTGCAATCTCAGTTTCTTGCTTGTTCTTCGTTTGCTCACAGGAAACAGACCCTCGTGGTCAGGTTAGTCATGCTCCGGCGTGGTCAATAACCCCTCGGAAGTTGGTTTAGCGATTGCTAAGGCGCGATGTCTCGCACGTTCGTAGTCGGATCGTCAAGGTCGACTCCCACAGAAACGATAGCCACCATCTCATTGAAACATCGGGACACCTTTGCCTCTATCAAGTGGTATCAGATTTCTAGGTTGCTCGGTGAGATTTTATAGTTTTTCGTAGTTTAGATCGAGTCTGTTCTTCATACCTACAGTCCACGAAAAAAAGCCAAAAAAAATTAGGGTTAGTTCATCATATCCGAACCAATCTAAGCCTTTGCATAGTCTTTTCAGTATTTTGCTTTGTTGAATTTGCGGTTGCATCATCGTATCTAGTTGCTGGTCTTAGAGTCTAGTCTTTTAGAGTTTCGAGTTCTGGTCATAAGTTATCACGCCGCCGCCGCACCATCATCATCGCCCCTACCATCTACCACCACCGCTTATCCGCCATTGATCCGTATCCATATACCACCACCAATCCGTCTCCATATACCATCACCAATCCATATCCATATACCACCACCAATCCGTCTCCATATACCATCACCAATCCATATCCATATACCACCACCAATCTGTATCCATATACCACCACCGCTGCCATATCCTACCATCATATATCCACCACCAATCCGAGTTCCTTTCATATTAGGTTTGTTTTCGAGGTCCGTCTAATTTCTGATTCGTGTTTCCTTGCCTGAGTAGGTTTCGAAAAAAAAGAGTCTGGAGACCCCCGGGCAGTTTAGGCCAAAATTTTCACAGGCAAAAATATTTTTTCCCTATCCTATTATTAGGCTTTTCCGAGTCTTTCTAGCCACGTGCCATCATAGTGATTTTTTGTCGCACTTTTTCGTCGTCGCTGCCCTGATTTCCCAAAAAAAGTCAAAAAAAATTTCATGCCCATCCTGTCAGTTTGACGAGGGAAGAGTTTTGAGACACTCACCATTATAGTGATTTTTTGCAAAAAAAATGAGGAGCGCAAAAAAAGAGCAAAAAAAAGTTCCAGAGTGTGCTTTTCCCTTGTTTACGTGCAGCGCCATGATTTTGTTAGTGTTCTAGGCTCCCGTCTCTAGCACGGTCTAGCCTAGGACCAACACAGTACCGTCGTTGAGCGTTTATTCAACTTTGCATCTCTGAATTGATTATTGCTGACCCTTTTTGCTACCATATTATAAGCCTTCCCATCTCCACATACATCTACGTCGTGCATTTGACCCTCCCTGGTAATCGCTCTATCCAAGCTTTGAGAGTTTTGACTACGATGGTTGCCGATCACCGCCTGCTGCTGGGTAAGAACTGGTAAGAATTTGAGATTTGTTTGATGGATTTGTGACATCCACCACCACCTCTTGTTAGTAGTCTGTAGGATCATATTCTTGTGTGTTTCTATTACTGCTCACCATGGCAGGATCACAAGCCGATGAGGCTGACTGGGAGAAGATGGCGAATAAGGAGTTGCATGATAATTTTCAGCAAATGATGAGTGGACAGGTGCAAGATGTGCTAAACAGATTTGAAGAGGCCAATGGAGAAGATAGGTGGCATGGAGAAGACGTTCGAAACAAAGCTCGATAACAAGTTTAATGAATTGCTCGCGCGTCTTCCACCACCACCACCGGCTTCACCTAACGCACCTCTACAACAACAACAATGTCGCTTTCCAAATCAAGTGGGACGAGCACAACACGTTCCCATTGACCCTGGGCAAAATTCAGGTGCCGCTGTTGATGCTTCTGCCACTTCTGCTGCTACTGCAGAGGTGGAGGACCATTACGAGGATGAGGTTGACCAAAATCAGAACTACGTGCAACCACCAGCTCCGCCACCACCAGGTCATCCTCATGCATATCATCGCAACGGTAGGGCTGCACCACCACCTGAAGTACATGACCATCTTCCTAAAATAAAATTGAATATTTCACCATTCGAGGGTAGATATGTTCCTGATATATATCTTACTTGGGAGTTAGAAACTAAACAATGATTTACATGTTTACAATATCCTGAGGAGAGACATGTTCCTGCTGCTGTTTGTGCTTTCACTAGCTTTGCATGTGTTTGGTGGTCTGAACATTGTAGATTATATCCTATTCCGACTACTTGGGCTGCTTTGAAAACTGCTATGCGTAGTCGTTGGGTTCCACCATATTATCAAATTGAATTACTTCAAAAATTGCAGCGTTTAAGACAAGGAAAAAATTCTGTAGAAGAATATTATCAGGAATTACAAACTGGCAAGATTAGATGTGGTATTGTTGAGGAGAATGAAGCTATGCTTGCACGTTTTATGGGTGGATTGAATAGAGAGATTCAGACCATTCTAGAGTATAAGGAGTATACTAATATCACTCGTTTATTCCATCTTGCTTGTAAAGCTGAACGTGCGGGATCGACAGGCATTGGCGCGAACTAACTTTTCTGCAGGTCGATCTTCATCATGGACACCACGTGCATCCTCTCCTTCCACTCCACCAGCACCTCCATCAGGTGCCACCTGTAGCTGTGATACAAGAAAGCAGGCACAACCACCACTCTCTGCCTAGAGTACACCTGCCGGACCTGCGCAGAGCTCTTCTTCTACCATGGCATCAATAGGGCACACAAGTGATATTATTTGTCGTCATTGTAAGGGAAGAGGACATTTTGCGAGAGAATGCCAATCTTAGTGTGTGATGATTGTTACTGAGGATGGTGGGTATGAGTCCGCTAGTGACTATGATGAGGAGACTTTGGCTCTTATTACACATGAAGAACACGGTGGAGAGGATTCTGATCATGAGACGAAATACATGGCTGCTGAAGATGCTGACAGGTATGAATGCTTAGTTGCTCAACGTGTTTTGAGTGTGCAGGTTACACAAGCTGAGCAAAATCAGAGGCATAATTTGTTCCATACAAAGGGAGTTGTGAAGGAACGTTCTGTTCGCGTCATCATAGATGGAGGGAGCTGCAATAACTTGGCTAGCATGGAGATGGTGGAGAAGCTATCTCTCACCACAAGACCACATCCACATCCTTACTACATCCAATGGTTCAACAACAGCGGCAAGGTTAAGGTAACACGTACTGTTCGTGTGCATTTTAGTATCTCTACATATGCTGATTATGTTGATTGTGATGTGGTACCTATGCAAGCATGTTCTTTATTACTTGGTCGACCATGGCAATTTGATAAAAATTCTGTACACCATGGTCGAAACAATCAGTATACTCTTGTTCATAAGGATAAAAATATTACTTTGCTTCCTATGACTCCTGATTCCATTTTGAAAGATGATATTAATAGAGCAAATAAAGCAAAACAAGAGAAAATAAAAGTGAAAATCAGATTGTGGCAAAAGAATTTGAGCAACAAATGCAGCCTAATGATAAACCATCTAGTGTTGCGTCTGAAATTAAATTGAAAAGTGCATGTTTACTTGCCACCAAATCTGATATTGATGATTTAGATTTTAGCAAATCTGTTTGCTATGCTTTTGTGTGCAAAGAGGCATTATTTTCATTCGAGGACGTGCTTTCCTCTTTGCCTCCTGCTGTCACTAACATTTTGCAGGAGTTTGCTGACGTCTTTCCACAAGACGTGCCACTGGGATTACCACCTATTCGAGGGATTGAGCATCAAATTAACTTAATTCCTGGTGCATCATTACCCAACCGTGCACCATACCATACCAATCCAGAGGAGACAAATTAGATTATGCGTCAAGTACAAGAACTGCTCGACAAAGGTTATATACGTGAATCCCATAGTCCTAGTGCCGTTCCTATCATTTTAGTGCCGAAAAAGGATGGTACGTCGCGTATGTGCGTTGATTGTAGAGGCATTAATAATATTACTAATCGTTATCGTCATCCTATTCCTAGGCTAGATGATATGCTTGACGAATGGAGTGGCTCTACAATATTCTCCAAAGTTGATTTGCGTAGTGGATACCATCAAATTCGTATGAAATTGGGAGATGAATGGAAAACAACATTTAAAACTAAGTTTGGATTATATGATTGGTTAGTCATGCCTTTTGGGTTAACTAATGCACCTACTACTTTCATGAGGTTAATTAACGAAGTTTTACGTGCTTTCGTTGGACGATTTGTGGCAGTTTACTTTGATGACATATTGATTTATAGCAAATCTTTGGAGGAACATTTGGAACATTTACGTGCTGTTTTTATTGCTCTACATGATGCATGTTTGTTTGGTAACCTTGGAAAGTGCACATTTTGCACCGACCGAGTATCTTTTCTTGGCTATGTTGTTACTCCACAGGGAACTGAAGTTGACAAAGCCAAGATTGAAGCTATTGGGAGTTGGCCGCAGCCTAAAATGGTCACACAAGTGAGGAGTTTCCTTGGCCTCGCTGGTTTCTATAGGTGTTTTGTGAGAGATTTCAGCACCATTGCTGCACCTCACAACGAGCTTACAAAGAAGGATGTGCCTTTTGTTTGGGGTACCGCACAGGAAGAAGCCTTCACGGTATTGAAAGATAAGTTGACACATGCTCCTTTACTCCAACTTCTTGATTTTAATAAGACTTTTGAGCTTGAATGTGATGCTAGTGGAATTGGATTAGGAGGTGTGTTATTACAAGATGGCAAACCTATTGCATACTTTTCTGAAAAGTTGAGTGGGCCTAGTCTGAACTATTCTACTTATGATAAAGAATTATATGCTCTTGTTCGGACCTTAGAAACATGGCAACATTATTTATGGCCCAAGGAATTTGTTATACATTCTGATCATGAATCATTGAAACACATTAAAAGTCAAGCAAAACTGAACCGTAGACATGCTAAATGGGTTGAATTCATTGAGACTTTCCCTTATGTCATTAAACACAAGAAGGGTAAAGAAAATGTTATTGCTGATGCATTGTCTCGTCGCTATACTATGCTGTCACAACTTGACTTTAAAATATTTGGTTTGGAGACCATCAAAGATCAATATGTGCATGATGCTGAATTTAAAGATCTATTGCAGAATTGTAAGGAAGGGAGAACTTGGAACAAATTTGTTCTTAATGATGGATTTGTGTTTCGTGCTAACAAGCTATGCATTCCAGCTAGCTCCGTTCGTCTTTTGTTGTTGTAGGAGGCGCATGGAGGAGGATTAATGGGACACTTTGGCGTCAAGAAGACGGAGGATATACTTGCTACACATTTCTTTTGGCCAAAGATGAGACGGGATGTTGAGCGTTTTGTTGCTCGTTGCACTACATGTTAAAAGGCTAAGTCACGACTCAATCCTCATGGTTTATATATGCCTTTGCCTGTACCTAGTGTACCTTGGGAGGATATATCTATGGACTTTGTTTTAGGTTTACCTCGAACAAAGAAGGGGAGGGATAGCATATTTGTTGTCGTGGATAGGTTCTCGAAAATGGCACACTTTATACCATGTCATAAAAGCGATGATGCTGTTAATGTTGCTGATTTGTTCTTTCGTGAAATTATTCGCTTGCATGGTGTGCCAAATACTATTGTTTCAGATCGTGATACTAAATTTCTTAGCCACTTTTGGAGATGTTTATGGGCTAAGTTGGGGACTAAACTGCTTTTTAGTACTACTTGTCACCCCCAAACTGATGGACAAACTGAAGTAGTCAATAGAACATTGTCTACTATGCTTAGGGTTGTTCATTGCATTCTACTACTAAGATGTGCCCTTTTGAAATTGTGTATGGTTTCCTACCTCGTGCACCTATTGATTTGTTGCCTCTTCCATCTTCGAAGAAGGTTAATTTTGATGCTAAAGAATGTGCTGATTTGATTTTAAAAATGAATGAGTTAACTAAGGAAAACATTGAGCGTATGAATGCTAAATATAAACTTGCTGGAGATAAGGGTAGAAAACATGTTGTGTTTGCACCTGGAGATCTTGTTTGGTTACATTTGCGTAAGGATAGATTTCCTAATTTGCGCAAATCAAAGCTAATGCCACATGCTGATGTTCCTTTTAAGGTGTTAGAGAAAATAAATGATAATGCATATAAACTTGAGCTGCCTGCAGATTTTGGGGTTAGTCCCACTTTTAACATTGCAGATTTGAAGCCTTATTTGGGTGAGGACGATGAACTTTCATCGAGGACGACTTCATTTCAAGAAGGGGAGGATGATGAGGACATCAATACCATTGTTACACCCACAGCCCCTGCTGCTATACATACTGGACCAATTACTAGAGCTCGCGCACACCAATTGAATTATCATGTACTTCCGTTTCTTGGCAACGATTCCAATGTTCATGAGAATATGATGCTGCCAAAATTGGATACATTTGTTTTGCTTACAAATGAAGGGCCTAGCTTGGACAAGAAAGATGAACCTTGGAACAAGTTCAAGCGTGGAGATGATGGCATGCGCAAGGGGATCCAGAATGGAGTTACAAGTGATGATTTCAGGACTTTGAAGCCACCATAAGGAGTGCATGAATCCTTGGACGAAATATACAAGATGCCACTTCATAAATTTCGTCCAGAGACTATTTTAGGTGTTGCATCACCTTATTATTGGGCCAGGCCCATGCATTTTCAAAATACTTAAGTATAGGCTGTTTTTAGAGTCCGTATGTGTGGGGAAACAAGAGTTAGGGTTGGTTTCGGACCCCTCCTCCAAGGGCCACGAAATCCCCCCTCTTCCTCCTTATATGCAGCCCTTAGGGTGTCGTTTAGACTTTGGGTTTTGTTTAGATTAAAAGTTTGCCATAGTTGCAACTTCGCGTACTTTGTTTGTGTCCAACGACCAGACCAAGACGTCACAGAACCCCACCTTGATGAATAAAGCTTTCATCTTATATTCGCAATATCCAGATTGCAATCTTAGTTTCTTGCTTGTTCTTCGTTTGCTCGCAGGAAACAGACCCTCGTGGTTAGGTTGATCGTGCTCCGGCGTGGTCAATAACCCCTCGGAAGTTGGTTTAGCGATTGCTAAGGCGCGACGTCTCGCACGTTCGTAGTCGGATTGTCAAGGTCGACTCCCACAGAAACGATAGCCACCATCTCATCAAAACATCGGGACACCTTTGCCTCTATCAAACGATTGACATCGCGAACCATCTTTGGCCAAAAATAGTTCTTGGAGAGCATTGCGAGTGTCTTGTCGCGTCCGAAGTGTCCCATTAAGCCTCCTCAGTGGGATTCCTGCAAAAGCAACAAACGAAGAGAGGACTCGGGAATGCAAAGTTTGTTAGCTCTCATAAGATATCCGTCTTTTAAGTAATAGCATTCCCAAGATGTATGCGACAAACACTTGGCATATGGAGTAGCAAAAGTTGCATCATGCTCATACAAGTCTTTGATATGCTCAAAACCAATGACATTCAATTCAAGTTGGGTGACAAGCATGCATATACGGGAAAGCGCATCCGCTACAATGTTTTCTTTACCCTTGATGTACTTGATGACATAGGGAAAAGACTCAATGAATGCATTCCATTTAGCATGATGCTTGTTCAACTTAGTTTGACCCTTAAGATACTTGAGAGTTTCATGATCGGTATGAGTGATAAACTCATGGGGACGAAGGTAATGTTCCCATTCATGTAAAACACGGACTAAAGCATATAGCTCTTTGTCATAGATGGGGTAATTGAGTTGTTCTCCAGAAAGTTTCTCACTAAAGTAAGCTATGGGGCGCTTCTCTTGCGTTAACACACCTCCTATGCCATTATCACTAGCATCACAATGAATTTCAAAAGGTTTGTCGAAGTTGGGTAAAGCAAGCATGGGAGCATGAGTAAGCAAATTCTTAAGCTCATTGAATGCGGTATCTTGGGATTGTCCCCAAACAAAAGGTGCATTCTTCTTGCTCAAGGCATGCAAAGGCGAAGCAATGGTGCTAAAATCCTTCACAAAGCGAAGATAGAAACCCGCAAGACCAAGGAAACTACGCACTTGATGCAAGTTGGTTGGTTGCGGCCAAGTCTTAATAGCATTGATCTTGGACTCATCTACATGAACACCCTTAGAAGAAACAACAAAACCCAAGAAAACGAGCTTATCAACACCAAAAAGGCATTTCTCCATATTAGCATAGAGGCGCTCTTTTCTAAGAGTTTGCAAAACGGTGAGGACATGGGTGACATGCTCTTTGATGGGTTTGCTAAACACAAGAATGTCATCAAAGTAAACTACAACAAATATACCAATGTAAGGGCGAAATACATGATTCATAAGGCGCAGAAAAGTGCCCGGTGCTTCCGAGAGACCCATAGGCATGACTAACCACTCATACAAACCAAACTTGGTTTTGAAGGCGGGTTTTCCATTCATCACCCTCTTGTATGCGGATTTGATAGTAACCACTCTTACGATCAATTTTGGAAAATATAGTGGCACCGCTAAGCTCATCAAGCATATCATCTAGGCGTGGAATGGGGTGCCTATAGCGAACGGTGACAGCATTGATAGGTCTACAATCGGAGCACATGCGAAAGCTACCGTCATGTTTTGGCACAAGGATGACCGGTACGACACAAGGGCTCAAACTTTCACGCACATGGCCATGGTCTATGAGATGCTTTACTTGCCTTTGAATTTGTTTGGTTTCTTCGGGATTGACGCGGTAGGGAGCTTTGTTTGGAAGTGGCACTCCGGGGATGAGGTCGATGCGGTGCTCAATGCCTTGAAGTGGAGGTAGTCCCGGAGGTAGCTCATCGGGGAAAACATCTTGAAATTCCTGCAATAGAGAAGATAACACCAAAGGTAGATTGTGAGAGGTGTTAGTTTTTGGTGCCTTGTCCTTGCACAATAGGACATAGTGTAGGACACTTGATGGGTTCTCACACACTTCTCTCATCTCACGTTTGGTGGCAAATAGGACTAAGTTTTTCTTGTCGCTCATCGTGGAGGCACTCAATTTGGGCTTGTGGCGCTCACTCTCTTTTTGGTGGCTCACTCTCTCACTATTCTCTCCATGATGGGTGTTTTGCTTGTCGGCGAGCACTTGGCTTGGAGACATAGGACGTAGTACAAACTCTTTCCCTTTCATTTTGAAGCTATAGTGATTGGTACGCCCATTGTGAATGACACCTCGGTCAAATTGCCATGGACGCCCAAGAAGGAGGTGGCAAACGATCATCGGAAGGACATCACACTCCAAAGTGTCTTCATAGGCACCGATCTTGAAAGAGACGTGTACTCGATGCTCAACTTGTATGGTGCCGGTGTCACTTAGCCATTAAACCTTGTAGGGGTGAGGATGCTTCGTCTTGACCAATTGAAGTTTGGAGCATAGTTCTTCACTTGCTAAGTTGTGGCAACTACCTCCATCGATGATGACCTTGACGGACCGTCTGTTGATGCCGGCCTTTGTGTGGAAGAAATGGCATCTTTGATCTTTGTCTTATTGATGTTGAAGAGTCAAGACCTTGGAGACAACAAGAGCGGGACTTGAATCTTCATCACAAAAGACTTGATCATATTCGTCTTCGTTGTTCACTTGTCGGTGCATGGCCACTTGCTCAAGGGCTTCCATTTCTCCTTCACTCATGGAGTCGTAGGTTCCGTCATCGTTGAGGATCATGGTGCGCTTGTTTTTGCACTCGAAGGATTTGTGGCCTCGGCCTCCGCATGTGAAACATTTGATGGAACTTGTCTTGATGGTCTCATTGGTTTGGGTAGATGATGATGAAGCTTTCGGCTTGAAGTTGCTTGTAGTAGGAGGATGACTTGCACTTGTCGAAGTCTTCTTGTAACTTGACTTATCGCCGGTACTTGGTGATGCTCTAGTTGAGGTAGGAGTTGCCGAAGTCGCGGGAGCTTGATAAGAGGGGCCGTAGGTCTTGGACGAGAACTTGGCATACTTGAAATCATCTTGCACTTGGCGTTTCGCTTTGGTGGCTTGGTGCACTAGCTCGATGAGGTTTGAGTATGGTTGGAAGTCGGCGATCTTCTTGATGGGATGGTTGAGGCCATTCAAGAAGCGTGCCATTGTTTGTTCATCGTCTTTCGTGACATTGGCTCTTATCATTGCAATCTCCATCTCCTTGTAGTATTCTTCAACGCTCTTGGTTCCTTGCTTGACTTGTTGGAGTTTCTTGAAGAGGTCGCAGTTGTAGTAGGTAGGAACGAAGCGTGTTCTCATGACATCTTTCATTTGCGCCCAAGTAGTGATGGGTGGATCACCTCTTGCCTCTCGGCGCTCAATGACTTGTTCCCACCAAATAAGGACAAAGTCTTGGAACTCAAGGGATGCCATCACGATCTTCTTCTCTTCTTCATAATTGTGCAAACGGAAGATCTTGTCAACTTTCAATGCCCATGAAAGGTACTCTTCGGGATCGTTGCTTCTGTTGACCTTGGGCATGGTGAACTTGAGCTTGCCATAGCGTTGCTGATGAGGACATCAATACCATTGTTACACCCACAGCCCCTGCGGCTATACATACTGGACCAATTACTAGAGCTCGCGCACGCCAATTGAATTATCAAGTACTTTCGTTTCTTGGTAACGATTCTAATGTTCATGAGAATATGATGCTGCCTAAATTGGATACATTTGTTTTGCTTACAAATGAAGGGCCTAGCTTGGACAAGAAAGATGAACCTTGGAGTAAGTTCAAGCATGGAGATGATGGCATGCGCAAGGGGAACAAGAACGGAGTTACAAGTGATGATTCCAGGACTCTGAAGCCACCATAATGAGTGGATGAAGCATGGGACGAAATATACAAGATGTCACTTCATAAATTTCGTCCAGAGGCTATTTTAGGTGTTGCGTCACCTTATTATTGGGCTAGGCCCATGTATTTTCGAAGTACTTAAGTATAGGCTATTTTTAGAGTTCGTATGTGTGTGGAAACAAGAGTTAGGGTTGGTTTCGGACCCCTCCACCAAGGGCCACGAAATTCCCCCTCTCTCCTCCATATATACATCCCTTAGGGCATCGTTTATACTTTGGGTTTTATTTAGTTAAAAGTTAGCCATCACTTCAACTTCGTGTACTTCGTTTGTGTCCAACGACCAGACCAAGACCGCTTATGAAACCCCACTTTTATCAATACTTCATCCATACTTGCAATATTCAGATTGCTTAATCATATTCTTGCTTGTTCTTCGATTGCTTGCAGGAATAGACCTTCGTGGTCAGGTTGATCGTGCTCCAGCGTGGTCAATAACCTCTTGATGAGGACATCAATACAATTGTTACACCCACAGCCCCTGCTGCTATACATACTTGACCAATTACTAGAGCTCGTGCACGCCAACTAAATTACCAGGTACTTTCGTTTCTTGGTAATGATTCTAATGTTCATGAGAATATGATGCTGCCTAAATTGGATACATTTGTTTTGCTTACAAATGAAGGGCCTAGCTTGGAGAAGGATGAACATTGGAGCAAGAACAAGCATGGAGATGATGGCATGCACAAGGGGAACAAGAATGGAGTTACAAGTGATGATTTCAGGACTTTGAAGCCACCATAATGGGTGCATGAAGCCTTGGACGAAATATACAAGATGCCACTTCATAAATTTCGTCCCGAGGCTATTTTAGGTGCTGCATCACCTTATTATTGGGCCAGGCCCATGTAATTTCGAAATACATAAGTATAGGCTATTTTTAGAGTCCGTATGTGTGGGGAAACAAGAGATAGGGTTGATTTCGGACCCCTCCACCAAGGGCCACGAAATTCCCCCCTCTTCCTTCATATATACAGCCCTTAGGGCATCGTTTAGACTTTGGGTTTTGTTTAGATTAAAAGTTCGCCATAGCTGCAACTTCGCGTACTTCGTTTGTGTTCAACGACCAGACAAAGGCGTCACAGAACCCCACCTTGATCAATAAAGCTTTCATCTTATATTCGCAATATCCAGATTGCAATCTTAGTTTCTTGCTTGTTCTTCGTTTGCTCGCAGGAAACAGACCCTCGTGGTCCGGTTGATCGTGCTCCGGCGTGGTCAATAACCTCTCGGAGTTGGTTTAGCGATTGCTAAGGCGCGACGTCCTCGCACGTTCGTAGTCGGATCGTCAAAGTCGACTTCCACCAAAGCGATATCCATCATCTCATCGAAAGACGGGACACCTTTGCCCCTATCAAGTGGTATCAGATTTCCAGGTTGCTCGGTGAGATTTTACAGTTTTTCGTAGTTTAGACCGAGTCTGTTCTTCATACCTAGAGTCCACGAAAAAAATTAGGGTTAGTTCATCATATCCGAACCAATCTGAGCCTTTGCATAATCTTTTTAGGGTTTTGCTTTGTTGAATTTGCGGTTGCATCGTCGTGTCTAGTTGCTGGTCTTAGAGTCTAGTCTTTTAGAGTTTCAAGTTCTGGTCATAAGTTGTCACGCCGCCGCAGCACCATCATCATCGCCCCTGCCATCTACCACCATCGCTTATCCGCCACCGCTTCGAATCCGTATCCATATACCTCCACCGCTGTCATATACTACCACCGCTGCCATCTACCACCATATATCCACCACCAATCCGAGTTCTTTTCATATTAGGTTTGTTTTCGAGATCCACCTAGATTCCGATTCGTGTTTCCTTGCCGGAGTAGGTTTCGAAAAAAAAAGAGTCCAGAAACCACGCTCCGTTTAGGCCCAAAATTTTTCGAAAACGCATTTTTCGAAAAAATTTCTGGCTATCCTATTTTTAGGTGTTTCTGAGTGTTTTGAGACAGGTGCCATTATAGGAAGTTTTTTTTGACCCGTTTCCAGTTTTTGGGTCCGGACAGTCAAAAAAAAAAATTGGTCAAAAAAATTTCGTGCCCATCCTGTCAGTTTGAGCTAAGAAGAGTTTTGAGACACTCGCCATTATAGTGATTTTTCGCAAAAAAAAAAAGCAGCGCAAAAAAAAGAGCGGAATTTTTTTTAGAGTGTGCTTTTCCCTTGTTTACGTGCCGCGCCGTGATTTTGTTGGTGTTCTAGGCTCGCGTCTCTAGCACAGTCTAGCCTAGGACCAGCACAGTACCGTCGTTGAGCGTTTATTCAACTTTGCATCTCTGAATTGATTATTGTTGACCCTTTTTGCTACCATACTATAAGCCTTCCCAGCTCCACATACATCTACGTCGTGTGTTTGACTCTCCCTGATAATCGCTCTATCCAAGCTTTGAGAGTTTTTGACTACAACAGTTGCCGATCACCGCCTGCTGCTGGGTAAGAACTGGTAAGAATTTGAGATTTGCTTGACGGATTTGTGATACACCACCACCACTTCTTAGTAGTCTGTAGGATCAAATTCTTGTGTGTTTCTATTGCTGCTAACCATGCCAGGATCACAAGCCGACGAGATTGACTGGGAGAACTTATCGAACAAGGAGCTTCATGATAAGTTTCAGCAAATGATGACTGAACAGGTGCAAGATGTGCTGAACAATTTTGAAGAGGCCATGGAGAAGATTACTGGCCTTGAGAAGACGTTCGAAACAAAGCTCGATAACAGATTTAATGAACTGCTTGTGCGTCTTCCACCACCGGCTGCACCTGTCGCACCTCTGCAACAACAACAACTACGCCCCCTTCCGAATCAGTATGGACGAGCACAGCGTGTTCCTATTGAGCCAGGACAAAATTCTGGTGCCGCTGCTACTGCTGTTGGTGCTTCTTTGGCTCCTGCTACTGCTGCTGCTGGTACCCAGGAGGATGATGATTATGTGGGAGATTATGAGGATGAGATTGATCAAAATCCGAACTACGTGCAGCCACCAGCACCACCACCACCAGGTCGACCTCAGGTATATATTCGTAATGGTAGGCCTGCACCACCACCTCAGGTACGAGATGATGTCCATATTCCTAAATTGAAATTGAATATTCCACCATTTGAGGGTAGATATGTTCCTGATATATATCTTACTTGGGAGTTAGAAACTGAACAACGATTTACATGTTTACAATATCCTGAGGAGAGACGAGTTGCTGCTGCTGTTTGTGCTTTCACTAGTTTTGCATGTGTGTGGTGGTCTGAACATTGTAGATTATATCCTATTCCAACTACTTGGGCTGCTTTGAAAACTGCTATGTGTACTCGTTGGGTTCCACCATATTATCAACGTGAATTGCTTCAAAAATTGCAGCGTTTAAGACAAGGGAAAAATTCTGTAGAAGAATATTATCAGGAATTACGAACTGGCATGATTAGATGTGGTATTGTTGAGGAGAATGAAGCTATGCTTGCACGTTTTCTGGGTGGATTAAATAGAGAGATTCAGACCATTCTAGACTATAAGGAGTATACTAATATCACTCGTTTATTCCATCTTGCTTGTAAAGCTGAACGTGAAGTGCAGGATCGACAAGCATTGGGGCGAACTAACTTTTCTGCAGGCCGACCTTCATCATGGACACCACGTGCATCTTCTACTTCAACTGCACCAGCACCTCCATCCGGTGCCACCTCCAGCCGTGATACAAGAAAACAGGCACAACCACCATTATCTGCCAAGAGCGCACCTGCGGGGCCTGCACAGCGTTCTTCTTCTTCCATGGCATCAACAGGGCACACAAGTGATATTATTTGTCGTCGTTGTAAGGGAGGAGGTCATTATGCGAGAGAATGCAAATCTCCGCGTGTGATGATTGCTACCGCGGATGGTGGATATGAGTCTGCTAGTGACTATGATGAGGAGACTTTGGCTCTTATTACACGTGAAGAACACGGTGGAGATGATTCTGATCATGAGACGCAATACATGGCTCCTGAAGACGCTGACAGGTATGAATGTTTAGTTGCTCAACGTGTTTTGAGTGTGCAGGTCACACAAGCTGAGCAAAATCAGAGGCACAATTTGTTCCATACCAAGGGAGTTGTGAAAGAACGTTCTGTGCGCGTCATCATAGATGGAGGGAGCTGCAACAACTTGGCTAGCATGGAGATGGTGGAGAAGCTTTCTCTCACCACAAGACCACATCCACATCCTTACTACATCCAATGGTTCAACAACAGCGGCAAGGTTAAGGTAACACGTACTGTTCGTGTGCATTTTAGTATATCTACATATGCTGATTATGTTGATTGTGATGTGGTACCTATGCAAGCATGTTCCTTATTACTTGGTAGACCATGGCAATTTGATAAAAATTTTGTACACCATGGTAGAAACAATCAGTATACTCTTGTTCATAAGGATAAAAATATTACTTTGCTTCCTATGACTCCTGATTCTATTTTGAAAGATGATATTAATAAAGCTAATAAAGCAAAACAAGAGAAGAATAAGAGTGAAAATCAGATTGTGGCAAAAGAATTTGAGCAACAAATGAAGCCTAATAATAAACCATCTAGTGTTGCTTCTGAAATTAAATTGAAAAGTGCATGTTTATTTGCCACCAAATCTGATATTGATGAGCTAGATTTCAGCAAATCTGTTTGCTCTGCTTTTGTGTGCAAAGAGGCATTATTTTCATTCGAGGACGTGCCTTCCTCTTTGCCTCCTGCTGTCACTAACATTTTGCAGGAGTTCGCTGACGTTTTTCCACAAGACGTGCTACCGGGATTACCGCCTATTCGAGGGATTGAGCATCAGATTGACTTAATTCCCAGTGCTTCACTGCCAAACCGTGCACCATACCATACCAATCCAGAGGAGACAAAGGAGATTATGCGTCAAGTACAAGAGCTTCTCGACAAAGGTTATAGACGCGAATCCCTTAGTCCTTGTGCTGTTCCTATTATTCTAGTGCCGAAAAAGGATGGTACATCACGTATGTGTGTTGATTGTAGAGGCATTAATAATATTACTATTCGTTATCGTCATCCTATTCCTAGGCTAGATGATATGCTTGATGAATTGAGTGGCTCTACAATATTCTCCAAAGTTGATTTGCGTAGTGGCTACCATCAAGTTCATATGAAATTGGGAGATGAATGGAAAACAACATTTAAAACTAAGTTTGGATTATATGAGTGGTTAGTCATGCCTTTTGGGTTAACTAATGCACCTAGTACTTTCATGAGATTAATGAACGAAGTTTTACGTGCTTTCATTGGACGATTTGTCGTAGTTTACTTTGATGACATATTGATTTATAGCAGATCTTTGGAAGAACATTTGGAACATTTAGGTGCTGTTTTTATTGCTCTACGTGATGCACGTTTGTTTGGTAACCTTGGGAAGTGCACCTTTTGCACCGACCGAGTATCTTTTCATGGCTATGTTGTTACTCCACAGGGAATTGAAGTTGATAAAGTCAAGATTGAAGCGATTGAGAGTTGGCCGCAGCCCAAAACGGTCACACAAGTGAGGAGTTTTCTTGGCCTCACTGGATTCTATAGGCGTTTTGTGAGAGATTTCAGCACCATTGCTACACCTCTCAATGAGCTTACAAAGAAAGATGTACCTTTTCTTTGGGGTACCGCACAGGAAGATGGCAAACCTGTTGCATACTTTTCTAAAAACTTGAGTGGGCCTAGTCTGAATTATTCTACTTACGATAAAGAATTATATGCTCTTGTTCGGACTTTAGAAACATGGCAACATTATTTATGGCCCAAAGAATTTGTTATACATTCTGATCATGAATCTTTGAAACATATTAAAAGTCAAGCTAAACTGAATCGTAGACATGCTAAATGGGTTGAATTCATTGAGACTTTCCCTTATGTCATTAAACACAAGAAGGGAAAAGAAAATGTTATTGCTGATGCATTGTCTCGTCGCTATACTATGCTTTCACAACTTGACTTCAAAATATTTGGTTTGGAGACCATCAAAGATCAATATGTGCATGATGCTGATTTTAAAGATGTAATGCAGAATTGTAAAGAAGGAAGAATGTGGAACAAGTTTGTTGTTAATGATGGATTTGTGTTTCGTGCTAACAAGCTATGCATTCCAGCTAGCTCCGTTCGTCTTTTGTTGTTGCAGGAGGCGCATGGAGGAGGATTAATGGGACACTTTGGCGTGAAGAAGACAGAGGACGTACTTGCTACACATTTCTTTTGGCCAAAGATGAGACGGGATGTTGAGCGTTTTATTGCTCGCTGCACTACATGTCAAAAAGCTAAGTCACGACTCAATCCTCATGGTTTATATATGCCTTTGCCTGTACCTAGTGTTCCTTGGGAGGATATATCTATGGACTTTGTTTTAGGTTTACCTCGAACAAAGAAGGGGAGGGATAGCATATTTGTTGTCGTGGATAGATTCTCGAAAATGGCACACTTTATACCATGTCATAAAAGCGATGATGCTGTTAATGTTGCTGATTTGTTCTTTCGTGAAATTATTCGTTTGCATGGTGTGCCAAATACTATTGTTTCAGATCATGATACTAAATTTCTTAGCCACTTTTGGAGATGTTTATGGGCTAAGTTGGGGACTAAACTGCTTTTTAGTACTACTTGTCACCCCCAAACTGATGGACAAACTGAAGTAGTCAATAGAACGTTGTCTACTATGCTTAGGGCTGTTTTGAAGAATAATAAGAAAATGTGGGAGGAATGCTTGCCTCATATTGAATTTGCTTATAATCGTTCATTGCATTCTACTACTAAGATGTGCCCTTTTGAAGTTGTGTATGGTTTCCTACCTCGTGCACCTATTGATTTGTTGCCTCTTCCATCTTCGGAGAAGGTTAATTTTGATGCTAAACAACGTGCTGAATTGATTTTAAAAATGCATGAGTTAATGATAGAGGCAAAGGTGTCCCGTCTTTCGATGAGATGGTGGATTTCGCTTTGGTGGAAGTCGACTTTGACGATCCGACTACGAACGTGCGAGGACGTCGCGCCTTAGCAATCGCTAAACCAACTCCGAGAGGTTATTGACCACGCCGGAGCACGATCAACCTGACCACGAGGGTCTGTTTCCTGCGAGCAAACGAAGAACAAGCAAGAAACTAAGATTGCAATCTGGATATTGTGAATATAAGATGAAAGCTTTATTGATCAAGGTGGGGTTCTGTGACGCCTTTGTCTGGTCGTTGAACACAAACGAAGTACGCGAAGTTGCAGCTATGGCGAACTTTTAATCTAAACAAAACCCAAAGTCTAAACGATGCCCTAAGGGCTGTATATATGGAGGAAGAGGGGGGGAATTTCGTGGCCCTTGGTGGAGGAGTCCGAAATCAACCCTATCTCTTGTTTTCCCACACATACGGACTCTAAAAATAGCCTATACTTATGTATTTC
This sequence comes from Triticum dicoccoides, assembly GCF_002162155.2. NCBI lineage: Eukaryota > Viridiplantae > Streptophyta > Magnoliopsida > Poales > Poaceae > Triticum > Triticum dicoccoides. The sequence goes on from NC_041390.1 coordinate 290,034,791, forward strand.
GAAATTACATGGGCCTGGCCCAATAATAAGGTGACGCAGCACCTAAAATAGCTTCGGGACGAAATTTATGAAGTGGCATCTTGTATATTTCGTCCAAGGCTTCATGCACCCATTATGGTGGCTTCAAAGTCCTGAAATCATCACTTGTAACTCCGTTCTTGTTCCCCTTGCGCATGCCATCATCTCCATGCTTGTTCTTGCTCCAATGTTCATCCTTCTCCAAGCTAGGCCCTTCATTTGTAAGCAAAACAAATGTATCCAATTTAGGCAGCATCATATTCTCATGAACATTAGAATCATTACCAAGAAACGAAAGTACCTGGTAATTTAGTTGGCGTGCACGAGCTCTAGTAATTGGTCCAGTATGTATAGCAGCAGGGGCTGTGGGTGTAACAATTGTATTGATGTCCTCATCAGGAAGTGCACCTTTTGCACCGACCGAGTATCTTTTCTTGGCTATGTTGTTACTCCACAGGGAATTGAAGTTGATAAAGCCAAGATTGAAGCTATTGAGAGTTGGCCACAGCCCAAAACGGTCACACAAGTGAGGAGTTTTCTTGGCCTCGCTGGATTCTATAGGCGTTTTGTGAGAGATTTCAGCACCATTGCTGCACCTCTTAATGAGCTTACAAAGAAAGATGTGCCTTTTCTTTGGGGTACCGCACAGGAAGAAGCCTTCACGGTATTGAAAGATAAGTTGACACATGCTCCTTTACTCCAACTTCCTGATTTTAATAAGACTTTTGAGCTTGAATGTGATGCTAGTGGAATTGGATTAGGAGGTGTGTTATTACAAGATGGCAAACCTGTTGCATACTTTTCTGAAAAATTGAGTGGGCCTAGTCTGAATTATTCTACTTATGATAAAGAATTATATGCTCTTGTTCGGACTTTAGAAACATGGCAACATTATTTATGGCCCAAAGAATTTGTTATACATACTGATCATGAATCTTTGAAACATATTAAAAGTCAAGCTAAACTGAATCGTAGACATGCTAAATGGGTTGAATTCATTGAGACTTTCCCTTATGTCATTAAACACAAGAAGGGAAAAGAAAATGTTATTGCTGATGCATTGTCTCGTCGCTATACTATGCTTTCACAACTTGACTTCAAAATATTTGGTTTGGAGACCATCAAAGATCAATATGTGCATGATGCTGATTTTAAAGATATAATGCAGAATTGTAAAGAAGGAAGAATGTGGAACAAGTTTGTCGTTAACGATGGATTTGTGTTTCGTGCTAACAAGCTATGCATTCCAGCTAGCTCTGTTCGTCTTTTGTTGTTGCAGGAGGCGCATGGAGGAGGATTAATGGGACACTTTGGCGTGAAGAAGACGGAGGACGTACTTGCTACACATTTCTTTTGGCCAAAGATGAGACGGGATGTTGAGCATTTTATTGCTCGATGCACTACATGTCTAAAAGCTAAGTCACGACTCAATCCTCATGGTTTATATATGCCTTTGCCTGTACCTAGTGTTCCTTGGGAGGATATATCTATGGACTTTGTTTTAGGTTTACCTCGAACAAAGAAGGGGAGGGATAGCATATTTGTTGTCGTGGATAGATTCTCGAAAATGGCACACTTTATACCATGTCATAAAAGCGATGATGCTGTTAATGTTGCTGATTTGTTCTTTCGTGAAATTATTCGCTTGCATGGTGTGCCAAATACTATTGTTTCAGATCGTGATACTAAATTTCTTAGCCACTTTTGGAGATGTTTATGGGCTAAGTTGGGGACTAAACTGCTTTTTAGTACTACTTGTCACCCCCAAACTGATGGACAAACTGAAGTAGTCAATAGAACGTTGTCTACTATGCTTAGGGCTGTTTTGAAGAATAATAAGAAAATGTGGGAGGAATGCTTGGCTCATATTGAATTTGCTTATAATCGTTCATTCCATTCTACTACTAAGATGTGCCCTTTTGAAGTTGTGTATGGTTTCCTACCTCGTGCACCTATTGATTTGTTGCCTCTTCCATCTTCGGAGAAGGTTAATTTTGATGCTAAACAACGTGCTGAATTGATTTTAAAAATGCATGAGTTAACTAAGGAAAACATTGAGCGTATGAATGCTAAATATAAACTTGCTGGAGATAAGGGTAGAAAACATGTTGTGTTTGCACCTGGAGATCTTGTTTGGTTACATTTGCGTAAGGATAGATTTCCTGATTTGCGCAAATCAAAGTTAATGCCATGTGCTGATGGTCCCTTTAAGGTGTTAGAGAAAATAAATGATAATGCATATAAACTTGAGCTGCCTGCAGATTTTGGGGTTAGTCCCACTTTTAACATTGCAGATTTGAAGCCTTATTTGGGTGAGGAAGATGAACTTCCGTCGAGGACGACTTCATTTCAAGAAGGGGAGGATGATGAGGACATCAATACAATTGTTACACCCACAGCCCCTGCTGCTATACATACTGGACCAATTACTAGAGCTCGTGCACGCCAACTAAATTACCAGGTACTTTAGTTTCTTGGTAATGATTCTAATGTTCATGAGAATATGATGCTGCCTAAATTGGATACATTTATTTTGCTTACAAATGAAGGGCCTAGCTTGGAGAAGGATGAACATTGGAGCAAGAACAAGCATGGAGATGATGGCATGCGCAAGGGGAACAAGAACGGAGTTACAAGTGATGATTTCAGGACTTTGAAGCCACCATAATGGGTGCATGAAGCCTTGGACGAAATATACAAGATGCCACTTCATAAATTTCGTCCCGAGGCTATTTTAGGTGCTGCGTCACCTTCTTATTGGGCCAGGCCCATGTAATTTCGAAATACATAAGTATAGGCTATTTTTAGAGTCCGTATGTGTGGGGAAACAAGAGATAGGGTTGATTTCGGACCCCTCCACCAAGGGCCACGAAATTCCCCCCTCTTCCTTCATATATACAGCCCTTAGGGCATCGTTTAGACTATGGGTTTTGTTTAGATTAAAAGTTCGCCATAGCTGCAACTTCGCGTACTTCGTTTGTGTTCAACGACCAGACAAAGGCGTCACAGAACCCCACCTTGATCAATAAAGCTTTCATCTTATATTCGCAATATCCAGATTGCAATCTCAGTTTCTTGCTTGTTCTTCATTTGCTCGCAGGAAACAGACCCTCGTGGTCAGGTTGATCATGCTCCGGCGTGGTCAATAACCTCTTGGAGTTGGTTTAGCGATTGCTAAGGCGCGACGTCCTCACACGTTCGTAGTCGAATCGTCAAAGTCGACTGCCACCAAAGCGATATCCATCATCTCATCGAAAGACGGGACACCTTTGCCTCTATCACCTCTCGGAGTTGGTTTAGCGATTGCTAAGGCGCAACGTCGTGCACGTTTGTAGTCGGATTGTCAAAGTTGTCTCCACCAAATCGATAGTTATCATCTCATCGAAAGATTGGGACACCTCGCCTCTATCAAGTGGTATCAGATTTCTAGGTTGCTCGGTGAGATTTTATAGTTTTTCATAGTTTAGATCGAATATGTTCTTCATACCTACAGTCCACGAAATAAAGCCAAAAAAATTAGGGTTAGTTCATCATATCCGAACCAATCTGAGCCTTTGCATAGTCTTTTCAGTATTTTGCTTTGTTGAATTTGCGGTTGCATCGTCGGGTCTAGTTGCTGGTCTTATAGTCTAGTCTTTTAGAGTTTCGAGTTCTGGTCATAAGTTGTCACGCCGCCGCCGCACCATCATCATCGCCCCTTCCATCTACCACCACCGCTTATCCGCCACCAATCCGTCTCCATATACCATCACCAATCCGTATCCATATACCATCACCAATCCGTATCCATATACCACCACCAATCCGTATCCATATACCACCACCTCTGCCATATCCTACCATCATATATCCACCACCAATCCCAGTTCCTTTCATATTAGATTGGTTTTCGAGGTCTGTCTACTTTCCGATTCGTGTTTCCTTGCCTGAGTAGGTTTAAAAAAACAGAGTCTGGAGACCCCCGGGCAGTTTTTAGGCCAAAATTTTCACAGGCAATTTTTTTCCTATCCTATTTTTAGGCTTTTCTGAGTCTTTTGAGCCATGTGCCATGATGAGGACATCAATACCATTGTTACACCCACAACCCCTACTGCTACATATACGGGACCAATTACTAGAGCTCGCGCACGTCAATTAAATTATCAGGTACTTTCGTTTCTTGGTAATGATTCTAATGTTCATGAGAATATGATGCTGCCTAAATTGGATACATTTGTTTTGCTTACAAATGAAGGGCCTAGCTTGGAGAAGGATGAACATTGGAGCAAGAACAAGCATGGAGATGATGCCATGCGCAAGGGGAACAAGAACGGAGTTACAAGTGATGATTTCAGGACTTTGAAGCCACCATAATGGGTGCATGAAGCCATGGACGAAATATACAAGATGCCACTTCATAAATTTCGTCCCGAGGCTATTATAGGTGTTGCGTCACCTTTTTATTGGGCCAGGCCCATGTAATTTCGAAATACATAAGTATAGGCTATTTTTAGAGTCCGTATGTGTGGGGAAACAAGAGATAGGGTTGATTTCGGACCCCTCCACCAAGGGCCACGAAATTCCCCCTCTCTTCCTCCATATATACAGCCCTTAGGGCACCGTTTAGACTTTGGGTTTTGTTTAGATTAAAAGTTCGCCATAGCTGCAACTTCGCGTACTTCGTTTGTGTTCAACGACCAGACAAAGGTGTCACAGAACCCCACCTTGATCAATAAAGCTTTCATCTTATATTCGCAATATCCAGATTGCAATCTTAGTTTCTTGCTTGTTCTTTGTTTGCTCGCAGGAAACAGACCCTCGTGGTCAGGTTGATCGTGCTCCGGCGTGGTCAATAACCTCTCGGAGTTGGTTTAGCGATTGCTAAGGCGCGACGTCCTCACACGTTCGTAGTCGGATCGTCAAAGTCGACTTCCACCAAAGCGATATCCATCATCTCATTGAAAGACGGGACACATTTGCCTCTATCAAGTGGTATCAGATTTCCAGGTTGCTCGGTGATATTTTACAGTTTTTCGTAGTTTAGATCGAGTCTGTTCTTCATACCTATAGTCCACGAAAAAGCCAAAAAAAAATTAACGTTAGTTCATCCCATCCGAACCAATCTGAGCCTTGCATAATCTTTTCTGTATTTGCTTTGTTGAATTTGCGGTTGCATCGTCGTGTCTAGTTGCTGGTCTTAGCGTCTAGTCTTTTAGAGTTTCGAGTTCTGTTCACAGGTTGTCACGTCGCCGCTGCCATATATCACCACCGCATCATCATCGTCGCTGTTGCCATATATCACCACCACATATTCACCGCCAATCCGAATCCATATACGCCACCACATATCCGCCGCCATCACGCCAATCCGAGTTCACCTGCAACATATATCCGCCACCTGTCCGTGTTCCACCAGATTCATCTCCGCCACCAGTCCGAGTTCCTCCAGATTCATCTCTCCCACCAGTCCTAGTCCGAGTCCAGTAATTGTTGCATTGTTCTCGATTTCTAGATCACGCGATACTCCGAGTCGTGACAGAGAAGGACTCCCCAACTTCCGAGCCATCCGTAGAAGAAAAATAGTTCCAGTTTCAAAAAAAAAAATCTGGCTAGGCCGTTTTTAGACCATTTGTAGACTTTTTCGAAAAAAATTTGTTGCGGAGCAAAAAAAAGAGGAAAAAAAAGTGCAAAAAAAAGAGAAAAAAATTCAGAGTGTGCTCCTCCCTTGTTTACGTGCTGCGCCATGATTTTGTTGGTGTTCTAGGCTCGCGTCTCTAGCACAGTCTAGCCTAGGACCAGCACAGTACCGTCGTTGAGCGTTTATTCAACTTTGCATCTCTGAATTGATTATTGCTGACCCTTTTTGCTACCATATTATCAGCCTTCCCAGCTCCACATACATCTACGTCGTGCGTTTGACTCTCCCTGGTAATCGCTCTATCCAAGCTTTGAGAGTTTTGACTACAACGGTTGCCGATCACCGCCTGTTGCTGGGTAAGAACTGGTAAGAATTTGAGTTTTGCTTGACGGATTTGTGACACCCACCACCACCACTTGTTCGTAGTCTGTAGGATCATATTCTTGTGTGTTTCTATTGCTGCTAACCATGCCAGGATCACAAGCCGACGAGATTGACTGGGAGAATTTATCGAACAAGGAGCTTCATGATAAGTTTCAGCAAATGATGACTGAACAGGTGCAAGATGTGCTGAACAATTTTGAAGAGGCCATGGAGAAGATCACTGGCCTTGAGAAGACGTTCGAAACAAAGCTCGATAACAAGTTTAATGAATTGCTCGCGCGTCTTCCACCACCACCACCCGCTGCACCTAACGCACCTCTCCAAGAACAACAACAACGACTACCTCCACGTCGCGAAACAGACCTCCGCCGAGCAAGCCGTGTTCCTCTTGCGTTTGGCCAAACTGTTGGTGCTGCTGTTGATACTTCTGTGGCTCCTGCTGCTGATGCGGAGGAGGATGATTATGTGGGAGATTATGATGATGAGGTTGATCAAAATCAGCACTACGTGCAGCCACCTGTACCACCACCAGCAGGTCGACCTCAGGTATATATTCGTAATGGTAGGCCTGCACCACCACCTCAGGTACGAGATGATGTCCATATTCCTAAACTGAAATTGAATATTCCACCATTTGAGGGTAGATATGTTCCTGATATATATCTTACTTGGGAGTTAGAAACTGAACAACGATTTACATGTTTACAATATCCTGAGGAGAGACGAGTTGCTGCTGTTGTTTGTGCTTTCACTAGTTTTGCATGTGTATGGTGGTCTGAACATTGTAGATTATATCCTATTCCAACTACTTGGGCTGCTTTGAAAACTGCTATGCGTACGCGTTGGGTTCCACCATATTATCAACGTGAATTGCTTCAAAAATTGCAGCGTTTAAGACAAGGGAAAAATTATGTAGAAGAATATTATCAGGAATTACGAACTGGCATGATTAGATGTGGTATTGTTGAGGAGAATGAAGCTATGCTTGCACGTTTTCTGGGTGGATTAAATAGAGAGATTCAGACCATCCTAGACTATAAGGAGTATACTAATATCACTCGTTTATTCCATCTTGCTTGTAAAGCTGAACGTGAAGTGCAGGATCGGCAAGCATTGGGGCGAACTAACTTTTCTGCAGGCCGACCTTCATCATGGACACCACGTGCATCTTCTACTTCAACTGCACCAGCACCTCTATCCGGTGCCACCTCCAGCCGTGATACAAGAAAACAGACACAACCGCCATTATCTGCCAAGAGCGCACCTGCGGGGCCTGCACAGCATTCTTCTTCTTCCATGGCATCAACAGGGCACACAAGTGATATTATTTGTCGTCGTTGTAAGGGAGGAGGTCATTATGCGAGAGAATGCAAATCTCCGCGTGTGATGATTTCTACCGCGGATGGTGGATATGTGTCTGGTAGTGACTATGATGAGGAGACTTTGGCTCTTATTACACGTGAAGAACATGGTGGAGATGATTCTGATCATGAGACGCAATACATGGCTCCTGAAGACGCTGACAGGTATGAATGTTTAGTTGCTCAACGTGTTTTGAGTGTGCAGATCACACAAGCTGAGCAAAATCAGAGGCACAATTTGTTCCATACCAAGGGAGTTGTGAAGGAACGTTCTGTGCGCGTCATCATAGACGGAGGGAGCTGCAACAACTTGGCTAGCATGGAGATGGTGGAGAAGCTTTCTCTCACCACAAGACCACATCCACATCCTTACTACATCCAATGGTTCAATAACAGCGGCAAGGTTAAGGTAACACGTACTGTTGTGTGCATTTTAGTATCTCTACATATGCTGATTATGTTGATTGTGATGTGGTACCTATGCAAGCATGTTCCTTATTACTTGGTAGACCATGGCAATTTGATAAAAATTCTGTACACCATGGTAGAAAAAATCACTATACTCTTGTTCATAAGGATAAAAATATTACTTTGCTTCCTATGACTCCTGATTCCATTTTGAAAGATGATATTAATAGAGCTAATAAAGCAAAACAGGAGACGAATAAGAGTGAAAATCAGATTGTGGCAAAAGAATTTGAGCAACTAATGAAGCCTAATAATAAACCATCTAGTGTTGCTTCTGAAATTAAATTGAAAATTGCATGTTTATTTGCCACCAAATATGATATTGATGAGCTAGATTTCAGCAAATCTGTTTGCTATGCTTTTGTGTGCAAAGAGGCATTATTTTCATTCGAGGACGTGCCTTCCTCTTTGCCTCCTGCTGTCACTAACATTTTGCAGGAGTTCGCTGTCGTCTTTCCACAAGACGTGCCACCGGGATTACCGCCTATTCGAGGGATTGAGCATCAGATTGACTTAATTCCCGGTGCTTCACTGCCAAACCGTGCACCATACGGTACCAATCCAGAGGAGACGAAGGAGATTATGCGTCAAGTACAAGAGCTTCTCGACAAAGGTTATATACGCGAATCCCTTAGTCCTTGTGCTGTTCCTATTATTCTAGTGCCGAAAAAGGATGGTACATCACATATGTGTGTTGATTGTAGAGGCATTAATAATATTACTATTCGTTATCGTCATCCTATTCCTAGGCTAGATGATATGCTTGATGAATTGAGTGGCTCTACAATATTCTCCAAAGTTGATTTGCGTAGTGGATACCATCAAATTCGTATGAAATTGGGAGATGAATGGAAAACAGCATTCAAAACTAAGTTTGGATTATATGAGTGGTTAGTCATGCCTTTTGGGTTAACTAATGCACCTAGTACTTTCATGAGATTAATGAACGAAGTTTTACGTGCTTTCATTGAACGATTTGTGATAGAGGCGAGGGTCCCGATCTTTCGATGAGATGATAACTATCGATTTGGTGGAGACGACTTTGACGATCCGACTACAAACGTGCACGACGTTGCGCCTTAGCAATCGCTAAACCAATCTCCTGAGGTTACTGACGATGCCGGAAGCACGGTCAGACTGACCACGAAGGTCTATTCCTGCAAGCAATCGAAGAACGAGCAAGAATATGATAAAAGCAATCTGAATATCGCGAATATGTCTGAAGTATTGATAATGGTGGGGATCCGAAAAGTGGTCTTGGTCTGGTCGTTGGACACAAATGAAGCACACGAAGTTGCAATGGCTAACTTTTAACTAAACAAATCCCAAGGAAAAGCTACTAGATGGATCTACTTATATAGGAGCAAGGGGTGGCGGCCAAGGAGGTGGGAGGACGTCCCAAGGCAGCCTAAAACTAAATCTAGGTCGTACAAGGCCAATGGGCCCAAGTGGAGGTGATGTAACACCTTTGGACTTGTAGTTTGACTCGGATTCTACTGCAGCATCAGATTGTTTCGTCCACAACTCAACGCTCCGGACGAATTTGAAGGTGATTCCAATTGGGTTGGAAAGTGCACGAAATCTAGTTTCCAACAAAAAAAGAATCACCCAATTCGGAGTCCGTATGAAAAACTTGTGTGCATTTTGAGTCAGGTGTGTCTGTGCAGTCCGAATCTGAATTCAGAACGTGAGAGACTTGGACTCTATCTTCTCTTGGGCCAAAAGTGACGTGAGAGAACTTTTTGGACAGCAAATAAACATCTCTTTCTTCCTTATCTTCATATGTGGATTGTACAAATGTCCCATACACCTGCAATTAGACAAAACACAAAAGTGTGTGAAGTATTATTGTTCTGGATAACATAAATAGATTATTGAATAGTTTGCACTAGAAATCACCTGACAAATATGCATATATGCAATATTTTTGGTCATATCCAAGGTATTCATGTCCTCATCATCCTCCCCTTCTTGAAAATAAAGCCGTCCTCGGCGTTGCTTAATCTGAAATGTGGCTAACAAAAGAGACAAGGTGTATATGTTGTATATGTATATGTCATCCATTTTTACTTCCCTTGATTTTTGCATATATGACACATGAATAGATGAGTAACTTGCATAGTTCATAAAATCTAAAGCCAAAAAATTAGCACAAGAAGTATAAGGCATGAAAATATTGCAACTCAGTTTGCACATATAAGTGAAGCTCTTATTCATTTCAAAAGATTGACAATGTTCATCATTAAACCATCCCAACATTGGTGAATAAACCTTACTTGCATCAAATTTACATGCTACAACATGCTTAAATAAGCAAACATGCTATAAGTCATTCAACACAGAATCATCACCAAGATTAGAGGTCATATCAAAATGATTAAACATTGGTTCTTTTGCATCAATAGTTAATTCAATGGGTGCACTCAAAATTGTTGGTATTTCAGTTGTTTGATCACATGGCAAAGTCAAATTATCAACGTAGTCCTCTAAAATAGGTGGTGTGATCAAAGTAGTGGGTAGCTCATCAGATGGTGCATTCAAATTGACAAGGCATTCATCATTCTCATGTAGAGATGGAAGATCAGTACCTTTGCCATTACCTCTTATGATCAACTCAGATGATGTAGCCACTCTCGGGGGCGATGTGTCACATGGTGGAGGTGATGTAGTCCTGACAACAACGGATGTGGTTGTCATAGTATGCCTAGTAGTTGAAGGAACAATCATATCAACTCTTGGAATGTGCACCGTGCGCTTGTTCTCCTCGTGGCCAACACATCGTTTTATTTCCTGTTCAGCTTTGCAAGCAAGATGAAACAAATGGTCCATAGGATAACACTCTTCATGAATTAGTATCTCTTGAATATCACGGTTTAATCCTCCCCAAAATCTATCCATAAAATCATCTTCACTTTCTTCTAAAGAGGAATGCAACAAGGTAGTTTGTAAATCATCATAATATTTTGTTACAGTTTCACTACCTTGTTTTAAGTGTTGCAACTTCTTAATCATGTCACGAGTATAATAAGCAGGGACGAAAGTATGTCGCACGGCAAGTTTCAAATCATCCCAAGTAGTAGGTATATAATCAGGGTGTAACCGACAATATTCACTCCACCAAACCAAAGCATAACCAGTGAAAGAACCAACCGCAACCTTAACCTTTTTATGTTCATTGAAATTATGGGAAGCAAATATATTTTTTATGTCGAACTCCCATTCAATATATAAAGCAGGTTTAAAACGGCCATTAAATGGTGGTATAGATACATTAACCCGATCATGTGCATTTGGATGTTTGTGCACCTCTCGTGACGGTTGTGGTATTTGCAAAGGTGGTGGCACGTCTCCCGCGATCGACAAAGCCCATGAATTGACTCTGGATCCTGTCATGATTAGTAGAACAAGAAACAAAACCCAAAAATATTGTTCCTATAACTACTAGGATGTGGTGGTAAAACGCTCACAGCAAAGCAAATATCAATGTCTTACAAATTCTTACCATGCAGCAGGCGGTGATCGACAACCAGCGGTGTCAAGTAACTCCGAATATTCAGTAAAGTGATTGCCAGGGGAGCGTACGTATACACGGTGTAGAAATATGTGGAGCTGGGTTGGCTATATATTGTAGCAAAAGATTAGCAATAATCAATTCAAAGATGCAATGTTGAATAAACGCTCAACGACGGTACTGTGCTGGTCCTAGGCTAGACCGGACTAGAGACGCGAGCCTAGAACACTAATGAGGTCACGGCGTAGCACAACTAGCATCAATGAAGGATACTAAGTAGCTCTTGACAGCAAGATATAAGTGAAGATCACAACGGCAGTGAAGATAATGATGAAAAACAACTGCCAAGCAGGATATACAACAACTCTCTCTCCAACTTTCCTCTTGAAAAGTTTGAGACAATTTTCTGATAAATTCTTTCAAAGAATGCTACTAACTCAAGCTTTCCAATGCAAAAAGAATCACTCAATTCCGAGTTGATATGAGGAGTCAAAGAATTCTAAAACTGGCCTGAAAAATTGTAACAAGCTGTATTCACGAACTTCGGAGGGCAAAAAGACCTATTTAGAAGCCGATTTTGAGGTGTCAAATATTGAACTAGCTTCTGCAACTATTTAGATGCGGCTCGTCGCTATCTTCAATTTGAGTACTCACGGAGCCAAAACGGACTTCGTATGAGGAAGATACACCTGTTTTACTGAACAGTGCGCAAAACAGATTCCAACCCGAATTCAGGTACGAGATTGATTCTAGATAGATCCAATTTTTTTCTTCTCTCTTTTTTTTCTCACGCTTTTTTTTTCTTTTTCTTCTCCCTCTTTTTCTTTTTTTTTCTTTCCTTTTTTCTCTCTTTTTTTTTCTTTATCTTCTTTTTCTCCCTCTTTCCAAGACAAACTAGATAAGATGCAGATTCGATCAGGCGAAGATGTGAGTGACCTCAACTATGATTATGACAATAAACAGTGCGTAGCACGTGCTGGAAATTGGTGGATTGGATGGTGGACAGCGGATGGGATAATGATGCAACGGCTGCGTGACTAATGTGAACAGAATTCGAAACTCTAAAGGAACTAGACACTAAGAGCAGCAACTCGACACGACGATCCAACCGATAATTCAACTATGCAAGCAATGAAAAGAAAATTGCAAAGGCTCAGACTGGCTTGGACCAAGGATGAATAGATCTAACTCTTTTTTGTGGCTTTTTCTTGGACAATAGGTAAGAAAATAAATCTAACCTAGGAAAACTGGAAATTCTCACCGAGCAACCTGAAAACTGATACCACTTGATAGAGGCGAGGGTCCTGATCTTTCGATGAGATGATAACTATCGATTTGGTGGAGACGACTTTGACGATCCGACTACAAACGTGCACGACGTTGCGCCTTAGCAATCGCTAAACCAATCTCCTGAGGTTACTGACGATGCCGGAAGCACGGTCAGCCTGACCACGAAGGTCTATTTCTGCAAGCAATCGAAGAACGAGCAAGAATATGATAAAAGCAATCTGAATATCGCGAATATGTATGAAGTATTGATAATGGTGGGGATCCGAAAAGTGGTCTTGGTCTGGTCGTTGGACACAAACGAAGCACACGAAGTTGCAATGGCTAACTTTTAACTAAACAAATCCCAAGGAAAAGCTACTAGATGGATCTACTTATATAGGAGCAAGGGGTGGCGGCCAAGGAGGTGGGAGGACGTCCCAAGGCAGCCTAAAACTAAATCTAGGTCGTACAAGGCCAATGGGCCCAAGTGGAGGTGATGTAACACCTTTGGACTTGTAGTTTGACTCGGATTCTGCTGCAGCATCAGATTGTTTCGTCCACAACTCAACGCTCCGAACGAATTTGAAGGTGATTCCAATTGGGTTGGAAAGTGCACGAAATCTAGTTTCCAACAAAAAAAGAATCACCCAATTCGGAGTCCGTATGAAAAACTTGTGTGCGTTTTGAGTCAGGTGTGTCTGTGCAGTCCGAATCTGAATTCAGAACGTGAGAGACTTGGACTCTATCTTCTCTTGGGCGAAAAGTGACGTGAGAGAACTTTTTGGACAACAAATAAACATCTCTTTCTTCCTTATCTTCATATGTGGATTGTACAAATGTCCCATACACCTGCAATTAGACAAAACACAAAAGTGTGTGAAGTATTTTTGTTCTGGATAACATAAATAGATTATTGAATAGTTTGCACTAGAAATCACCTGACAAATATGCATATATGCAATATTTTTGGTCATATCCAAGGTAGTCATGTCCTCATCAATTTGTGGTAGTTTACTTTGATGACATATTGATTTATAGCAGATCTTTGGAAGAACATTTGGAATATTTACGTGCTGTTTTTATTGCTCTACGTGATGCACGTTTGTTTGGTAACCTTGGGAAGTGCACCTTTTGCTCCGACCGAGTAGCTTTTCTTGGCTATGTTGTTACTTCACAGGGAATTGAAGTTGATCAAGCCAAGATTGAAGCTATTGAGAGTTGGCCGCAACCCAAAACGGTCACACAAGTGAGGAGTTTTCTTGGCCTCGCTGGATTCTATAGGCGTTTTGTGAGAGATTTCAGCACCATTGCTGCACCTCTCAATGAGCTTACAAAGAAAGATTTTCCTTTTCTTTGGGGTACCGCATAGGAAGAAGCCTTCTCGGTATTGAAAGATAAGTTGACACATGCTCCTTTACTCCAACTTCCTGATTTTAATAAGACTTTTGAGCTTGAATGTGATGCTAGTGGAATTGGATTAGGCGGTGTGTTATTACAAGATGGCAAACCTGTTGCATACTTTTCTGAAAAATTGAGTGGGCCTAGTCTGAATTATTCTACTTATGATAAAGAATTATATGCTCTTGTTCGGACTTTAGAAACATGGCTACATTATTTATGGCCCAAAGAATTTGTTATACATTCTGATCATGAATCTTTGAAACATATTAAAAGTCAAGCTAAACTGAATCGTAGACATGCTAAATGGGTTGAATTCATTGAGACTTCTCCTTATGTCATTAAACACAAGAAGGGAAAAGAAAATGTTATTGCTGATGCATTGTCTCGCCGCTATATTATGCTTTCACAACTTGACTTCAAAATATTTGGTTTGGAGACCATCAAAGATCAATATGTGCATGATGCTGATTTTAAAGATGTAATGCAGAATTGTAAAGAAGGAAGAATGTGGAACAAGTTCGTCGTTAACGATGGATTTGTGTTTCGTGCTAACAAGCTATGCATTCCAGCTAGCTCCGTTCGTCTTTTGTTGTTGCAGGAGGCGCATGGAGGAGGATTAATGGGACACTTTGGCGTGAAGAAGACGGAGGACGTACTTAATACACATTTCTTTTGGCCAAAGATGAGACGGGATGTTGAGCGTTTTATTGCTCGATGCACTACATGTCAAAAAGCTAAGTCACGACTCAATCCTCATGGTTTATATATGCCTTTGCCTGTACCTAGTGTTCCTTGGGAGGATATATCTATGGACTTTGTTTTAGGTTTACCTCGAACAAAGAAGGGGAGGGATAGCATATTTGTTGTCGTGGATAGATTCTCGAAAATGGCACACTTTATACCATGTCATAAAAGTGATGATGCTGTTAATGTTGCTGATTTGTTCTTTCGTGAAATTATTCGCTTGCATGGTGTGCCAAATACTATTGTTTCAGATCGTGATACTAAATTTCTTAGCCACTTTTGGAGATGTTTATGGGCTAAGTTGGGGACTAAACTGCTTTTTAGTACTACTTGTCACCCCCAAACTGATGGACAAACTGAAGTAGTCAATAGAACGTTGTCTACTATGCTTAGGGCTGTTTTGAAGAATAATAAGAAAATGTGGGAGGAATGCTTGCCTCATATTGAATTTGCTTATAATCGTTCATTGCATTCTACTACTAAGATGTGCCCTTTTTGATGAGGACATGACTACCTTGGTTATGACCAAAAATATTGCATATATGCATATTTGTCAGGTGATTTCTAGTGCAAACTATTCAATAATCTATTTATGTTATCCAGAACAAAAATACTTCACACACTTTTGTGTTTTGTCTAATTGCAGGTGTATGGGACATTTGTACAATCCACATATGAAGATAAGGAAGAAAGAGATGTTTATTTGCTGTCCAAAAAGTTCTCTCACGTCACTTTTGGCCCAAGAGAAGATAGAGTCCAAGTCTCTCACGTTCTGGATTCAGATTCGGACTGCACAGACATACCTGACTCAAAACGCACACAAGTTTTTCATACGGACTCCGAATTGGGTGATTCTTTTTTTGTTGGAAACTAGATTTCGTGCACTTTCCAAACCAATTGGAATCACCTTCAAATTCGTCCGGAGCGTTGAGTTGTGGACGAAACAATCTGATGCTGCAGCAGAATCCGAGTCAAACTACAAGTCCAAAGGTGTTACATCACCTCCACTTGGGCCCATGAGCCTTGTACGACCTAGGGTTAGTTTTAGGCTGCCTTGGGACGTCCTCCCACCTCCTTGGCCGCCACCCCTTGCTCCTATATAAGTAGATCCATCTAGTAGCTTTTTCCTTGGGATTTGTTTAGTTAAAAGTTAGCCATTGCAACTTCGTGTACTTCGTTTGTGTCCAACGACCAGACCAAGACCGCTTACGGATCCCCACCTTTATCAATACTTCATATATACTCGCAATATTCAGATTGCTTTTATCATATTCTTGCTTGTTCTTCGATTGCTTGCAGGAATAGACCTTCGTGGTCAGGTTGATTGTGCTCCGGCGTGGTCAATAACCTCTCGGAGTTGGTTTAGCGATTGCTAAGGCGCAACGTCGTGCACGTTTGTAGTCGGATCGTCAAAGTCGTCTCCACCAAATCGATAGTTATCATCTCATCGAAAGATCGGGACACCCCGCCTCTATCACTATGCATTCCAGCTAGCTCCGTTCGTCTTTTGTTGTTGCAGGAGGCGCATGGAGGAGGATTAATGGGACACTTTGGCGTGAAGAAGACGGAGGACGTACTTGCTACACATTTCTTTTGGCCAAAGATGAGACGGGATGTTGAGCGTTTTATTGCTCGCTGCACTACATGTCAAAAAGCTAAGTCACGACTCAATCCTCATGGTTTATATATGCCTTTGCCTGTACCTAGTGTTCCTTGGGAGGATATATCTATGGACTTTGTTTTAGGTTTACCTCGAACAAAGAAGGGGAGGGATAGCATATTTGTTGTCGTGGATAGATTCTCGAAAATGGCACACTTTATACCATGTCATAAAAGCGATGATGCTGTTAATGTTGCTGATTTGTTCTTTCGTGAAATTATTCGCTTGCATGGTGTGCCAAATACTATTGTTTCAGATCGTGATACTAAATTTCTTAGCCACTTTTGGAGATGTTTATAGGCTAAGTTGGGGACTAAACTGCTTTTTAGTACTACTTGTCACCCCCAAACTGATGGACAAACTGAAGTAGTCAATAGAACATTGTCTACTATGCTTAGGGCTGTTTTGAAGAATAATAAGAAAATGTGGGAGGAATGCTTGCCTCATATTGAATTTGCTTATAATCGTTCATTGCATTCTACTACTAAGATGTGCCCTTTTGAAGTTGTGTATGGTTTCCTACCTCGTGCACCTATTGATTTGTTGCCTCTTCCATCTTCGGAGAAGGTTAATTTTGATGCTAAACAACGTGCTGAATTGATTTTAAAAATGCATGAGTTAACTAAGGAAAACATTGAGCGTATGAATGCTAAATATAAACTTGCTAGAGATAAGGGTAGAAAACATGTTGTGTTTGCACCTGGAGATCTTATTTGGTTACATTTGCGTAAGGATAGATTTCCAGATTTGCGCAAATCAAAGCTAATGCCATGTGCTGATGGTCCCTTTAAGGTGTTAGAGAAAATAAATGATAATGCATATAAACTTGAGCTGCCTGCAGATTTTGGGGTTAGTCCCACTTTTAACATTGCAGATTTGAAGCCTTATTTGGGTGAGGAAGATGAGCTTCCGTCGAGGACGACTTCATTTCAAGAAGGGGAGGATGATGAGGACATCAATACCATTGTTACACCCACAGCCCCTACTGCTACATATACGGGACCAATTACTAGAGCTCGCACACGCCAATTAAATTATCAGGTACTTCCGTTTCTTGGTAATGATTCTAATGTTCATGAGAATATGATGCTACCTAAATTGGATACATTTGTTTTGCTTACAAATGAAGGGCCTAGCTTGGAGAAGGATGAACATTGGAGCAAGAACAAGCATGGAGATGATGCCATGCGCAAGGGGAACAAGAACGGAGTTACAAGTGATGATTTCAGGACTTTGAAGCCACCATAATGGGTGCATGAAGCCATGGACGAAATATACAAGATGCCAGTTCATAAATTTCGTCCCGAGGCTATTATAGGTGCTGCGTCACCTTTTTATTGGGCCAGGCCCATGTAATTTCGAAATACATAAGTATAGGCTATTTTTAGAGTCCGTATGTGTGGGGAAACAAGAGATAGGGTTGATTTCGGACCCCTCCACCAAGGGCCACGAAATTCCCCCTCTCTTCTTCCATATATACAGCCCTTAGGGCACCGTTTAGACTTTGGGTTTTGTTTAGATTAAAAGTTCGACATAGCTGCAACTTCGCGTACTTCATTTGTGTTCAACGACCAGACAAAGGCGTCACAGAACCCCACCTTGATCAATAAAGCTTTCATCTTATATTCGCAATATCAAGATTGCAATCTTAGTTTCTTGCTTGTTCTTCGTTTGCTCGTAGGAAACAGACCCTCGTGGTCAGGTTGATCGTGCTCCGGCGTGGTCAATAACCTCTCGGAGTTGGTTTAGCGATTGCTAAGGCGCGACGTCCTCGCACGTTCGTAGTCGGATCGTCAAAGTCGACTTCCACCAAAACGATATCCATCATCTCATCGAAAGACGGGACACCTTTGCCTCTATCATGCCATCATAGTGATTTTTTGGCGCACTTTTTCGCCGTCGCAGCCCTAATTTCGAAAAAAAAAGTCGAAAAAAATTTCGTGCCCATCCTGTCAGTTTGACGAGGGAAGAGTTTTGAGACACTCGCCATTATAGTGATTTTTCGCAAAAAAAGAGGAGCACAAAAAAAGAGGAGCGCCAAAAAAAAAGAGTGAAAAAAATATTTCTAGAGTGTGCTTTTCCTTTGTTTACGTGCAGCGCCGTGATTTTGTTAGTGTTCTAGGCTCGTGTCTCTAGCACGGTCTAGCCTAGGACCAACACAGTACCGTTGTTGAGCATTTATTCAACTTTGCATCTCTGAATTGATTATTGCTGACCCTTTTTGCTACCATATTATAAGTCTTCCTAGCTCCACATACATCTACTCGTGCGTTTGACTCTCCTTGGTAATCGCTCTATCCAAGCTTTGAGAGTTTTGACTACGACGGTTGCCGATCACCGCCTACTGTTGGGTAAGAACTGGTAAGAATTTGAGATTTGCTTGACGGATTTGTGACATGCACCACCACCTTGTTAGCAGTCTGTAGGATCATATTCTTGTGTGTTTCTATTGCTGCTAGCCATGGCAGGATCACAAGCCGACGAGACTGACTGGGAGAACCTGACGAATAAGGAGTTGCATGATAAATTTCAGCAAATGATGAGTGGACAGGTGCAAGATGTGCTAAACAAATTTGAAGAGGCCATGGAGAAGATAGATGGCATGGAGAAGACGTTCGAAACAAAGCACGATAACAGGTTTAATGAATTGTTCGCGCGTCTTCCACCACCACCACCGGCTGCCCCTAATGCACCTATACAACAACAACAACGTCGCTTTCCAAATCAAGTGGGACGAGCACAATGCATTCGCATTGACCCTGGGCAAAATTCTGGTGCCGCTGTTGATGCTTCTGCCGCTCCTGCTGCTACTGTAGAGGTGGAGGACCATTTCGAGAATGAGGTTTACCAAAATCATAACTACGTGCAACCACCAGCACCACCACCACCAGGTCGTCCTCATGCATATCATCGCAACGGTAGGGCTGCACCACCACCTCAGGTACATGACCATCTTCCTAAACTAAAATTGAATATTTCACCATTTGAGGGTAGATATGTTGCTGATATATATCTTACTTGGGAGTTAGAAACTGAACAACGATTTACATGTTTACAATATCCTGAGAGAGACGTGTTCCTGCTGCTGTTTGTGCTTTCACTAGCTTTGCATGTGTTTGGTGGTCTGAACATTGTAGATTATATCATATTCCAGCTACTTGGGCTGCTTTGAAAACTGCTATGCGTACTCGTTTGGGTTCCACCATATTATCAACGTGAATTACTTTAAAAATTGCAGCGTTTAAGACAAGGAAAAAATTCTGTAGAAGAATATTATCAGGAATTACAAACTGGCATGATTAGATGTGGTATTGTTGAGGAGAATGAAGCTATGCTTGCACGTTTTATGGGTGGATTAAATAGAGAGATTCAGACCATTCTAGAGTATACTAATATCACTCGTTTATTCCATCTTGCTTGTAAAGCTGAACGTGAAGTGCAGGATCGACAGGCATTGGCGCGAACTAACTTTTCTGCAGGTCAATCTTCATCATGGACACCACGTGCATCCTCTACTTCCACTACACCAACACCTCCATCAGGTGCCACCTCCAGCCGTGATACAAGAAAGCAGGAACAACCACCACTATCTGCCAAGAGCACACCTGCCGGACCTGCACAGAGCTCTTCTTCTTCCATGGCATCAACAGGGCACACAAGTGATATTATTTGTCGTTGTTGTAAGGGAAGAGGACATTTTGCGAGAGAATGCCAATCTCAGCGTGTGATGATTTCTACTGAGGATGGTGGGTATGAGTCCGCTAATGACTATGATGAGGAGACTTTGGCTCTTATTACACGTGAAGAACACGATGGAGATGATTCTGGTCATGAGATGCAATACATGGCTCCTGAAGATGCTGACAGGTATGAATGTTTAGTTCCTGAACGTGTTTTGAGTGTGCAGGTCACACAAGCTGAGCAAAATCAGAGGCATAATTTGTTCCATAAAAGGGAGTTGTGAAGGAACGTTCTGTTTGCGTCATCATAGATGGAGGGAGCTGCAATAACTTGGCTAGGATGGAGATGGTGGAGAAGCTATCTCTCACCACAAGACCACATCCACAACCTTACTACACCCAATGGTTCAACAACAGTGGCAAGGTTAAGGTAACACGTACTGTTCATGTGCATTTTAGTATCTCTACATATGCTAATTATGTTGATTGAGATGTGGTACCTATGCAAGCATGTTCCTTATTACTTGGTAGAGCATGTCAATTTGATAAATATTCTGTACACCATGGCAGAAATAATCAGTATACTCTTGTTCATAAGGATAAAAATATTACTTTGCTTCCTATGGCTCTTGATTCCATTTTGAAAGATGATATTAATAGAGCTAATAAAGCAAAACAGGAGAAAAATAAAAGTGAAAATCAGATTGTGGCAAAAGAATTTGAGCAACAAATGCAGCCTAAAAATAACCCATCTAGTGTTGCTTCTGAAATTAAATTGAAAAGTGCATGTTTACTTGCCACCAAATCTGATATTGATGATTTAGATTTTAGCAAATCTGTTTGCTATGCTTTTGTGTGCAAAGAGGCATTATTTTCATTTGAGGACGTTCCTTCCTCTTTGCCTCTTGCTGTCACTAACATTTTGCAGGAGTTCGCTGACGTCTTTCCACAAGACGTGCCACCGGGATTATCACCTATTCGAGGGATTGAGCATAAAATTGACTTAATTTCCGGTGCATCATTACCCAACCGTGCACCATACCGTAACAATCCAGAGGAGATGAAGGAGATTATGCGTCAAGTACAAGAACTGCTCGACAAAGGTTATATACGTGAATCCTTTAGTCCTTGTGCCGTTCCTATCGTTTTAGTGCCGAAAAAGGATGGTACGTCGCGTATGTGTGTTGATTGTAGAGGCATTAATAATATTACTATTCGTTATCGTCATCCTATTCCTAGGCTAGACGACATGCTCGATGAATTGAGTGGCTCTACAATATTCTCCAAAGTTGATTTGCGTAGTGGATACCATCAAATTCGTATGAAATTGGGAGATGAATGGAAAACGACATTTAAAACTAAGTTTGGTTTATATGAGTGGTTAGTCATGCCTTTTGGGTTAACTAATGCACCTAGTACTTTCATGAGACTAATGAATGAAGTTTTACATGCTTTCATTGGATGATTTGTGGTAGTCTATTTTTATGATATACTGATTTATAGCAAATCTTTGGAGGAACATTTGGAACATCTACGTGCTATTTTTATTGCTCTACGTGATGCACATTTGTTTGGTAACCTTGGAAAGTGCACCTTTTGCACCGACCGAGTATCTTTTCTTGGCTATGTTGTTACTCCACAGGGAATTGAAGTTGATAAAGCCAAGATTGAAGCTACTGAGAGTTGGCCGCAACCCAAAACGGTCACACAAGTGAGGAGTTTCCTTGGCCTCGCTGGTTTCTATAGGCGTTTTGTGAGAGATTTCAGCACCATTGCTGCACCTCTCAACGAGCTTACAAAGAAGGACGTGCCTTTTGTTTGGGGTACAACATAGGAAGAAGCCTTCACGGTATTGAAATGATAGAGGCGGGGTGTCCCGATCTTTCGATGAGATGATAACTATCGATTTGGTGGAGACGACTTTGACGATCCGACTACAAACGTGCACGATGTTGCGCCTTAGCAATCGCTAAACCAATCTCCTGAGGTTATTGACCACGCCGGAAGCACGGTCAACCTGACCACGAAGGTCTATTCCTGCAAGCAATCGAAGAACAAGCAAGAATATGATAAAAGCAAACTGAATATTGCGAGTATATATGAAGTTTTGATAAAGATGGGGATCCGTAAGCGGTCTTGGTCTGGTCGTTGGACACAAACGAAGTACACGAAGTTGCAATGGCTAACTTTTAACTAAACAAATTCCAAGGAAAAGATACTAGATGGATCTACTTATATAGGAGCAAGGGGTGGCGGCCAAGGAGGCGGGAGGACGTCCCAAGGCAGCCTAAAACTAAATCTAGGTCGTACAAGGCCAATGGGCCCAAGTGGAGGTGATGTAACACCTTTGGACTTGTAGTTTGACTCGGATTTTGCTGCAGCATCAGATTGTTTCGTCCACAACTCAACGCTCCGGACGAATTTGAAGGTGATTCCAATTGGGTTGGATAGTGCATGAAATCTAGTTTCCAACAAAAAAAGAATCACCCAATTCGGAGTTGTATGAAAAACTTGTGTGCGTTTTGAGTCAGGTATGTCTGTGCAGTCCGAATCTGAATCCAGAACGTGAGAGACTTGGACTCTATCTTCTCTTGGGCCAAAAGTGACGTGAGAGAACTTTTTGGACAGCAAATAAACATCTCTTTCTTCCTTATCTTCATATGTGATGAGGACATCAATACAATTGTTACACCCACAGCCCCTGCTGCTATACATACTGGACCAATTACTAGAGCTCGTGCACGCCAACTAAATTATCCGGTACTTTCGTTTCTTGGTAATGATTCTAATGTTCATGAGAATATGATGCTGCCTAAATTGGATACATTTGTTTTGCTTACAAATGAAGGGCCTAGCTTGGAGAAGGATGAACATTGGAGCAAGAACAAGCATGGAGATGATGGCATGCGCAAGGGGAACAAGAACGGAGTTACAAGTGATGATTTCAGGACTTTGAAGCCACCATAATGTGTGCATGAAGCCTTGGACGAAATATACAAGATGCCACTTCATAAATTTCGTCCCGAGGCTATTTTAGGTGCTGCGTCACCTTATTATTGGGCCAGGCCCATGTAATTTCGAAATACATAAGTATAGGCTATTTTTAGAGTCTGTATGTGTGGGGAAACAAGAGATAGGGTTGATTTCGGACCCCTCCACCAAGGGCCACGAAATCCACCCCCTCTTCCTCCATATATACAGCCCTTAGGGCATCGTTTAGACCTTGGGTTTTGTTTAGATTAAAAGTTCGCCATAGCTGCAACTTCGCGTACTTCTTTTGTGTTCAACGACCAGACAAAGGCGTCACAGAACCCCACCTTGATCAATAAAGCTTTCATCTTATATTCGCAATATCCAGATTGCAATCTTAGTTTCTTGCTTGTTCTTCGTTTGCTCGCAGGAAACAGACCCTCGTGGTCAGGTTGATCGTGCTCCGGCGTGGTCAATAACCTCTCGGAGTTGGTTTAGCGATTGCTAAGGCGCGACGTCCTCGCACGTTCGTAGTCGGATCGTCAAAGTCGACTTCCACCAAAGCGATATCCATCATCTCATCGAAAGACGGGACACCTTTGCCTCTATCAAGTGGTATCAGATTTCCAGGTTGCTCGGTGAGATTTTACAGTTTTTTAGAAGTTTAGATCGAGTCTGCTCTTCATACCTATAGTCCACGAAAAAGCCACAAAATTTTTTTTTAGGGTTAGTTCATCATATCCGAACCAATCTGAGCCTTGCATAATCTTTTTAGGGTTTTGCTTTGTTGAATTTGCGGTTGCATCGTCGTGTCTAGTTGCTGGTCTTAGAGTCTAGTCTTTTAGAGTTTCGAGTTCTGGTCATAAGTTGTCACGCCGCCGCCGCACCATCATCATCGCCCCTGCCATCTACCACCACCGCACCGAATCCGTCTCCATATACCACCACCAATCCGTGTCCATATACCACCACCGATCCATATCCATATACTACCACCGCTACCACCACCGCTGCCATATACCACCACCATATATCCACCACCAATCCGAGTTCTTTGCTTATTAGGTTTGTTTTCGGGATCCCTCTAGATTCCGATTCGTGTTTCCTTGCCGGAGTAGGTTTCGGAAAAAAAAAAGAGTCGGGTAGCCACGCTCCGTTTAGGCCCAAAATTTTTCGAAAACGCATTTTTCGAAAAAATTTCTGGCTATCCTATTTTTAGGTGTTTCTGAGTGTTTTGAGACAGGTGCCATTATAGGAAGTTTTTTTTGACCCGTTTCCAGTTTTTGGGTCCGGGCAGCCGAAAAAAAAAAATTGGTCGAAAAAATTTCGTGCCCATCCTGTCAGTTTGAGCTAGGAAGAGTTTTGAGACACTCGCCATTATAGTGATTTTTCGCAAAAAAAAAAGCAGCGCAAAAAAAAAGAGAGCGCAAAAAAAAACAAAAAAAAAGAGCGAAAAAAAAAATTCAGAGTGTGCTTTTCCCTTGTTTACGTGCCGCGCCGTGACTTTGTTAGTGTTCTAGGCTCGCGTCTCTAGTACAGTCTAGCCTAGGACCAGCACAGTACCGTCGTTGAGCGTTTATTCAACTTTGCATCTCTGAATTGATTATTGCTGACCCTTTTTGCTACCATATTATAAGCCTTCCCAGCTCCACATACATCTACGTCGTGCGTTTGACTCTCCCTGGTAATCGCTCTATCCAAGCTTTGAGAGTTTTTGACTACAACGGTTGCCGATCACCGCCTGCTGCTGGGTAAGAACTGGTAAGAATTTGAGATTTGCTTGACGGATTTGTGACACCCACCACCACCACTTGTTCGTAGTCTGTAGGATCATATTCTTGTGTGTTTCTATTGCTGCTAACCATGCCAGGATCACAAGCCGACGAGATTGACTGGGAGAATTTATCGAACAAGGAGCTTCATGATAAGTTTTAGCAAATGATGACTGAACAGGTGCAAGATGTGTTGAACAATTTTGAAGAGGCCATGGAGAAGATCACTGGCTTTGAGAAGACGTTCGAAACAAAGCTCGACAACAAGTTTAATGAATTGCTTGCGCGTCTTCCACCACCACCACCCGCTGCAGCTAACGCACCTCTCCAACAACAACAACAACGACTACCTCCACGTCGCGAAGCAGACCTCCGCCGAGCAAGCCGTGTTCCTCTTGCGTTTGGCCAAAATGTTGGTGCTGCTGTTGATACTTCTGTGGCTCCTGCTGCTGATGCGGAGGAGGATGATTATGTGGGAGATTATGAGGATGAGGTTGATCAAAATCAACACTACGTGCAGCCACCTGTACCACCACCAGCAGGTCGACCTCAGGTATATATTCGTAATGGTAGGCCTGCACCACCACCTCAGGTACGAGATGATGTCCATATTCCTAAACCGAAATTGAATATTCCACCATTTGAGGGTAGATATGTTCCTGATATATATCTTACTTGGGAGTTAGAAACTGAACAACGATTTACATGTTTACAATATCCTGAGGAGAGACGAGTTGCTGCTGCCGTTTGTGCTTTCACTAGTTTTGCATGTGTATGGTGGTCTGAACATTGTAGATTATATCCTTTTCCAACTACTTGGGCTGCTTTGAAAACTGCTATGCGTACGCGTTGGGTTCCACCATATTATCAACGTGAATTGCTTCAAAAATTGCAGCGTTTAAGACAAGGGAAAAATTCTGTAGAAGAATATTATCAGGAATTACAAACTGGCATGATTAGATGTGGTATTGTTGAGGAGAATGAAGCTATGCTTGCACGTTTTCTGGGTGGATTAAATAGAGAGATTCAGACCATTCTAGACTATAAGGAGTATACTAATATCACTCGTTTATTCCATCTTGCTTGTAAAGCTGAACGTGAAGTGCAGGATCGACAAGCATTGGGGCGAACTAACTTTTCTGCAGGCCGACCTTCATCATGGACACCACGTGCATCTTCTACTTCAACTGCACCAGCACCTCCATCCGGTGCCACCTCCAGCCGTGATACAAGAAAACAGGCACAACCACCATTATCTGCCAAGAGCGCACCTGCGGGGCCTGCACAGCGTTCTTCTTCTTCCATGGCATCAACAGGGCACACAAGTGATATTATTTGTCGTCGTTGTAAGGGAGGAGATCATTATGCGAGAGAATGCAAATCTCCGTGTGTGATGATTGCTACCGCGGATGGTGGATATGAGTCCGCTAGTGACTATGATGAGGAGACTTTGGCTCTTATTACACGTGAAGAACATGGTGGAGATGATTCTGATCATGAGACGCAATACATGGCTCCTGAAGACGCTGACAGGTATGAATGTTTAGTTGCTCAACGTGTTTTGAGTGTGCAGGTCACACAAGCTGAGCAAAATCAGAGGCACAATTTGTTCCATACCAAGGGAGTTGTGAAGGATCGTTCTGTGCGCGTCATAATAGACGGAGGGAGCTGCAACAACTTGGCTAGCATGGAGATGGTGGAGAAGCTTTCTCTCACCACAAGACCACATCCACATCCTTACTACATCCAATGGTTCAACAACAGCGGCAAGGTTAAGGTAACACGTACTGTTCGTGTGGATTTTAGTATCTCTACATATGCTGATTATGTTGATTGTGATGTGGTACCTATGCAAGCATGTTCCTTATTACTTGGTAGACCATGGCAATTTGATAAAAATTCTGTACACCATGGTAGAAACAATCACTATACTCTTGTTCATAAGGATAAAAATATTACTTTGCTTCCTATGACTCCTGATTCCATTTTGAAAGATGATATTAATAGAGCTAATAAAGCAAAACAGGAGACGAATAAGAGTGAAAATCAGATTGTGGCAAAAGAATTTGAGCAACAAATGAAGCCTAACAATAAACCATCTAGTGTTGCTTCTGAAATTAAATTGAAAAGTGCATGTTTATTTGCCACCAAATCTGATATTGATGAGCTAGATTTCGGCAAATCTGTTTGCTATGCTTTTGTGTGCAAGGAGGCATTATTTTCATTCGAGGACGTGCCTTCCTCTTTGCCTCCTGCTGTCACTAACATTTTGCAGGAGTTCGCTGACGTCTTTCCACAAGACGTGCCACCGGGATTACCGCCTATTCGAGGGATTGAGCATCAGATTGAATTAATTCCCGGTGCTTCACTGCCAAACCGTGCACCATACCGTACCAATCCAGAGGAGACGAAGGAGATTATGCGCCAAGTACAAGAGCTTCTTGACAAAGGTTATATACGCGAATCCCTTAGTCCTTGTGCTGTTCCTATTATTCTAGTGCCGAAAAAGGATGGTACATCACGTATGTGTGTTGATTGTAGAGGCATTAATAATATTACTATTCGTTATCGTCATCCTATTCCTAGGCTAGATGATATGCTTGATGAATTGAGTGGTGCTACAATATTCTCCAAAGTTGATTTGCGTAGTGGCTACCACCAAATTCGTATGAAATTGGGAGATGAATGGAAAACAGCATTTAAAACTAAGTTTGGATTATATGAGTGGTTAGTCATGCCTTTTGGGTTAACTAATGCACCTAGTACTTTCATGAGATTAATGAACGAAGTTTTACGTGCTTTCATTGGACGATTTGTGGTAGTTTACTTTGATGACATACTGATTTATAGCAGATCTTTGGAAGAACATTTGGAACATTTACGTGCTGTTTTCATTGCTCTACGTGATGCACGTTTGTTTGGTAACCTTGGGAAGTGCACCTTTTGCACCGACCGAGTATCTTTTCTTGGCTATGTTGTTACTCCACAGGGAATTGAAGTTGACAAAGCCAAGATTGAAGCTATTGAGAGTTGGCCGCAGCCCAAAACGGTCACACAAGTGAGGAGTTTTCTTGGCCTCGCTGGATTCTATAGGCGTTTTGTGAGAGATTTCAGCACCATTGCTGCACCTCTCAACGAGCTTACAAAGAAGGATGTGCCTTTTGTTTGGGGTACCGCACAGGAAGAAGCCTTCACGGTATTGAAAGATAAGTTGACACATGCTCCTTTACTCCAACTTCCTGATTTTAATAAGACTTTTGAGCTTGAATGTGATGCTAGTGGAATTGGATTAGGAGGTGTGTTATTACAAGATGGCAAACCTGTTGCATACTTTTCTGAAAAATTGAGTGTGCCTAGTCTGAATTATTCTACTTATGATAAAGAATTATATGCTCTTGTTCGGACTTTAGAAACATGGCAACATTATTTATGGCCCAAAGAGTTTGTTATACATTCTGATCATGAATCTTTGAAACATATTAAAAGTCAAGCTAAACTGAATCGTAGACATGCTAAATGGGTTGAATTCATTGAGACTTTCCCTTATGTTATTAAACACAAGAAGGGAAAAGAAAATGTTATTGCTGATGCATTGTCTCGTCGCTATACTATGCTTTCACAACTTGACTTCAAAATATTTGGTTTGGAGACCATCAAAGATCAATGTGTGCATGATGCTGATTTTAAAGATGTAATGCATAATTGTAAAGAAGGAAGAATGTGGAACAAGTTTGTTGTTAACGATGGATTTGTGTTTCGTGCTAACAAGCTATGCATTCCAGCTAGCTCTGTTCGTCTTTTGTTGTTGCAGGAGGCGCATGGAGGAGGATTAATGGGACACTTTGGCGTGAAGAAGACGGAGGACATACTTGCTACACATTTCTTTTGGCCAAAGATGAGACGGGATGTTGAGCGTTTTATTGCTCGATGCACTACATGTCAAAAAGCTAAGTCACGACTCAATCCTCATGGTTTATATATGCCTTTGCCTGTACCTAGTGTTCCTTGGGAGGATATATCTATGGACTTTGTTTTAGGTTTACCTCGAACAAAGAAGGGGAGGGATAGCATATTTGTTGTCGTGGATAGATTCTCGAAAATGGCACACTTTATACCATGTCATAAAAGCGATGATGCTGTTAATGTTGCTGATTTGTTCTTTCGTGAAATTATTCGCTTGCATGGTGTGCCAAATACTATTGTTTCAGATCGTGATAATAAATTTCTTAGCCACTTTTGGAGATGTTTATGGGCTAAGTTGGGGACTAAACTGCTTTTTAGTACTACTTGTCACCCCCAAACTGATGGACAAACTGAAGTAGTCAATAGAACGTTGTCTACTATGCTTAGGGCTGTTTTGAAGAATAATAAGAAAATGTGGGAGGAATGCTTGCCTCATATTGAATTTGCTTATAATCGTTCATTGCATTCTACTACTAAGATGTGCCCTTTTGAAGTTGTGTATGGTTTCCTACCTCGTGCACCTATTGATTTGTTGCCTCTTCCATCTTCGGAGAAGGTTAATTTTGATGCTAAACAACGTGCTGAATTGATTTTAAAAATGCATGAGTTAACTAAGGAAAACATTGAGCGTATGAATGCTAAATATAAACTTGCTGGAGATAAGGGGAGAAAACATGTTGTGTTTGCACCTGGAGATCTTGTTTGGTTACATTTGCGTAAGGATAGATTTCCTGATTTGCGCAAATCAAAGCTAATGCCACGTGCTGATGGTCCCTTTAAGGTGTTAGAGAAAATAAATGATAATGCATATAAACTTGAGTTGCCTGCAGATTTTGGGGTTAGTCCCACTTTTAACATTGCAGATTTGAAGCATTATGTGGGTGAGGAAGATGAAGTTCCGTCGAGGACGACTTCATTTCAAGAAGGGGAGGATGATGAGGACATCAATACAATTGTTACACCCACAGCCCCTGCTGCTATACATACTGGACCAATTACTAGGGCTCGTGCACGCCAACTAAATTATCAGGTACTTTCGTTTCTTGGTAATGATTCTAATGTTCATGAGAATATGATGCTGCCTAAATTGGATACATTTGTTTTGCTTACAAATGAAGGGCCTAGCTTGGAGAAGGATGAACATTGGAGCAAGAACAAGCATGGAGATGATGGCATGCGCAAGGGGAACAAGAACGGAGTTACAAGTGATGATTTCAGGACTTTGAAGCCACCATAATGTGTGCATGAAGCCTTGGACGAAATATACAAGATGCCACTTCATAAATTTCGTCCCGAGGCTATTTTAGGTGCTGCGTCACCTTATTATTGGGCCAGGCCCATGTAATTTCGAAATACATAAGTATAGGCTATTTTTAGAGTCCGTATGTGTGGGGAAACAAGAGATAGGGTTGATTTCGGACCCCTCCACAAAGGGCCACGAAATCCACCCCCTCTTCCTCCATATATACAGCCCTTAGGGCATCGTTTAGACCTTGGGTTTTGTTTAGATTAAAAGTTCGCCATAGCTGCAACTTCGCGTACTTCGTTTGTGTTCAACGACCAGACAAAGGCGTCACAGAACCCCACCTTGATCAATAAAGCTTTCATCTTATATTCGCAATATCCAGATTGCAATCTTAGTTTCTTGCTTGTTCTTCGTTTGCTCGCAGGAAACAGACCCTCGTGGTCAGGTTGATCGTGCTCCGGCGTGGTCAATAACCTCTCGGAGTTGGTTTAGCGATTGCTAAGGCGCGACGTCCTCGCACGTTCGTAGTCGGATCGTCAAACTCGACTTCCACCAAAGCGATATCCATCATCTCATCGAAAGACGGGACACCTTTGCCTCTATCAATATGTGGATTGTACAAATGTCCCATACACCTGCAATTAGACAAAACACAAAAGTGTGTGAAGTATTTTTGTTCTAGAGAACATAAATAGATTATTGAATAGTTTGCACTAGAAATCACCTGACAAATATGCATATATGCAATATTTTTGGTCATATCCAAGGTAGTCATGTCCTCATCATCCTCCCCTTCTTGAAAATAAAGCCGTCCTCGGCGTTGCTTAATCTGAAATGTGGCTAACAAAAGAGACAAGGTGTACATGTTGTATATGTATATGTCATCCATTTTTACTTCCCTTGATTTTTGCATATATGACACATGAATAGATGAGTAACTTGCATAGTTCATAAAATCTAAAGCCAAAAAATTAGCACAAGAAGTAGAAGGCATGAAAATATTGCAACTCAGTTTGCACATATAAGTGAAGCTCTTATTCATTTCAAAAAATTGACAATGTTCATCATTAAACCATCCCAACATTGGTGAGTAAACCTTACTTGCATCAAATTTACATGCTACAACATGCTTAAATAAGCAAACATGCAATAAGTCATTCAACACAGAATCATCACCAAGATTAGAGGTCATATCAAAATGATTAAACATTGGTTCTTTTGCATCAATAGTTAATTCAATGGGTGCACTCAAAATTGTTGGTATTTCAGTTGTTTGATCACATGGCAAAGTCAAATTATCAACGTAGTCCTCTAAAATAGGTGGTGTGATCAAAGTAGTGGGTAGCTCATCAGATGGTGCATTCAAATTGACAAGGCATTCATCATTCTCATGTAGAGATGGAAGATCAGTACCTTTGTCATTACCTCTTATGATCAACTCAGATGATGTAGCCACTCTCGGGGGTGATGTGTCACATGTTGGAGGTGATGTAGTCCTGACAACAACGGATGTGGTTGTCATAGTATGCCTAGTAGTTGAAGGAACAATCATATCAACTCTTGGAATGTGCACCGTGCGCTTGTTCTCCTCGTGGCCAACACGTCGTTTTATTTCCTGTTCAGCTTTGCAAGCAAGATGAAACAAATGGTCCATAGGATAACACTCTTCATGAATTAGTATCTCTTGAATATCACGGTTCAATCCTCCCCAAAATCTATCCATAAAATCATCTTCACTTTCTTCTAAAGAGGAATGCAACAAGGTAGTTTGTAAATCATCATAATATTTTGTTACAGTTTCACTACCTTGTTTTAAGTGTTGCAACTTCTTAATCATGTCACGAGTATAATAAGCAGGGACGAAAGTATGTCGCATGACAAGTTTCAAATCATCCCAAGTAGTAGGTATATAATCAGGGTGTAACCGACAATATTCACTCCACCAAACCAAAGCATAACCAGTGAAAGAACCAACCGCAACCTTAACCTTTTTATGTTCATCGAAATTATGGGAAGAAAATATATTTTTTATGTCGAACTCCCATTCAATATATAAAGCAGGTTTAAAACGGCCATTAAATGGTGGTATAGATACATTAACCTGATCATGTGCATTTGGAAGTTTGTGCACCTCTCGTGACGGTTGTGGTATTTGCAAAGGTGGTGGCACGTTTCCCGCGATCGACAAAGCCCATGAATTGACTCTGGATCCTGTCATGATTAGTAGAACAAGAAACAAAACCCAAAAATAATGTTCCTATAACTACTAGGATGTGGTGGTAAAACGCTCACAGTAAAGCAAATATCAATGTCTTACAAGTTCTTACCATGCAGCAGGCGGTGATCGGCAACCAGCGGTGTCAAGTAACTCCGAATATTGAGTAAAGCGATTGCCAGGGGAGCGTACGTATACACGGTGTAGAAATATGTGGAGCTGGGTTGGCTATATATGGTAGCAAAAGATTAGCAATAATCAATTCAAAGATGCAATCTTGAATAAACGCTCAACGACGGTACTGTGTTGGTCCTAGGCTAGACCGGACTAGAGACGCGAGCCTAGAACACTAATGAGGTCACGGCGTAGCACAACTAGCATCAATGAAGGATACTAAGTAGCTCTTGACAGCAAGATATAAGTGAAGATCACAACGGCAGTGAAGATAATGATGAAAAACAACTGCCAAGCAGGATATACAACAACTCTCTCTCCAACTTTCCTCTTGAAAAGTTTGAGACAATTTTCTGATAAATTCTTTCAAAGAATGCTACTAACTCAAGATTTCCAATGCAAAAAGAATCACTCAATTCCGAGTTGATATGAGGAGTCAAAGAATTCTAAAACTGGCCTGAAAAATTGGAACAAGCTGTGTTCACGAACTTCGGAGGGCAAAAATACCTATTTAGAAGCCGATTTTGAGGTGTCAAATATTGAACAAGCTTCCGAAACTATTTAGATGCGGCTCGTCTCTATCTTCAATTTGAGTACTCACGGAGCCAAAACGGACTTCGTATGAGGAAGATACACCTGTTTTACTGAACAGTGCGCAAAACAGATTCCAATCCGAATTCAGGTACGAGATTGATTCTAGATAGATCCAATTTTTTTTTCTTCTCTCTTTTTTTTCTCACGCTTTTTTTTTCTTTTTCTTCTCCCTCTTTTTCTTTTTTTTTTCTTTCCTTTTTTCTCTCTTTTTTTTCTTTATCTTCTTTTTCTCCCTCTTTCCAAGACAAACTAGATAAGATGCAGATTCGATCAGGCGAAGATGTGAGTGACCTCAACTATGGTTATGACAATAAACAGTGCGTAGCACGTGGTAGAAATTGGTGGATGGGATGGTGGACATCGGATGGGATAATGATGCAGCGGCTGCGTGACTAATGTGAACAGAACTCGAAACTCTAAACGAACTAGACACTAAGACCAGCAACTCGACACGGCGATGCAACCGATAATTCAATAATGCAAACAATGAAAAGAAAATTGCAAAGGCTCAGTCTGGCTAGGACAAAGGATGAATAGATCTAAATTTTGTTTTGTGGCTTTTTCTTGGACAATAGGTAAGAAAATAAATCTAATCTAGGAAAAAACTGGAAATTCTCACCGAGCAACCTGAAAACTGATACCACTTGATAGAGGCGGGGTGTCCCGATCTTTCGATGAGATGATAACTATCGATTTGATGGAGACGACTTTGACGATCCGACTACAAACGTGCAGGATGTTGCGCCTTAGCAATCGCTAAACCAATCTCCTGAGGTTATTGACCACGCCGGAAGCACGGTCAACCTGACCACGAAGGTCTATTCCTGCAAGCAATCGAAGAACAAGCAAGAATATGATAAAAGCAATCTGAATATTGCGAGTATATATGAAGTTTTGATAAAGATGGGGATCCGTAAGCGGTCTTGGTCTGGTCGTTGGACACAAACGAAGTACACGAAGTTGCAATGGCTAACTTTTAACTAAACAAATCCCAAGGAAAAACTACTAGATGGATCTACTTATATAGGAGCAAGGGGTGGCGGCCAAGGAGGTGGGAGGACGTCCCAAGGCAGCCTAAAACTAAATCTAGGTCGTACAAGGCCAATGGGCCCAAGTGGAGGTGATGTAACACCTTTGGACTTGTAGTTTGACTCGGATTCTGCTGCAGCATCAGATTGTTTTGTCCACAACTCAACGCTCCGGACGAATTTGAAGGTAATTCCAATTGGGTTGGATAGTGCATGAAATCTAGTTTCCAACAAAAAAAGAATCACCCAATTCAGAGTCCGTATGAAAAACTTGTGTGCGTTTTGAGTCAGGTATGTCTGTGCAGTCCGAATCTGAATCCAGAACGTGAGAGACTTGGACTCTATCTTCTCTTGGGCCAAAAGTGACATGAGAGAACTTTTTGGACAGCAAATAAACATCTCTTTCTTCCTTATCTTCATATGTGGATTGTAAAAATGTCCCATACACCTGCAATTAGACAAAACACAAAAGTGTGTGAAGTATTTTTGTTCTGAATAACATAAATAGATTACTGAATAGTTTGCACTAGAAATCACCTGACAAATATGCATATATGCAATATTTTTGGTCATATCCAAGGTAGTCATGTCCTCATCATGAAAGATAAGTTGACATATGCTCCTTTACTCCAACTGATAGAGGCTAAGGTGTCCCGTCTTTCGATGAGATGATGGATATCGCTTTGGTGGAAGTCGACTTTGACGATCCGACTACGAACGTGCGAGGACGTCGCGCCTTAGCAATCGCTAAACCAACTCCGAGAGGTTATTGACCACGCCGGAGCACGATCAACCTGACCACGAGGGTCTGTTTCCTGCGAGCAAACGAAGAACAAGCAAGAAACTAAGATTGCAATCTTGATATTGCGAATATAAGATGAAAGCTTTATTGATCAAGGTGGGGTTCTGTGACGCCTTTGTCTGGTCGTTGAACACAAACGAAGTACGCGAAGTTGCAGCTATGGCGAACTTTTAATCTAAACAAAACCCCAAAGTCTAAACGGTGCCCTAAGGGCTGTATATATGGAGGAAGAGAGGGGAATTTCGTGGCCCTTGGTGGAGGGGTCCGAAATCAACCCTATCTCTTGTTTCCCCACACATACGGACTCTAAAAATAGCCTATACTTATGTATTTCGAAATTACATGGGCCTGGCCCAATAAAAAGGTGACGCAGCACCTATAATAGCCTCGGAACGAAATTTAT
Organism: Triticum dicoccoides; assembly: GCF_002162155.2. Classification (NCBI taxonomy): domain Eukaryota; kingdom Viridiplantae; phylum Streptophyta; class Magnoliopsida; order Poales; family Poaceae; genus Triticum; species Triticum dicoccoides. The sequence goes on from NC_041390.1 coordinate 290,070,071, forward strand.
GAAGTGGCATCTTGTATATTTCGTCCAAGGCTTCATGCACCCATTATGGTGGCTTCAAAGTCCTGAAATCATCACTTGTAACTCCATTCTTATTCCCCGTGCGCATGGCATCATCTCCATGCTTGTTCTTGCTCCAATGTTCATCCTTCTCCAAGCTAGGCCCTTCATTTGTAAGCAAAACAAATGTATCCAATTTAGGCAGCATCATATTCTCATGAACATTAGAATCATTACCAAGAAACGAAAGTACCTGATAATTTAATTGGCGTGCGCGAGCTCTAGTAATTGGTCCCGTATATGTAGCAGTAGGGGCTGTGGGTGTAACAATGGTATTGATGTCCTCATCATCCTCCCCTTCTTGAAATGAAGTCGTCCTCGACGGAAGCTCATCTTCCTCACCCAAATAAGGCTTCAAATCTGCAATGTTAAAAGTGGGACTAACCCCAAAATCTGCAGGCAGCTCAAGTTTATATGCATTATCATTTATTTTCTCTAACACCTTAAAGGGACCATCAGCACGTGGCATTAGCTTTGATTTGCGCAAATCAGGAAATCTATCCTTACGCAAATTTAACCAAACAAGATCTCCAGGTGCAAACACAACATGTTTTCTACCCTTATCTCCAGCAAGTTTATATTTAGCATTCATACGCTCAATGTTTTCCTTAGTTAACTCATGCATTTTTAAAATCAATTCAGCATGTTGTTTAGCATCAAAATTAACCTTCTCCGAAGATGGAAGAGGCAACAAATCAATAGGTGCACGAGGTAGGAAACCATACCCAACTTCAAAAGGGCACATCTTAGTAGTAGAATGCAATGAACGATTATAAGCAAATTCCATATGAGGCAAGCATTCCTCCCACATTTTCTTATTATTCTTCAAAACAGCCCTAAGCATAGTAGACAACGTTCTATTGACTACTTCAGTTTGTCCATCAGTTTGGGGGTGACAAGTAGTACTAAACAGCAGTTTAGTCCCCAACTTAGCCCATAAACATCTCCAAAAGTGGCTAAGAAATTTAGTATCACGATCTGAAACAATAGTATTTGGCACACCATGCAAGCGAATAATTTCACGAAAGAACAAATCAGCAACATTAAGAGCATCATCGCTTTTATGACATGGTATAAAGTGTGCCATTTTTGAGAATCTATCCACGACAACAAATATGCTATCCCTCCCCTTCTTTGTTCGAGGTAAATCTAAAACAAAGTCCATAGATATATCCTCCCAAGGAACAGTAGGTACAGGCAAAGGCATATATAAACCATGAGGATTGAGTCGTGACTTAGCTTTTTGACATGTAGTGCAGCGAGCAATAAAACGCTCAACATCCCGTCTCATCTTTGGCCAAAAGAAATGTGTAGCAAGTACGTCCTCCGTCTTCTTCACGCCAAAGTGTCCCATTAATCCTCCTCCATGCGCCTCCTGCAACAACAAAAGACGAACGGAGCTAGCTGGAATGCATAGCTTGTTAGCACGAAACACAAATCCATCGTTAACGACAAACTTGTTCCACATTCTTCCTTCTTTACAATTCTGCATTACATCTTTAAAATCAGCATCATGCACATATTGATCTTTGATGGTCTCCAAACCAAATATTTTGAAGTCAAGTTGTGAAAGCATAGTATAGCGACGAGACAATGCATCAACAATAACATTTTCTTTTCCCTTCTTGTGTTTAATGACATAAGGGAAAGTCTCAATGAATTCAACCCATTTAGCATGTCTACGATTCAGTTTAGCTTGACTTTTAATATGTTTCAAAGATTCATGATCAGAATGTATAACAAATTCTTTGGGCCATAAATAATGTTGCCATGTTTCTAAAGTCCGAACAAGAGCATATAATTCTTTATCATAAGTAGAATAATTCAGACTAGGCCCACTCAATTTTTCAGAAAAGTATGCAACAGGTTTGCCATCTTGTAATAACACACCTCCTAATCCAATTCCACTAGCATCACATTCAAGCTCAAAATTCTTATTAAAATCAGGAAGTTGGAGTAAAGGAGCATGTGTCAACTTATCTTTCAATACCGAGAAGGCTTCTTCCTGTGCGGTACCCCAAAGAAAAGGCACATCTTTCTTTGTAAGCTCATTGAGAGGTGCAGCAATGGTGCTAAATTCTCTCACAAAATGCCTATAGAATCCAGCGAGGCCAAGAAAACTCCTCACTTGTGTGACCGTTTTGGGCTGCGGCCAACTCTCAATAGCTTCAATCTGGCTTTATCAACTTCAATTCCCTGTGGAGTAACAACATAGCCAAGAAAAGATACTCGGTCGATGCAAAAGGTGCACTTCCCAAGGTTACCAAACAAACGTGCATCACGTAGAGCAATAAAAACAGCACGTAAATGTTCCAAATGTTCTTCCAAAGATCTGCTATAAATCAGTATATCATCAAAATAGACTACCACAAATCGTCCAATGAAAGCACGTAAAACTTCGTTCATTAGTCTCATGAAAGTACTAGGCGCATTAGTTAACCCAAAAGGCATGACTAACCACTCATATAATCCAAACTTAGTTTTAAATGCTGTTTTCCATTCATCCCCCAATTTCATACGAATTTGATGGTAGCCACTACGCAAATCAACCTTGGAGAATATTGTAGAGCCACTCAATTCATCAAGCATATCATCTAGCCTAGGAATAGGATGATGATAACGAATAGTAATATTATTAATGCCTCTACAATCAACACACATACGCGATGTACCATCCTTTTTTGGCACTAGAATAATAGGAACAGCACAAGGACTAAGGGATTCGCGTATATAACCTTTGTGATGAGGACATCAATACCATTGTTACACCCACAGCCCCTACTGCTACATATACGGGACCAATTACTAGAGCTCGCGCACGCCAATTAAATTATCAGGTACTTTCGTTTCTTGGTAATGATTCTAATGTTCATGAGAATATGATGCTGCCTAAATTGGATACATTTGTTTTGCTTACAAATGAAGGGCCTAGCTTGGAGAAGGATGAACATTGGAGCAAGAACAAGCATGGAGATGATGCCATGCGCAAGGGGAACAAGAATGGAGTTACAAGTGATGATTTCAGGACTTTGAAGCCACCATAATGGGTGCATGAAGCCTTGGACGAAATATACAAGATGCCACTTCATAAATTTCGTCCCGAGGCTATTCTAGGTGCTGCGTCACCTTTTTATTGGGCCAGGCCCATGTAATTTCGAAATACATAAGTATAGGCTATGTTTAGAGTCCGTATGTGTGGGGAAACAAGAGATAGGGCTGATTTCGGACCCCTCCACCAAGGGCCACGAAATTCCCCTCTCTTCCTCCATATATACAGCCCTTAGGGCACCGTTTAGACTTTGGGTTTTGTTTAGATTAAAAGTTCGTCATAGCTGCAACTTCGCGTACTTCGTTTGTGTTCAACGACCAGACAAAGGCGTCACAGAACCCCACCTTGATCAATAAAGCTTTCATCTTATATTCGCAATATCCAGATTGCAATCTTAGTTTCTTGCTTGTTCTTCGTTTGCTCGCAGGAAATAGACCCTCGTGGTCAGGTTGATCGTGCTCCGGCGTGGTCAATAACCTCTCGGAGTTGGTTTAGCGATTGCTAAGGCGCGACGTCCTCGCACGTTCGTAGTCGGATCGTCAAAGTCGACTTCCACCAAAGCGAAATCCACCATCTCATCGAAAGACGGGACACCTTTGCCTTCTATCAAGTGGTATCAGAGCGGCAAGACCACATCCACATCCTTACTACATCCAATGGTTCAACAACAGCGGCAAGGTTAAGGTAACACGTACTGTTCGTGTGCATTTTAGTATATCTACATATGCTGATTATGTTGATTGTGATGTGGTACCTATGCAAGCATGTTCCTTATTACGTGGTAGACCATGGCAATTTGATAAAAATTCTATACACCATGGTAGAAACAATCACTATACTCTTGTTCATAAGGATAAAAATATTACTTTGCTTCCTATGACTCCTGATTCTATTTTGAAAGATGATATTAATAGAGCTAATAAAGCAAAACAAGAGAAGAATAAGAGTGAAAAACAGATTGTGGCAAAAGAATTTGAGCAACAAATGAAGCCTAATAATAAACCATCTAGTGTTGCTTCTGAAATTAAATTGAAAAGTGCATGTTTATTTGCCACCAAATCTAATATTGATGAGCTAGATTTCAGCAAATCTGTTTGCTATGCTTTTGTGTGCAAAGAGGCATTATTTTCATTCGAGGAAGTGCCTTCCTCTTTGCCTCCTGCTATCACTAACATTTTGCAGGAGTTCGCTGATGTCTTTCCACAAGACGTGCCACCGGGATTACCACCTATTCGAGGGATTGAGCATCAGATCGACTTAATTCCCGGTGCTTCACTGCCAAACCGTGTGCCATACCGTACCAATCCAGAGGAGACGAAGGAGATTATGCGTCAAGTACAAGAGCTTCTCGACAAAGGTTATATACGCGAATCCCTTAGTCCTTGTGTTGTTCCTATTATTCTAGTGCCGAAAAAGGATGGTACATCGCGTATGTGTGTTGATTGTAGAGGCATTAATAATATTACTATTCGTTATCGTCATCCTATTCCTAGGCTAGATGATATGCTTGATGAATTGAGTGGCTCTACAATATTCTCCAAAGTTGATTTGCGTAGTGGATACCATCAAATTCGTATGAAATTGGGGGATGAATGGAAAACAGCATTTAAAACTAAGTTTGGATTATATGAGTGGTTAGTCATGCCTTTTGGGTTAACTAATGCGCCTAGTACTTTCATGTGACTAATGAACAAAGTTTTACGTGCTTTCATTGGATGATTTGTGGTAGTCTATTTTGATGATATACTGATTTATAGCAGATCTTTGGAAGAACATTTGGAACATTTACGTGTTGTTTTTATTGCTCTACGTGATGCACGTTTGTTTGGTAACCTTGGGAAGTGCACCTTTTGCACCGACCGAGTATCTTTTCTTGGCTATGTTGTTACTCCACAGGGAATTGAAGTTGATAAAGCCAAGATTGAAGCTATTGAGAGTTGGCCGCAGCCCAAAACGGTCACACAAGTGAGGAGTTTTCTTGGCCTCGCTGGATTCTATACGCGTTTTGTGAGAGATTTCAGCACCATTGCTGCACCTCTCAATGAGCTTACAAAGAAAGATGTGCCTTTTCTTTGGGGTACCGCACAGGAAGAAGCCTTCTCGGTATTAAAAGATAAGTTGACACATGCTCCTTTACTCCAACTTCCTGATTTTAATAAGACTTTTGAGCTTGAATGTGATGCTAGTGGAATTGGATTAGGCGGTGTGTTATTACAAGATGGCAAACCTGTTGCATACTTTTCTGAAAAATTGAGTGGGCCTAGTCTGAATTATTCTACTTATGATAAAGAATTATATGCTCTTGTTCGGACTTTAGAAACATGGCAACATTATTTATGGCCCAAAGAATTTGTTATACATTCTGATCATGAATCTTTGAAACATATTAAAAGTCAAGCTAAACTGAATCGTAGACATGCTAAATGGGTTGAATTCATTGAGAATTTTCCTTATGTCATTAAACACAAGAAGGGAAAAGAAAATGTTAGTGCTGATGCATTGTCTCGCCGCTATACTATGCTTTCACAACTTGACTTCAAAATATTTGGTTTGGAGACCATCAAAGATCAATATGTGCATGATGCTGATTTTAAAGATGTAATGCAGAATTGTAAAGAAGGAAGAATGTGGAACAAGTTCATCGTTAACGATGGATTTGTGTTTCGTGCTAACAAGCTATGCATTCCAGCTAGCTCCGTTCGTCTTTTGTTGTTGCAGGAGGCGCATGGAGGAGGATTAATGGGACACTTTGGCGTGAAGAAGACGGAGGACGTACTTGCTACACATTTCTTTTGGCCAAAGATGAGACGGGATGTTGAGCGTTTTATTGCTCGCTGCACTACATGTCAAAAAGCTAAGTCACGACTCAATCCTCATGGTTTATATATGCCTTTGCCTGTACCTAGTGTTCCTTGGGAGGATATATCTATGGACTTTGTTTTAGGTTTACCTCGAACAAAGAAGGGGAGGGATAGCATATTTGTTTTCGTGGATAGATTCTCGAAAATGGCACACTTTATACCATGTCATAAAAGCGATGATGCTGTTAATGTTGCTGGTTTGTTCTTTCGTGAAATTATTCGCTTGCATGGTGTGCCAAATACTATTGTTTCAGATCGTGATACTAAATTTCTTAGCCACTTTTGGAGATGTTTATGGGCTAAGTTGGGGACTAAACTGCTTTTTAGTACTACTTGTGACCCCCAAACTGATGGACAAACTGAAGTAGTCAATAGAACGTTGTCTACTATGCTTAGGGCTGTTTTGAAGAATAATAAGAAAATGTGGGAGGAATGCTTGCCTCATATTGAATTTTCTTATAATCGTTCATTGCATTCTACTACTAAGATGTGCCCTTTTGAAGTTGTGTATGGTTTCCTACCTCGTGCACCTATTGATTTGTTGCCTCTTCCATCTTCGGAGAAGGTTAATTTTGATGCTAAACAACGTGTTGAATTGATTTTAAAAATGCATGAGTTAACTAAGGAAAACATTGAGCGTATGAATGCTAAATATAAACTTGCTGGAGATAAGGGTAGAAAACATGTTGTGTTTGCACCTTGAGATCTTGTTTGGTTACATTTGCGTAAGGATAGATTTCCGGATTTGCACAAATCAAAGCTAATGCCACGTGCTGATGGTCCCTTTAAGGTGTTAGAGAAAATAAATGATAATGCATATAAACTTGAGCTGCCTGCGGATTTTGGGGTTAGTCCCACTTTTAACATTGCAGATTTGAAGCCTTATTTGGGTGAGGCAGATAAGCTTCCGTCGAGGACGACTTCATTTCAAGAAGGGGAGGATGATGAGGACATCAATACCATTGTTACACCCACAGCCCCTACTGCTACATATACGGGACCAATTACTAGAGCTCGCGCACGCCAATTAAATTATCAGGTACTTTCGTTTCTTGGTAATGATTCTAATGTTCATGAGAATATGATGTTGCCTAAATTGGATACATTTGTTTTGCTTACAAATGAAGGGCCTAGCTTGGAGAAGGATGAACATTGGAGCAAGAACAAGCATGGAGATGATGCCATGCGCAAGGGGAACAAGAATGGAGTTACAAGTGATGATTTCAGGACTTTGAAGCCACCATAATGGGTGCATGAAGCCTTGGACGAAATATACAAGATGCCACTTCATAAATTTCGTCCCGAGGCTATTATAGGTGTTGCGTCACCTTTTTATTGGGCCAGGCCCATGTAATTTCGAAATACATAAGTATAGGCTATTTTTAGAGTCCGTATGTGTGGGGAAACAAGAGATAGGGTTGATTTCGGACCCCTCCACCAAGGGCCACGAAATTCCCCTCTCTTCCTCCATATATACAGCCCTTAGGGCACCGTTTAGACTTTGGGTTTTGTTTAGATTAAAAGTTCGCCATAGCTGCAACTTCGCGTACTTCGTTTGTGTTCAACGACCAGACAAAGGCGTCACAGAACCCCACCTTGATCAATAAAGCTTTCATCTTATATTCGCAATATCCAGATTGCAATCTTAGTTTCTTGCTTGTTCTTCGTTTGCTCGCAGGAAAGAGACCCTCGTGGTCAGGTTGATCGTGCTCCGGCATGGTCAATAACCTCTTGGAGTTGGTTTAGCGATTGCTAAGGCGCGACGTCCTCACACGTTCGTAGTCGGATCGTCAAAGTCGACTTCCACCAAAGCGAAATCCACCATCTCATCGAAAGACGGGACACCTTTGCCTTCTATCACTTTGTCGAGAAGCTCTTGTACTTGACGCATAATCTCCTTCGTCTCCTCTGAATTGGTACGGTATGGCGCACGGTTTGGCAGTGAAGCACCGGGAATTAAGTTGATCTGATGCTCAATCCCTCGAATAGGTGGTAATCCCGGTGGCACGTCTTGTGGAAAGACGTCAGCGAACTCCTGCAAAATGTTAGTGATAGCAGGAGGCAAAGAGGAAGGCACGTCCTCGAATGAAAATAATGCCTCTTTGCACACAAAAGCATAGCAAACAGATTTGCTGAAATCTAGCTCATCAATATCAGATTTGGTGGCAAATAAACATGCACTTTTCAATTTAATTTCAGAAGCAACACTAGATGGTTTATTATTAGGCTTCATTTGTTGCTCAAATTCTTTTGCCACAATCTGATTTTCACTCTTATTCTTCTCTTGTTTTGCTTTATTAGCTCTATTAATATCATCTTTCAAAATAGAATCAGGAGTCATAGGAAGCAAAGTAATATTTTTATCCTTATGAACAAGAGTATACTGATTGTTTCTACCATGGTGTACAGAATTTTTATCAAATTGCCATGGTCTACCAAGTAATAAGGAACATGCTTGCATAGGTACCACATCACAATCAACATAATCAGCATATGTAGATATACTAAAATGCACACGAACAGTACGTGTTACCTTAACCTTGCCGCTGTTGTTGAACCATTGGATGTAGTAAGGATGTGGATGTGGTCTTGTGGTGAGAGAAAGCTTCTCCACCACCTCCATGCTAGCCAAGTTGTTGCAGCTCCCTCCATCTATGATGACGCGCATAGAACGTTCTTTCACAACTCCCTTGGTATGGAACAAATTGTGCCTCTGATTTCGCTCAGCTTGTGTGACCTGCACACTCAAAACACGTTGAGCAACTAAACATTCATACCTGTCAGCGTCTTCAGGAGCCATGTATTGCGTCTCATGATCAGAATCATCTCCACCATGTTCTTCACGTGTAATAAGAGCCAAAGTCTCCTCATCATAGTCACTAGCGGACTCATATCCACCATCCGCGGTAGCAATCATCACACGCGGAGATTTGCATTCTCTCGCATAATGACCTCCTCCCTTACAACGACGACAAATAATATCACTTGTGTGCCCTGTTGATGCCATGGAAGAAGAAGAACTCTGTGCAGGCCCAGCAGGTGCGCTCTTCGCAGATAATGGTGGTTGTGCCTGTTTTCTTGTATCACGACTGGAGGAGGCACGTGATTGAGGTGCTGGTGCAGTTGAAGTAGCAGATGCACGCGGTGTCCATGATGAAGGTCGGCCTGCAGAAAAGTTAGTTCGCACCAATGCTTGTCGATCCTGCACTTCACGTTCAGCTTTACAAGCAAGATGGAATAAACGAGTGATATTAGTATACTCCTTATAGTCTAGAATGGTTTGAATCTCTCTATTTAATCCACCCAGAAAACGTGCAAGCATAGCTTCATTCTCCTCAACAATGCCACATCTAATCATGCCAGTTTGTAATTCCTGATAATATTCTTCTATAGAATTTTTTCCTTGTCTTAAGCGCTGTAATTTTTGAAGCAATTCACGTTGATAATATGGTGGAACCCAACGAGTATGCATAGTAGTTTTCAAAGCAGCCCAAGTAGTTGGAATAGGATATAATCTACAATGTTCAGACCATCATACACATGCAAAACTAGTGAAAGCACAAACAGCAGCAGCAACTCGTCTCTCCTCAGGATATTGTAAACATGTAAATCGTTGTTCAGTTTCTAACTCCCAAGTAAGATATATATCAGGAACATATCTACCCTCAAATGGTGGAATATTCGATTTCAGTTTAGGAATATGGACATCATCTCGTACCTAAGGTGGTGGTGCAGGCCGACCATTATGAAGATATACCTGAGGTCGACCTGCTGGTGGTGGTGCAGGTGGCTGCACGTAGTGCTGATTTTGATCAACCTCATCCTCATAATCTCCCACATAATCATCCTCCTCCGCATCAGCAGCAGGAGCCACAGAAGTATCAACAGCAGCACCAACAGTTTGGCCAAACGTAAGAGGAACACGGCTCGCTCGGCGAAGGTCTGTTTCGCGACGTGGAGGTAGTCGTTGTTGTTGTTGTTGGAGAGGTGCGTTAGGTGCAGCGGGTGGTCGTGGTGGAAGACGCGCGAGCAATTCATTAAACTTGTTATCGAGCTTTGTTTCGAACGTCTTCTCCATGCCATCTATCTTCTCCATGGCCTCTTCAAATCTGTTTAGCACATCTTGCACCTGTCCACACATCATTTGCTGAAATTTATCATGCAAATCCTTATTCGTCATGTTCTCCCAGTCAGTCTTGTCGGCTTGTGATCCTGGCATGGTTAGCAGCAATAGAAACACACAAGAATATGATCCTACAGACTACTAACAAGAGGTGGTGGTGGTGTCACAAATCCGTCAAGCAAATCTCAAATTCTTACTAGTTCTTACCCAGCAGCAGGCGGTGATCGGCAACCGTTGTAGTCAAAACTCTCAAAGCTTGGATAGAGCGATTATCAGGGAGAGTCAAACGCACGACGTAGATGTCTGTGGAGCTGGGAAGGCTTATAATATGCTAGCAAAAATGGTCAGCAATAATCAATTCAGAGATGCAAAGTTGAATAAACGCTCAACGACGGTACTGTGCTGGTCCTAGGCTAGACTGTGCTAGAGACGCGAGCCTAGAACACCAACAAAATCACGGCGCGGCACGTAAACAAGGGAAAAGCACACCCTGGATTTTTTTTTCGCTCTCTCTTTTTTTTTGCGCTGTTTTTTTGCGCTGCTTTTTTTTGCGAAAAATCACTATAATGGCGAGTGTCTCAAAACTCTTCCTATGTCAAACTGACAGGATGGGCACGGAATTTTTTTGACCAATTTTTTTTGACTGCCCGGACCCAAAAACAGGAAACGGGTCAAAAAAAACTTCCTATAATGGCACCTGTCTCAAAACACTCAGAAACACCTAAAAATAGGATAGCCAGAATTTTTTTCAAAAAATGCGTTTTCGAAAAATTTTGGGCCTAAACAGAGGGTGGTTTCCGGACTTTTTTTTTTCGAAACCTACTCCGGCAAGGAAACACGAATCGGAATCTAGATGGATCTCGAAAACAAACCTAATATGACAAGAACTCGGATTGGTGGTGGATATATGGTTGTGGTATATGGCAGCGGTGGTGGTATATGGTAGCGGTGGTGGTATATGTATACGGATTGGTAGTGGTATATGGATATGGATTCAGAGCGGTGGCGGATAAGCAAAAGTGGTAGATGGGCGATGATGATGGTGCGGCGGCGGCGTGACAACTTATGACCAGAACTCGAAACTCTAAAAGACTAGACTCTAAGACCAGCAACTTGACACGACGATGCAACCGCAAATTCAACAAAGCAAAAACCCTAAAAAGATTATGCAAAGGCTCAGATTGGTTCGGATATGATGAACTAACCCTAATTTTTTTTGTGTGGCTTTTTCATGGACTGTAGGTATGAAGAACAGACTCGATCTAATCTACGAAAAACTGTAAAATCTCACCGAGCAACCTGGAAATCTGATACCACTTGATAGAGGCTAAGGTGTCCCGTCTTTCGATGAGATGATGGATATCGCTTTGGTGGAAGTCGACTTTGACGATCCGACTACGAACATGCGAGGACGTTGCGCCTTAGCAATCGCTAAGCCAACTCCTAGAGGTTATTGACCACGCCGGAGCACGATCAACCTGACCACGAGGGTCTGTTTCCTGCGAGCAAACGAAGAACAAGCAAGAAACTAAGATTGCAATCTGGATATTGCGAATATAAGATGAAAGCTTTATTGATCAAGGTGGGGTTCTGTGACGCCTTTGTCTGGTCGTTGAACACAAACGAAGTACGCGAAGTTGCAGCTATGGCGAACTTTTAATTTAAACAAAACCCCAAAGTCTAAATGGTGCCCTAAGGGCTGTATATATGGAGGAAGAGAGGGGAATTTCGTGGCCCTTGGCGGAGGGGTCCGAAATCAACCCTATCTCTTGTTTCCCCACACATACGGACTCTAAAAATAGCCTATACTTATGTATTTCGAAATTACATGGGCCTGGCCCAATAAAAAGGTGACGCAACACCTATAATAGCCTCGGAACGAAATTTATGAAGTGGCATCTTGTATATTTCGTCCAAGGCTTCATGCACCCATTATGGTGGCTTCAAAGTCCTGAAATCATCACTTGTAACTCCGTTCTTGTTCCCCTTGCGCATGGCATCATCTCCATGCTTGTTCTTGCTCCAATGTTCATCCTTCTCCAAGCTAGGCCCTTCATTTGTAAGCAAAACAAATGTATCCAATTTAGGCAGCATCATATTCTCATGAACATTAGAATCATTATCAAGAAACGAAAGTACCTGATAATTTAATTGGCGTGTGCGAGCTCTAGTAATTGGTCCCGCATATGTAGCAGTAGGGGCTGTGGGTGTAACAATGGTATTGATGTCCTCATCACCAACTTCCTGATTTCAATTAGACTTTTGAGCTTGAATGTGATGCTAGTGGAATTGGATTAGGAGGTGTGTTATTACAAGATGGCAAACCCGTTGCATACTTTTCTGAAAAATTGAGTGGGCCTAGTCTGAACTATTCTACTTATGACAAAGAATTATATGCTCTTGTTCGGACCTTAGAAACATGGCAATATTATTTATGGCCAAAGGAATTTGTTATACATTCTGATCATGAATCTTTGAAACACATTAAAATTCAAGCAAAACTGAACCGTAGACATGCTAAATGGGTTGAATTCATCGAGACTTTCCCTTATGTCATTAAACACTAGAAGGGTAAAGAAAATGTTATTGCTGATGCATTGTCTCGTCGTTATACTATGCTTTCACAACTTGACTTCAAAATATTTAGTTTGGAGACCATCAAAGATCAATATGTGCATGATGCTGAATTTAAAGATGTATTGCAGAATTTTAAGGAAGGGAGAACTTGGAACAAGTTCGTTCTTAATGATGGATTCGTGTTTCGTGCTTAGCTCATACTTAGAGATAGAGCTTCGCTCATCCACATCGGATCTACTCCTCATGAGAGACCGCGGCCTCTTCGGAGAAGATCCCTTTGGATTCAAGCCCCCTTTCTAAGGGAAGATCCCCCCGTGGATTCAAGACCTCCTCACGGAGAAGAACCGGCTACCCTTGTATCGTCCTTAGTTGTCCGTGGATTCGTGTATCGTTCTATGTACCCGAGGATCTAGCACATGTGTGACTTGTTCTTGTTAGTTTGAGTGTTCCTCTTGTGTTTCCCCTTGTGTTTTCCCTCGTTTCCCTCTAGGTGTTCCTCGTGTCCTTCGCGGGATCCGCTCCTTTTGTGAAAGATCGGGCAATTAGGGTTTTACCCTACATCATCTTGGTATCTAGAGCAAGGTTGATCACGATTTTGGAGCCTCCCCGTTGTGTTTCGTGCCTAATTTTGTTGTTTTTTGTCCTAATCCGAAAATCCCCACCAAAAATAGCCCCAATTTTTTTTTGTGATTTGTTCATGTGTTGAGATTTTGTTGGTTTTGATCCGTGAATTTTGTGTGTGGCTCGTACATCTAGCCTCCCCACCCTTTTTTCCTCCATTTTCTTCTTTTTCCCCTTCGGATTTGGGCTTTTTCCCCAAGTTTTTCCGCCCAAATCCACGAACCGGAAGTCTCTGTTCTTGGCAGAATCACGACCACCGGAACTTCCGGTCCAGCCCGGACATTCCGGCACCCGGACCTTCCGGCCTTCCCCGGAACCTCCGGACGCCGGACCCTCCGTCTTGCCCGAAACTTCCGGCTTCGACAGAAAGTTCGCACTACTTCCACAACTCCGCCCAAATTTCACCAAATTTTGTTCTGGTGCTCACCATATACCATATATACTTCCGCATACCTCCACCACTTCCGCATAACCCAACTATTTTTAGATCGTTTCACTCTCCGACACAATTGCTACTTTGAGGTTTGAGAATTTGAGTTGCGGTACCCTATCCTTTTGTGTTTCGGCTATCTAGGTACGGTTCGACATCAACATCACCGCTGCTCATCTTCGCCACGGACACGTAATCAACAACGACCACCTCGACTACGACTTGGTATTCGTGCCACCATTTTGACACCATACCGGAAGCAAGACCGGTAACCTAATCTTGGTATTGGACATATCATTCTTGCCATTACATTGATAACCATCATGGCCTCACTCCTTTGCGTTGCTTACCCATCGAGACTAGCCATTGAATATTGCCGGCAACGAGACTTGTGCGTATTAGTGATCATACTTCCCATAGCATACATACATCATTGTTGCCTATATTGGTATCATCTCTTGTGTCACAAACTTGTCATCGCATACTCACTTGCTATCTTGGTTCGTCAAACATTGCATGAGAAAAGAGCTCAAACATCAAAGAGCCAACCAAGCTTTTAAGCAAAGAGGAAAGATAAGCAAAGAGCTTTTAAGCAAGAACCATAGCATCATACAACATTAAGATTGTCATACTCGATCATCTTGGATCATATCATACCAACACCTTGCATACAACATATTTGGGATAGAAGTCGCTGCATTTTTGCTAAGTAGGTTGTGCACAAGTTCTTGTATCCGCCTATTGTGCAATCGTGCTAGCGTCTCTCTTGTGTTGTGCAACAAGAGCATTTTTGTGGATTCAACATTTCGGCTCACCCTTGGTTGCACAACCCCACTTATCTTTTTGGGTATGTGTTTCCATGTACCTTATATGCTTGGTCTACTTGTTACATTGCATCTTGCGAATCTTTTCCAACATTATTGAAGCTCACTTACAATTACGTCAATTTTGTGCCTCCATCCTAACCAAGCTCCACAAAAAGCTTTTACTTGTGTAGATGTGAGAAACCGACAAGAACTCGTACCAATTGTGCTATTTCCTTGTCCTACATTGGAGTGATCCTCGATCCACTTTCAACTTCGGTCAAGGTACATTTGGTACTCGTTCTTCTCTTTCTACCACTCACATTTGTCTTGGAATGATGGATAGGCCAAGTAGTTCTACCAACCCACACTTCATGGAGCAAGACGACGACATGAACTCCTTCATCACCAAGAGTCACCTCTTTGGTGCACAACGTTCTTTGCATCAAGAGCAACAAGCGATGAGTGAACGCACATACAACCTTGTCGCCGACTTGCGCCTTTTCGAGCAACGTACAAAGGACTACTTCGACCACAAGCTCGACGATCACAAGCAAGAGCATGACGCAAGGATGGACGATATTCGTGTTTTGTTGATCAACCGCTCGTCTTCCACTTCAAGAAGGAGTCGTTCAAGCCGCCAGTCTGACTTCACCCTCTTCGACTCAAGTACACCGACATCGAACACTCTCTGTCGGGCCGCACGCGCCGACCGTCAAGCAAGCCTCAATCCCCTAAGAGACATCGACTCTCAAGAGAACCAACAACGTCAAACTCAACAAGCCTTTGTGCTTGCACGAGAACGGCAACGTCAACGCCAACACGAAGAGGAAGAGCGAGCACGTCTACGCCAAAATGCCATAGATGCCGAGGCACAACATCAAGCACAACAACTCCATGACGCTCAAGCACTTGCGGCGCAACAAGCTCTACGCGATTTGAGTCGAGCCGTTGCCGACCGAAGCCGACAAGCCCGTGAACAACAGGAAGCACATCGCGAAGAAATTCAAGAACAAAGATTTCACGCTCGCGTGCATCGTCAAGTTCCTCTTCGACCTCGCGAAGATCCTCCTCAAGCTCGCCAACACCATCAAGTTCATGGAGAGCATGAAGACAATGGAAATCCTCCACGACAAGAGCAACATGAGGAAAACAACCCTCCGTGTCAAGAGCACCACGAGTTGAACAATCATCTGCAACATGGGCGTCATCATCCCCGACCCCAACACAATGAAGAGCAACGCTACGGCAAGCTCAAGTTCACCATGCCCAAGTTCAACGGAAGCAACGATCCCGAAGAGTACATTTCATGGTCATTGAAAGTTGACAAGATTTTCCGTTTGCACAATTATGACGAAGAGAAGAAGATCGCAATGGCATCCCTTGAGTTCCAAGACTACGTGCTCATTTGGTGGGAACAAGTCATTGAGCGCCGAGAGGGAAGAGGTGATAGAGGCGAGGGTCCCGATCTTTCGATGAGATGGTGGCTGTCGTTTTCTGTGGGAGTCGACCTTGACGATCCGACTACGAACGTGCGAGACGTCGCGCCTTACCAATCGCTAAACCAACTTCCGAGGGTTATTGACCACGCCGGAGCACGATCAACCTGACCACGAGGGTCTATTTCCTGCGAGCAAACGAAGAACAAGCAAGAAACTGAGATTGCAATTGGGATATTGCGAATATAAGATGAAAGCTTTATTGATCAAGGTGGGGTTCTGTGACGTCTTGCTCTGGTCGTTGGACACAAACGAAGTACGCGAAGTTGCAGCTATGGCGAACTTTTAATCTAAACAAAACCCAAAGTCTAAACGACGCCCTAAGGGTTGTATATATGGAGGAAGAGGGGGGAATTTCGTGGCCCTTGAGGGTGGGGTCCGAAACCAACCCTAACTCTTGTTTCCCCACACATACGGACTCTAAAAATAGCCTATACTTAAGTATTTCAAAATTACATGGGCCTGGCCCATTAATAAGGTGACGCAGCACCTAGAATAGCCTATGCATGAATATTATGAAGTGGCATCTTGTATATTTCGTACAAGGCTTCATGCACTCCTTATGGCGGCTTCAAAGTCCTGAAATCATCACTTGTAACTCCGTTCTTGATCCCCTTGCGCATGCCATCAACTCCATGCGTGTTCTTGCTCCAATGTTCATCCTTCTCCAAGCTAGGCCCTTCATTTGTAAGCAAAACAAATGTATCCAATTTAGGCAGCATCATAATCTCATGAACATTAGAATCATTACCAAGAAACGAAAGTACCTGGTAATTTAATTGGCGTGCGCGAGCTCTAGTAATTGGTCCAGTATATGTAACAGTAGGGGCTGTGGGTGTAACAATGGTATTGATGTCCTCATCATCCTCCCCTTCTTGAAATGAAGTCGTCCTCGAGGGAAGCGCATCTTCCTCACCCAAATAAGGCTTCAAATCTGCAATTTTAAAAGTGGGACTAACCCCAAAATCTACAGGTAGCTCAAGTTTATATGCATTATCATTTATTTTTTCTAACACCTTAAAAGGACCATCAGCACGTGGCATTAGCTTTGATTTGCGCAGATTAGGAAATCTATCTTTACGCAAATGTAACCAAACAAGATCTCCAGGCGCAAACAAATCAATAGGTGCATTTTATATTTAGCATTCATACGCTCAATGTTTATATTTAGCATTCATACGCTCAATGTTTTCCTTAGTTAACTCATGCATTTTTAAAATCAATTCAGAACATTCTTTAGCATCAAAATTAACCTTCTCTGAAGATGGAAGAGGCAACAAATCAATAGGTGCACGAGGTAGGAAACCATACTCAATTTCAAAAGGGCACATCTTAGCAGTAGAATGCAATGAGCGATTATAAGCAAATTCAATATGAGGCAAGCATTCTTCCCACATTTTCTTGTTATTCTTCAAAACAGCCCTAAGCATAGTAGACAATGTTCTATTGACTACTTCAGTTTGTCCATCAGTTTGGGGGTGACAAGTAGTACTAAAAAGCAGCTTAGTCCCCAACTTAGCCCATAAACATCTCCAAAAGTGGCTAAGAAGTTTAGTATCACGATCTGAAACAATAGTATTTGGCACACCATGTAAGCGAATAATTTCACGAAAGAACAAATCAGCAACATTAACAGCATCATCGCTTTTATGACATGGTATAAAGTGTGCCATTTTCGAGAACCGATCCACGACAACAAATATGCTATCCCTCCACTTCTTTGTTCGAGGTAAACCTAAAACAAAGTCCATAGATATATCCTCCCAACGAACACTAGGTACTGGCAAAGGCATATATAAACCATGAGGATTGAGTCGTGACTTAGCTCTTTGACATGTAGTGCAGCGAGCAACAAAACGCTCAACATCCCGTCTCATCTTTGGCCAAAAGAAATGTGTAGCAAGTATATCCTCCGTCTTCTTGACGCCAAAGTGTCCCATTAAGCCTCCACCATGCGCCTCCTACAACAATAAAAGACGAACGGAGCTAGCTGGAATGCATAGCTTGTTAGCACGAAACACAAATCCATCGTTAAGAACGAACTTGTTCCAAGTTCTCCCTTCCTTACAATTCTGCAATACATCTTTAAATTCAGCATCATGAACATATTGATCTTTGATGGTCTCCAAACCAAATATTTTAAAGTCAAGTTGTGAAAGCATAGTATAACGACGAGACAAGGCATCAGCAATAACATTTTCTTTACCCTTCTTGTGTTTAATGACATAAGGGAAAGTCTCAATGAATTCAACCCATTTAGCATGTCTACGGTTCAGTTTTGCTTGACTTTTAATGTGTTTCAACGATTCATGATCAGAATGTATAACAAATTCCTTGGGCCATAAATAATGTTGCCATGTTTCTAAGGTCCTAACAAGAGCATATAATTCTTTATCATAAGTAGAATAGTTCAGACTAGGCCCACTCAATTTTTCAGAAAAGTATGCAACAGGTTTTCCATCTTGTAATAACATACCTCCTAATCCAATTCCACTAGCATCACATTCAAGCTCAAAAGTCTTATTGAAATTAGGAAGTTGGAGTAAAGGAGCATGTGTCAACTTATCTTTCAATACCGTGAAGGCTTCTTCCTGTGCGGTACCCCAAACAAAAGGCACATCCTTCTTTGTAAGCTCGTTGAGAGGTGCAGCAATGGTGCTGAAATCTCTCACAAAACGCCTATAGAAACCAGCGAGGCCAAGGAAACTCCTCACTTGTGTGACCGTTTTGGGCTGCGGCCAACTCTCAATAGCTTCAATCTTGGCTTTATCAACTTCAATTCCCTGTGGAGTAACAACATAGCCAAGAAAAGATACTCGGTCGGTGCAAAAGGTGCACTTCCCAAGGTTTCCAAACAAACGTGCATCACGTAGAGCAATAAAAACAGCACGTAAATGTTCCAAATGTTCCTCCAAAGATTTGCTATAAATCAATATGTCATCAAAGTAAACTACCACAAATCGTCCAATGAAAGCACGTAAAACTTCGTTCATTAACCTCATGAAAGTACTAGGTGCATTAGTTAACCCAAAAGGCATGACTAACCACTCGTATAATCCAAACTTAGTTTTAAATGCTGTTTTCCACTCATCTCCCAATTTCATACGAATTTGATGGTATCCACTACGCAAATCAACTTTGGAGAATATTGTAGAGCCACTCAATTCATCAAGCATATCATCTAGCCTAGGAATAGGATGACGATAACGAATAGTAATATTATTTATGCCTCTACAATCAACGCACATACGCGACGTACCATCCTTTTTTGGCACTAAAATGATAGGAACAGCACAAGGACTAAGGGATTCGTGTATATAACCTTTGTCGAGTAGTTCTTGTACTTGACGCATAATCTCCTTCGTCTCCTCTGGATTGGTACGGTATGGTGCACGGTTGGGTAGCGAAGCACCGGGAATTAAGTCAATTTGATGCTCAATCCCTCGAATAGGTGGTAATCCTGGTGGCACGTCTTGTGGAAAGACGTCAGCGAACTCCTACAAAATGTTAGTGACAGCAGGGGGCAAAGAGGAAGGCACGTCCTTGAATGAAAATAATGCCTCTTTGCACACAAAAGCATAGCAAACAGATTTGCTGAAATCTAGCTCATCAATATCAGATTTGGTGGCAAGTAAACATGCACTTTTCAATTTAATTTCGGAAACAACAGTAGATGGTTTATTATTAGGCTTCATTTGGTGCTCAAATTCTTTTGCCACAATCTGATTTTCACTCTTATTTGTCTCCTGTTTTGCTTTATTAGCTCTATTAATATCATCTTTCAAAATGGAATCAGGAGTCATAGGAAGCAAAGTAATATTTTTATCGTTATGAACAAGAGTATACTGATTGTTTCTACCATGGTGTACAGAATTTTTATCAAATTGCCATGGTCTACCAAGTAATAAGGAACATGCTTGCATAGGTACCACATCACAATCAACATAATCAGCATATGTAGAGATACTAAAATGCACACGAACAGTACGTGTTACCTTAACCTTGCCGCTGTTGTTGAACCATTGGATGTAGTAAGGATGTGGATGTGGTCTTGTGGTGAGAGATAGCTTCTTCACCATCTCCATGCTAGCCAAGTTATTGCAGCTCCCTCCATCTATGATCACGGGAACAGAACGTTCCTTCACAACTCCCTTTGTATGGAACAAATTATGCCTCTGATTTTGCTCAGCTTGTGTAACCTGCACACTCAAAACACGTTGAGCAACTAAACATTCATACATGTCAGCATCTTCAGGAGCCATGTATTGCGTCTCATGATCAGAATCGTCTCCACCGTGTTCGTCACGTGTAATAAGAGCCAAAGTCTCCTCATCATAGTCACTAGCGGACTCATACCCACCATCCTCAGTAACAATCATCACACGCTTAGATGGGAATTCTCTCGCATAATGACCTCCACCCTTGCAACGTCGACAAATAATATCATGTGTTTGCCCTGTTGATGCCATGGATGAAGAAGAGCTCTTTGCAGGCCCAGAAGGTGTGCTCTTGGCAGATAGTGGTGATTGTGCTTGCTTTATTGTATCACGGTTGGAGGTGGCGGCCGATGGAGGTGCCGGTGTAGCAGAACGTGTGGAAGTAGATGATGCACGTGGTGTCCATGATGAAGGTCGACCTGCAGAAAAGTTAGTCCGCGCCAATGCCTGTCGATCCTGCACTTCACGTTCAGCTTTACAAGCAAGATGGAATAAACGAGTGATATTAGTATACTCCTTATACTCTAGAATCGTCTGAATTTCTCTATTTAATCCACCCATAAAACGTGCAAGCATAGCTTCATTCTCCTCAACAATACCACATCTAATCATGCCAGTTTGTAATTCCTGATAATATTCTTCTACAGAATTTTTTCCCTGTCTTAAGCGCTGCAATTTTTGAAGTAATTCACGTTGATAATATGGTGGAACCCAACGAGTACGCATAGCAGTTTTCAAAGCAGCCCAAGTAGCCGGAATAGGATATAATCTACAATGCTCAGACCACCAAACACATGCAAAACTAGTGAATGCACAAACAGCAGCAGGTACACGTCTCTCCTCGGGATATTGTAAACATGTAAATCGTTGTTCAGTTTCTAACTCCCAAGTAAGATATATATCAGGAACATATCTACCCTCAAATGGTGGAATATTCAATTTTAGTTTAGGGAGATGGTCATGATCTCGTACCTGAGGGTGAGCCCTACCATTGCCATTATTTGCATGTGGACGACCTGGTGGTTGCTGTGCTGGTGGTGGCACGTAGTTCTGATTTTGATCAACCTCATCCTCATAATCTCCCACATAATCATCCTGCTCCACATTAGCAGTAGGAGCCACAGAAGTATCAACAGCAGCACCAGCAGGTTGGCCCGACTGAAGAGGGACACGGCTCGCTCGGCAATTCAGCAAACTTGTTATCGAGCTTTGTTTCAAACGTCTTCTCCATGCCATCTATCTTCTCCATGGCCTCTTCAAATCTGTTTATCACATCTTGCACCTGTACACTCATCATTTGCTGAAACGTATCATGAAGCTCCTTGTTCGTCAAGTTCTCCCAGTCAGTCTCGTCGGATTGTGATCCTGGCATGGTTAGCAGCAATAGAAACACACAAGAATATGATCCAACAGACTACTAACAAGTGGTGGTGGTGGCAGGTGTCACAAATCCGTCAAGCAAATCTCAAATTCTTACCAGTTCTTACCCAGCAGCAGGCGGTGATCGGCAACTGTTATAGTCAAAACTCTCAAAAGCTTGGATAGAGCGATTGCCAGGGAGAGTCAAACGCACGACGTAGATGTATGTGGAGCTGGGAAGGCTTATAGTATGGTAGCAAAAAGGGTCAGCAATAATCAATTCAGAGATGCAAAGTTGAATAAACGCTCAACGACGGTACTATGCTGGTCCTAGGCTAGACCGTGCTAGAGACGCGAGCCTAGAACACTAACAAAATCACGGCGCTGCACGTAAATAAGGGAAAAGCACACTCTGGAACTCTTTTTTTTTCGCTCTTTTTTTTGCGCTCCTTTTTTTGCGCTCCTCTTTTTTTTGCGAAAAATCACTACAATGGCGAGTGTCTCAAAACTCTTCCCTCGTCAAACTGATAGGATGGGCACGGATTTTTTTTCACTTTTTTTCGGAAATCAGGGCAGCGACGACGAAAAAGGGCGACAAAAAAACACTATGATGGCACATGGCTCAAAAGACTCAGAAAAGCCTAAAAATAGGATAGGGAAAAAAATTTGCCCATGAGAATTTTGGCCTAAAAACTGCCCGGGGGTCTCCAGACTCTTTTTTTTTCGAGACCTACGCAGGCAAGGAAACACGAATCGGAATTTAGATTGATCTCAAGAACAAACCTAATATGAGAAGAACTCGGATTGGTGGTGGATATATGGTTCTGGTATATGGCAGCGGTGGTGGTATATGGATACAGATTGGTGGTGGTATATGGATACGGATTGGTGGTGGTATATGGATATGGATTCAGAGCGGTGGCGGAGAAGCAAAAGTGTTAGATGGGCGATGATGATGGTGCGGCGGCGACGTGACAACTTATGACCAGAACTCGAAACTCTAAAAGTGATGAGGACATCAATACAATTGTTACACCCACAGCCCCTGCTGCTATACATACTGGACCAATTACTAGAGCTCGTGCACGCCAACTAAATTACCAGGTACTTTCGTTTCTTGGTAATGATTCTAATGTTCATGAGAATATGATGCTGCCTAAATTGGATACATTTGTTTTGCTTACAAATGAAGGGCATAGCTTGGAGAAGGATGAACATTGGAGCAAGAACAAGCATGGAGATGATGGCATGCGCAAGGGGAACAAGAACGGAGTTACAAGTGATGATTTCAGGACTTTGAAGCCACCATAATGGGTGCATGAAGCCTTGGACGAAATATACAAGATGCCACTTCATAAATTTCGTCCCGAGGCTATTTTAGGTGCTGCGTCACCTTATTATTGGGCCAGGCCCATGTAATTTCGAAATACATAAGTATAGGCTATTTTTAGAGTCCGTATGTGTGGGAAAACAAGAGATAGGGTTGATTTCGGACTCCTCCACCAAGGGCCACGAAATTCCCCCCTCTTCCTCCATATATACAGCCCTTAGGGCATCGTTTAGACTTTGGTTTTTGTTTAGATTAAAAGTTCGCCATAGCTGCAACTTCGCGTACTTCGTTTGTGTTCAACGACCAGACAAAGGCGTCACAGAACCCCACCTTGATCAATAAAGCTTTCATCTTATATTCGCAATATCCAGATTGCAATCTTAGTTTCTTGCTTGTTCTTCGTTTGCTCGCAGGAAACAAACCCTCGTGGTCAGGTTGATCGTGCTCCGGCGTGGTCAATAACCTCTCGGAGTTGGTTTAGCGATTGCTAAGGCGCGACGTCCTCGCACGTTCGTAGTCGGATCGTCAAAGTCGACTTCCACCAAAGCGAAATCCACCATCTCATCGAAAGACGGGACACCTTTGCCTCTATCAAGTGGTATCAGATTTCCAGGTTGCTCGGTGAGATTTTACAGTTTTTCGTAGTTTAGATCGAGTCTGTTCTTCATACCTACAGTCCACGAAAAAGCCAAAAAAAATTAGGGTTAGTTCATCATATCCGAACCAATCTGAGCCTTTGCATAATCTTTTTAGGGTTTTGCTTTGTTGAATTTGCGGTTGCATCGTCGTGTCTAGTTGCTGGTCTTAGAGTCTAGTCTTTTAGAGTTTCGAGTTCTGGTCATAAGTTATCACGCCGCCGCCGCACCATCATCATCGCCCCTGCCATCTACCACCACCGCACCGAATCCGTATCCATATACCACCACCAATCCGTGTCCATATACCACCACCGATCCATATCCATATACTACCACCGCTACCACCACCGCTGCCATATACCACCACCATATATCCACCACCAATCCGAGTTCCTTGCTTATTAGGTTTACCTCGAACAAAGAAGGGGAGGGATAGCATATTTGTTGTCGTGGATAGATTCTCGAAAATGGCACACTTTATACCATGTCATAAAAGCGATGATGCTGTTAATGTTGCTGATTTGTTCTTTCGTGAAATTATTCGCTTGCATGGTGTGCCAAATACTATTGTTTCAGATCGTGATACTAAATTTCTTAGCCACTTTTGGAGATGTTTATGGGCTAAGTTGGGGACTAAACTGCTTTTTAGTACTACTTGTCACCCCCAAACTGATGGACAAACTGAAGTAGTCAATAGAATGTTGTCTACTATGCTTAGGGCTGTTTTGAAGAATAATAAGAAAATGTGGGAGGAATGCTTGCCTCATATTGAATTTGCTTATAATCGTTCATTGCATTCTACTACTAAGATGTGCCCTTTTGAAATTGTGTATGGTTTCCTACCTCGTGCACCTATTGATTTGTTGCCTCTTCCATCTTCGGAGAAGGTTAATTTTGATGCTAAACAACGTGCTGAATTGATTTTAAAAATGCATCAGTTAACTAAGGAAAACATTGAGCGTATGAATGCTAAATATAAACTTGCTGGAGATAAGGGTAGAAAACATGTTGTGTTTGCACCTGGAGATCTTGTTTGGTTACATTTGCGTAAGGATAGATTTCCTGATTTGCGCAAATCAAAGCTAATGCCACGTGCTGATGGTCCCTTGGTGTTAGAGAAAATAAATGATAATGCATATAAACTTGAGCTGCCTGCAGATTTTGGGGTTAGTCCCACTTTTAACATTGCAGATTTGAAGCCTTATTTGGGTGAGGAAGATGGACTTCCGTCGAGGATGACTTCATTTCAAGAAGGGGAGGATGATGAGGACATCAATACAATTGTTACACCCACAGCCCCTGCTGCTATACATACTGGACCAATTACTAGAGCTCGTGCACGCCAACTAAATTACCAGGTACTTTCGTTTCTTGGTAATGATTCTAATGTTCATGAGAATATGATGCTGCCTAAATTGGATACATTTGTTTTGCTTACAAATGAAGGGCCTAGCTTGGAGAAGGATGAACATTGGAGCAAGAACAAGCATGGAGATGATGGCATGCGCAAGGGGAACAAGAACGGAGTGACAAGTGATGATTTCAGGACTTTGAAGCCACCATAATGGGTGCATGAAGCCTTGGACGAAATATACAAGATGCCACTTCATAAATTTCGTCTCGAGGCTATTTTAGGTGCTGCGTCACCTTATTATTGGGCCAGGCCCATGTAATTTCGAAATACATAAGTATAGGCTATTTTTAGAGTCCGTATGTGTGGGGAAACAAGAGATAGGGTTGATTTCGGACTCCTCCACCAAGGGCCACGAAATTCCCCCCTCTTCCTCCATATATACAGCCCTTAGGGCATCGTTTAGACTTTGGGTTTTGTTTAGATTAAAAGTTCGCCATAGCTGCAACTTCGCGTACTTCGTTTGTGTTCAACGACCAGACAAAGGCGTCATAGAACCCCACCTTGATCAATAAAGCTTTCATCTTATATTCGCAATATCCAGATTGCAATCTCAGTTTCTTGCTTGTTCTTCGTTTGCTCGCAGGAAACAGACCCTCGTGGTCAGGTTGATCGTGCTCCGGCGTGGTCAATAACCTCTCGGAGTTGGTTTAGCGATTGCTAAGGTGCGACGTCCTCGCACGTTCGTAGTCGGATCGTCAAAGTCGACTTCCACCAAAGCGAAATCCACCATCTCATCGAAAGACGGGACACCTTTGCCTCTATCAAGTGGTATCAGATTTCCAGGTTGCTCGGTGAGATTTTACAGTTTTTCGTAGTTTAGATCGAGTCTGTTCTTCATACCTACAGTCCACGAAAAAGCCAAAAAAAATTAGGGTTAGTTCATCATATCCGAACCAATCTGAGCCTTTGCATAATCTTTTTAGGGTTTTGCTTTGTTGAATTTGCGGTTGCATCGTCGTGTCTAGTTGCTGGTCTTAGAGTCTAGTCTTTTAGAGTTTCGAGTTCTGGTCATAAGTTGTCACGCCGCCGCCGCACCATCATCATCGCCCCTGCCATCTACCACCACCGCACCGAATCCGTATCCATATACCACCACCAATCCGTGTCCATATACCACCACCGATCCATATCCATATACTACCACCGCTACCACCACCGCTGCCATTTACCACCACCATATATCCACCACCAATCCGAGTTCTTTGCTTATTAGGTTTGTTTTAGGGATCCATCTAGATTGCGGTTCGTGTTTCCTTGCCGGAGTAGGTTTCGGAAAAAAAAAAGAGTCGGGTAGCCACGCTCCGTTTAGGCCCAAAATTTTTCGAAAACGCATTTTTCGAAAAAATTTCTGGCTATCCTATTTTTAGGTGTTTCTGAGTGTTTTGAGACACGTGCCATTATAGGAAGTTTTTTTTGACCCGTTTCCAGTTTTTGGGTCCGGGCAATAAAAAAAAAATTGGTCGAAAAAATTTCGTGCCCATCCTGTCAGTTTGAGCTAAGAAGAGTTTTGAGACACTCGCCATTATAGTGATTTTTCGCAAAAAAAAACCAGCGCAAAAAAAAAGAGCGCAAAAAAAAAGAGCGAAAAAAAAATCCAGAGTGTGCTTTTCCCTTGTTTACGTGCCGCGCCGTGATTTTGTTAGTGTTCTAGGCTCGCGTCTCTAGCACAGTCTAGCCTAGGACCAGCACAGTACCGTCGTTGAGCGTTTATTCAACTTTGCATCTCTGAATTGATTATTGCTGACCCTTTTTGCTACCATATTATAAGCCTTCCCAGCTCCACATACATCTACGTCGTGCGTTTGACTCTCCCTGGTAATCGCTCTATCCAAGCTTTGAGAGTTTTTGACTACAACGGTTGCCGATCACCGCCTGCTGCTGGGTAAGAACTGGTAAGAATTTGAGATTTGCTTGACGGATTTGTGACACCCACCACCACCACTTGTTCGTAGTCTGTAGGATCATATTCTTATGTGTTTCTATTGCTGCTAACCATGCCAGGATCACAAGCCGACGAGATTGACTGGGAGAATTTATCGAACAAGGAGCTTCATGATAAGTTTCAGCAAATGATGACTGAACAGGTGCAAGATGTGCTGAACAATTTTGAAGAGGCCATGGAGAAGATCACTGGCTTTGAGAAGACGTTCGAAACAAAGCTCGATAACAAGTTTAATGAATTGCTCGCGCGTCTTCCACCACCACCACCCGCTGCAGCTAACGCACCTCTCCAACAACAACAACAACAACGACTACCTCCACGTCGCGAAGCAGACCTCCGCCGAGCAAGCCGTGTTCCTCTTGCATTTGGCCAAACTGTTGGTGCTGCTGTTGATACTTCTGTGGCTCCTGCTGCTGATGCTGAGGAGGATGATTATGTGGGAGACTATGAGGATGAGGTTGATCAAAATCAACACTACGTGCAGCCACCTGTACCACCACCAGCAGGTCGACCTCAGGTATATATTCGTAATGGTAGGCCTGCACCACCACCTCAGGTACGAGATGATGTCCATATTCCTAAACTGAAATTGAATATTCCACCATTTGAGGGTAGATATGTTCCTGATATATATCTTACTTGGGAGTTAGAAACTCAACAACGATTTACATGTTTACAATATCCTGAGGAGAGACGAGTTGCTGCTGCCGTTTGTGCTTTCACTAGTTTTGCATGTGTATGGTGGTCTGAACATTGTAGATTATATCCTATTCCAACTACTTGGGCTGCTTTGAAAACTGCTATGCGTACGCGTTGGGTTCCACCATATTATCAACGTGAATTGCTTCAAAAATTGCAGCGTTTAAGACAAGGGAAAAATTCTGTAGAAGAATATTATCAGGAATTACAAACTGGCATGATTAGATGTGGTATTGTTGAGGAGAATGAAGCTATGCTTGCACGTTTTCTGGGTGGATTAAATAGAGAGATTCAGACCATTCTAGACTATAAGGAGTATACTAATATCACTCGTTTATTCCATCTTGCTTGTAAAGCTGAACGTGAAGTGCAGGATCGACAAGCATTGGGGCGAACTAACTTTTCTGCAGGCCGACCTTCATCATGGACACCACGTGCATCTTCTACTTCAACTGCACCAGCACCTCCATCAGGTGCCACCTCCAGCCGTGATACAAGAAAACAGGCACAACCACCATTATCTGCCAAGAGCGCACCTGCGGGGCCTGCACAGCGTTCTTCTTCTTCCATGGCATCAACAAGGCACACAAGTGATATTATTTGTCGTCGTTGTAAGGGAGGAGGTCATTATGCGAGAGAATGCAAATCTCCGCGTGTGATGATTGCTACCGCGGATGGTGGATATGAGTCCGCTAGTGACTATGATGAGGAGACTTTGGCTCTTATTACACGTGAAGAACATGGTGGAGATGATTCTGATCATGAGACGCAATACATGGCTCCTGAAGACGCTGACAGGTATGAATGTTTAGTTGCTCAACGTGTTTTGAGTGTGCAGATCACACAAGCTGAGCAAAATCAGAGGCTCAATTTTTTCCATACCAAGGGAGTTGTGAAGGAACGTTCTGTGCGCGTCATCATAGACGGAGGGAGGTGCAACAACTTGGCTAGCATGGAGATAGTGGAGAAGCTTTCTCTCACCACAAGACCACATCCACATCCTTACTACATCCAATGGTTCAACAACAGCGGCAAGGTTAAGGTAACACTTACTGTTCGTGTGCATTTTAGTATCTCTACATATGCTGATTATGTTGATTGTGATGTGGTACCTATGCAGGCATGTTCCTTATTACTTGGTAGACCATGGCAATTTGATAAAAATTCTGTACACCATGGTAGAAACAATCACTATACTCTTGTTCATAAGGATAAAAATATTACTTTGCTTCCTATGACTCCTGATTCCATTTTGAAAGATGATATTAATAGAGCTAATAAAGCAAAACAGGAGACGAATAAGAGTGAAAATCAGATTGTGGCAAAAGAATTTGAGCAACAAATGAAGCCTAATAATAAACCATCTAGTGTTGCTTCTGAAATTAAATTGAAAAGTGCATGTTTATTTGCCACCAAATCTGATATTGATGAGCTAGATTTCAGCAAATCTGTTTGCTATGCTTTTGTGTGCAAAGAGGCATTATTTTCATTCGAGGACGTGCCTTCCTCTTTGCCTCCTGCTGTCACTAACATTTTGCAGGAGTTCGCTGACGTCTTTCCACAAGACGTGCCGCCGGGATTACCGCCTATTCGAGGGATTGAGCATCAAATTGACTTAATTCCCGGTGCTTCACTGCCAAACCGTGCACCATACCGTACCAATCCAGAGGAGACGAAGGAGATTATGCGTCAAGTACAAGAGCTGCTCGACAAAGGTTATATACGCGAATCCCTTAGTCCTTGTGCTGTTCCTATTATTCTAGTGCCGAAAAAGGATGATACATCACGTATGTGTGTTGATTGTAGAGGCATTAATAATATTACTATTCGTTATCGTCATCCTATTCCTAGGCTAGATGATATGCTTGATGAATTGAGTGGCTCTACAATATTCTCCAAAGTTGATTTGCGTAGTGGATACCATCAAATTCGTATGAAATTGGGAGATGAATGGAAAACAGCATTTAAAACTAAGTTTGGATTATATGAGTGGTTAGTCATGCCTTTTGGGTTAACTAATGCGCCTAGTACTTTCATGAGACTAATGAACGAAGTTTTACGTGCTTTCATTGGACGATTTGTGGTAGTCTATTTTGATGATATACTGATTTATAGCAGATCTTTGGAAGAACATTTGGAATATTTACGTGCTGTTTTTATTGCTCTACGTGATGCACGTTTGTTTGGTAACCTTGGGAAGTGCACCTTTTGCACCGACCGAGTATCTTTTCTTGGCTATGTTGTTACTCCACAGGGAATTGAAGTTGACAAAGCCAAGATTGAAGCTATTGAGAGTTGGCCGCAGCCCAAAACGGTCACACAAGTGAGGAGTTTTCTTGGCCTCACTGGATTCTATAGGCGTTTTGTGAGAGATTTCAGCACCATCGCTGCACCTCTCAATGAGCTTACAAAGAAGGATGTGCCTTTTGTTTGGGGTACCGCACAGGAAGAAGCCTTCACGGTATTGAAAGATAAGTTGACACATGCTCCTTTACTCCAACTTCCTGATTTTAATAAGACTTTTGAGCTTGAATGTGATGCTAGTGGAATTGGATTAGGAGGTGTGTTATTACAAGATGGCAAACCTGTTGCATACTTTTCTGAAAAATTGAGTGGGCCTAGTCTGAATTATTCTACTTATGATAAAGAATTATATGCTCTTGTTCGGACTTTAGAAACATGGCAACATTATTTATGGCCCAAAGAATTTGTTATACATTCTGATCATGAATCTTTGAAACATATTAAAAGTCAAGCTAAACTGAATCGTAGACATGCTAAATGGGTTGAATTCATTGAGACTTTCCCTTATGTCATTAAACACAAGAAGGGAAAAGAAAATGTTATTGCTGATGCATTGTCTCGTCGCTATACTATGCTTTCACAACTTGACTTCAAAATATTTGATTTGGAGACCATCAAAGATCAATATGTGCATGATGCTGATTTTAAAGATGTAATGCAGAATTGTAAAGAAGGAAGAATGTGGAACAAGTTTGTCGTTAACGATGGATTTGTGTTTCGTGCTAACAAGCTATGCATTCCAGCTAGCTCCGTTCGTCTTTTGTTGTTGCAGGAAGCGCATGGAGGAGGATTAATGGGACATTTTGGCGTGAAGAAGACGGAGGACGTACTTGCTACACATTTCTTTTGGCCAAAGATGAGACGAGATGTTGAGCGTTTTATTGCTCGATGCACTACATGTCAAAAAGCTAAGTCACGACTCAATCCTCATGGTTTATATATGCCTTTGCCTGTACCTAGTGTTCCTTGGGAGGATATATCTATGGACTTTGTTTTAGGTTTACCTCGAACAAAGAAGGGGAGGGATAGCATATTTGTTGTCGTGGATAGATTCTCGAAAATGGCACACTTTATACCATGTCATAAAAGCGATGATGCTGTTAATGTTGCTGATTTGTTCTTTCGTGAAATTATTCGCTTGCATGGTGTGCCAAATACTATTGTTTCAGATCGTGATACTAAATTTCTTAGCCACTTTTGGAGATGTTTATGGGCTAAGTTGGGGACTAAACTGCTTTTTAGTACTACTTGTCACCCCCAAACTGATGGACAAACTGAAGTAGTCAATAGAACGTTGTCTACTATGCTTAGGCTGTTTTGAAGAATAATAAGAAAATGTGGGAGGAATGCTTGCCTCATATTGAATTTGCTTATAATCGTTCATTGCATTCTACTACTAAGATGTGCCCTTTTGAAGTTGTGTATGGTTTCCTACCTCGTGCACCTATTGATTTGTTGCCTCTTCCATCTTCGGAGAAGGTTAATTTTGATGCTAAACAACGTGCTGAATTGATTTTAAAAATGCATGAGTTAACTAAGGAAAACATTGAGCGTATGAATGCTAAATATAAACTTGCTGGAGATAATGGTAGAAAACATGTTGTGTTTGCACCTGGAGATCTTGTTTGGTTACATTTGCGTAAGGATAGATTTCCTGATTTGCGCAAATCAAAGCTAATGCCACGTGCTGATGGTCCCTTTAAGGTGTTAGAGTAAATAAATGATAATGCATATAAACTTGAGCTGCCTGCAGATTTTGGGGTTAGTCCCACTTTTAACATTGCAGATTTGAAGCCTTATTTGGGTGAGGAAGATGGACTTCCGTCGAGGACGACTTCATTTCAAGAAGGGAAGGATGATGAGGACATCAATACAATTGTTACACCCACAGCCCCTGCTGCTATACATACTGGACCAATTACTAGAGCTCGTGCACGCCAACTAAATTACCAGGTACTTTCGTTTCTTGGTGATGATTCTAATGTTCATGAGAATATGATGCTGCCTAAATTGGATACATTTGTTTTGCTTACAAATGAAGGGCCTAGCTTGGAGAAGGATGAACATTGGAGCAAGAACAAGCATGGAGATGATGGCATGCGCAAGGGGAACAAGAACGGAGTTACAAGTGATGATTTCAGGACTTTGAAGCCACCATAATGGGTGCATGAAGCCTTGGACGAAATATACAAGATGCCACTTCATAAATTTCGTCCCGAGGCTATTTTAGGTGCTGCGTCACCTTATTATTGGGCCAGGCCCATGTAATTTCGAAATACATAAGTATAGGCTATTTTTAGATTCCGTATGTGTGGGGAAACAAGAGATAGGGTTGATTTCGGACTCCTCCACCAAGGGCCACGAAATTCCCCCCTCTTCCTCCATATATACAGCCCTTAGGGCATCGTTTAGACTTTGGGTTTTGTTTAGATTAAAAGTTCGCCATAGCTGCAACTTCGCGTACTTCGTTTGTGTTCAACGACCAGACAAAGGCGTCACAGAACCCCACCTTGATCAATAAAGCTTTCATCTTATATTCGCAATATCCAGATTGCAATCTCAGTTTCTTGCTTGTTCTTCGTTTGCTCGCAGGAAACAGACCCTCGTGGTCAGGTTGATCGTGCTCCGGCGTGGTCAATAACCTCTCGGAGTTGGTTTAGCGATTGCTAAGGCGCGACGTCCTCGCACGTTCGTAGTCGGATCGTCAAAGTCGACTTCCACCAAAGCGAAATCCACCATCTCATCGAAAGACGGGACACCTTTGCCTCTATCAAAAAGACTAGACTCTAAGACCAGCAACTTGACACGACGATGCAACCGCAAATTCAACAAAGCAAAAACCCTAAAAAGATTATGCAAAGGCTCAGATTGGTTCGGATATGATGAACTAACCCTAATTTTTTTTTGGCTTTTTCGTGGACTGTAGGTATGAAGAACAGACTCGATCTAATCTACGAAAAACTGTAAAATCTCACCGAGCAACCTGGAAATCTGATACCACTTGATAGAGGCGAGGGTCCCGATCTTTCGATGAGATGGTGGCTATCGTTTTCTGTGGGAGTCGACCTTGAAGATCCGACTACGAACGTGCGAGACGTCGCGCCTTAGCAATCGCTAAACCAACTTCCGAGGGTTATTGACCACGCCGGAGCACGATCAACCTGACCACGAGGGTATGTTTCCTGCGAGCAAACGAAGAACAAGCAAGAAACTGAGATTGCAATCGGGATATTGTGAATATAAGATGAAAGCTTTATTGATCAAGGTGGGGTTCTGTGACGTCTTGGTCTGGTCGTTGGACACAAACGAAGTACGCGAAGTTGCAGCTATGGCGAACTTTTAATCTAAACAAAACCCAAAGTCTA
This sequence comes from Triticum dicoccoides, assembly GCF_002162155.2. Lineage (NCBI taxonomy): Eukaryota > Viridiplantae > Streptophyta > Magnoliopsida > Poales > Poaceae > Triticum > Triticum dicoccoides. Next base: position 290,103,359 of record NC_041390.1, read on the forward strand.
AACGACGCCCTAAGGGCTGTATATATGGAGGAAGAGGGAGGAATTTCGTGGCCCTTGAGGGTGGGGTCCGAAACCAACCCTAACTCTTGTTTCCCCACACATACGGACTCTAAAAATAGCCTATACTTAAGTATTTCGAAATTACATGGGCCTGGCCCATTAATAAGGTGACGCAGCACCTAGAATAGCCTATGGACGAATATTATGAAGTGGCACCTTGTATATTTCGTCCAAGGCTTCATGCACTCCTTATGGCGGCTTCAAAGTCCTGAAATCATCACTTGTAACTCCGTTCTTGATCCCCTTGCGCATGCCATCAACTCCATGCGTGTTCTTGCTCCAATGTTCATCCTTCTCCAAGCTAGGCCCTTCATTTGTAAGCAAAACAAATGTATCCAATTTAGGCAGCATCATAATCTCATGAACATTAGAATCATTACCAAGAAACGAAAGTACCTGGTAATTTAATTGGCGTGCGCGAGCTCTAGTAATTGGTCCAGTATATGTAACAGTAGGGGCTGTGGGTGTAACAATGGTATTGATGTCCTCATCAAGAGGTGATCCACCCATCACTTCTTGGGCGCAAATGAAGGATGTCATGAGAGCACGCTTCGTACCTACCTACTACAACCGCGATCTTTTCAAGAAACTCGAACAACTCAAGCAAGGAACCAAGAGCGTTGAAGAGTACTACAAGGAGATGGAGATTGCCATGATACGAGCCAATGTCACGACAGATGATGAGCAAACAATGGCACGTTTCTTGAATGGACTCAATCATCCTATCAAGAAGATCGCCGACTTCCAACCATACTCAAATCTCATCGAGCTAGTGCACCAAGCTACCAAAGCGGAATGCCAAGTGCAAGATGATTTCAAGTATGCCAAGTTCTCATCCAAGTCCTACGGCTTCTGCAATAACCAAGCTTCAACGACTCCAACACCGACTACAAGACCTTCTACTTCCAACATCGACAAGTCGACTTCCAAGAAAGCTTTGCCAACTTCAAGCAACCCTACTACGGGCAACTTCAAGCCGAGAGCTTCATCATCATCAACCCCAACCGATGATACCATCAAGACGAGTTCCTTCAAGTGTTTCACTTGCGGAGGCCGAGGCCACAAGTCCTACGAGTGCACCAACAAGCGAAGCATGGTCTTCAACGACGATGGCACTTATGACTCCATGAGCGACGACGAAATGGAAGCCCTCGAGCACGTCGCCATGCACCGCCAAGTGAACACTGAAGAAGAACAAGTCTTTTGTGATGAAGACTCAAGTCCGGCACTTGTTGTCTCCAAAGTCTTGACTCTCCAACATCACCAAGAAGAAGACCAACGATGCCACATATTCCACACCAAGGCCGGCATCAATGGACGATCCGTCAAGGTCATCATCGATGGAGGGAGTTGTCACAATCTCGCAAGTGAAGCACTTTGCTCCAAGCTCCAATTGCCCAAGACGAAGCATCCACATACATACAAAGTGCAATGGCTTAGTGACTCCGGCACTATACAAGTCAAGCACCGAGTACAAGTCTCCTTCAAGATCGGCGCCTACAAAGACACCTTGGAGTGTGACATCGTTCCAATGACCGTTTGTCATCTTCTCCTTGGACGGCCATGGCAATTCGATAGAGGAGTCGTCCACAATGGCTGAACGAACCACTACATCTTCAAGATGAAGGGCAAGGAGTACGTCCTCCGTCCAATGTCGCCAAGTCAAGTGATCGCCGACAAGCATACCACCCATCGTGGAGATCATAGTGAGAGAGCGAGCCACCAAAACGAGAGTGAGCGCCACAAGCCAAAATTGAGTGCCTCCACGATGAGCGAAAACAAGAACCTAGTTCTATTTGCCACCAAACATGAGATGAGAGAAGTGTGTGAGAACCCATCTAGTGTCCTACACTACGTCCTCATGCGCAAGGACAATGCACCACAAACTAACACCTCTCACACTCTTCCTCTACTGTTGTCTTCTCTTTTGCAGGAATTTCAAGATGTTTTTCCCGATGAGCTACCTCCGGGTCTACCTCCTCTACGAGGCATTGAGCACCGAATCGACCTCATCCCCGGAGCACCTCTTCCGAACAAAGCTCCATACCGTGTCAACCCCGATGAAACAAAAGAAATACAAAGGCTAGTAAAGCATCTCAAAGACCATGGACATGTGCGTGAAAGTTTGAGCCCTTCTGCCGTTCCGGTCATTCTTGTGCCTAAACGTGATGGTAGTTTTCGCATGTGCTCCGATTTTAGACCTATCAATGCTATCACCGTTCGTTATAGGCATCCCATTCCACGCCTAGATGATATGCTTGATGAGCTTAGCGGTGCCACTATATTTTCCAAAATTGATCTTAAGAGTGGTTACTATCAAATCTGCATACAAGAGGGTGATGAATGGAAAACCGCCTTCAAAACCAAGTTTGGTTTGTATGAGTGGTTAGTCATGCCTATGGGTCTCTCGGAAGCACCGGGCACTTTTATGCGCCTTATGAATCATGTCTTTCGCCCTTACATTGGTATATTTGTTGTGGTTTACTTCGATGACATTCTTGTGTTTAGCAAATCTATTATAGAGCATGTCACCCATGTACACACCGTTTTGCAAACTCTTAGAAAAGGGCGACTCTATGCTAATATGGAGAAATGCCTTTTTGGTGTTGATAAGCTCATTTTCTTGGGTTTGTTTGTTTCTTCTAAGGGTGTTCATGTTGATGAGTCCAAGATTAATGCTATTAAGACTTGGCCGCAACCAACCAACTTGCATCAAGTGCGTACTTTTCTTGGCCTTGCGGGTTTCTATCGTCGCTTTGTGAAGGATTTTAGCACCATTGCTTCGCCTTTGCATGCTTTGAGCAAGAAGAATGCACCTTTTGTTTGGGGACCATCCCAAGATACCGCATTCAATGAGCTTAAGAATTTGCTTACTCATGCTCCCGTGCTTGCTTTACCCAACTTCGACAAGCCTTTTGAAATTCATTGCGATGCTAGTGGTAATGGCATAGGAGGTGTGTTAACGCAAGAGAAGCGCCCCGTAGCTTACTTTAGTGAGAAACTTTCCGGAGTGCAACTCAACTATCCCATCTATGACAAAGAGCTATATGCTTTAGTCTGCGTTTTGCATGAATGGGAACACTACCTTCGTCCCCAAGAGTTTATCATTCATACCGATCATGAGACTCTCAATTATCTTAAGGGACAAACTAAGTTGAACAAGCGTCATGCTAAATGGAGTGAATTTATTGAGTCTTTTCCCTATGTCATCAAGTACATCAAGGGTAAAGAAAACATAGTCGTGGATGCTCTTTCCCGCATTTGCATGCTTGTCACACAACTTGAGTTAGATGTCATTGGCTTCGAGCATATCAAAGTCTTATATGAGCATGATACAACTTTTGCCATTCCTTATGCCAAGTGTTTGTCGAATACATCTTGGGAACGCTATTACATCAAAGATGGCTACCTTATGAGAGCTAACAAACTTTGCATTCCTGAGTCCTCGCTTCGTTTGTTGATTTTGTAGGAATCTCATGGAGGAGGCTTAATGGGACACTTCGGACGCGACAAGACGTTTGCCACGCTCTCGAAAAGCTAATTTTGGCCTAAGATGTTTCGGGATGTCAATCGTTTCACCAACCGGTGTTCTACATGTCGCAAAGCTAAGTCCAAAGCTCAATCTCATGGTCTCTATATGCCTTTACCGATTCCATACTAACCTTGGGAAGACATTAGCATGGACTTCGTACTTGGTTTGCCTAGAACTCGAAATGGGAAAGATTCCATATTTGTCGTTGTTGACCGTTTCTCCAAAATGGCACATGTTATTCCTTGTCACAAGATAGACGATGCTTCACATGTTGCTAATCTCTTTTGTAGGGAAATATTGCGTCTCCATTGTGTGCCAAAGACAATTGTCTCGGACCACGACGTCAAGTTCCTTAGCTACTTTTGGAAGACCCTATGCGCCAAGCTCGGAATCAAGCTACTCTTCACCACGGCGTACCATCCTCAAACCGACGGCCAAACGGAGGTGACAAACTGCACACTCTCCGCTCTACTTCGAGTACTCATCAAGAAGAACATCAAGGAGTGGGAGGAGTGTCTACCCATCGCTGAGTTCGCCTACAATCGAGCAAGACACTCAACAACTGGCAAGTCCCCTTTCGAGGTCATCTACGGATTCAACCCTTTGTCACCATTGGATATTTTACCTCTACCACTCCAAGAGTGAATCAATTTGGACGCAAGTGCACGAGCGACCCATCTCAAGAAGGTGCATGAAGATACAAGAAACACCATCGAGCGCCAAGTACAACACCTTGCGACCAAGCTCAACGTCAACAGGCAACCTATGGTCTTCAACATTGGTGATCTCGTGTGGATACACCTTCGGAAGGAGCGCTTTCCACAAGAAAGCAAGTCTAAGCTTCGTCCACGAGCAGATGGACCCTTCAGGGTGCTCGCACGCTACAACGACAACGCTTACAAGATCGACCTCCTGCGCGACAAGTACAACGTGAGCGACATCTTCAACATCAAAGATCTCTCTCCCTTCCATGGTGATGAAGAACTCGATCCGAGGACGTATCTTCCCCAAGGTAGGGGAGATCATGCGGAGCATCCCACGACTATCCCCATGGATGCCACCTCAACTATCCAAGCTCCAAGTGGACCAATGACAAGGGCTAGGGCACGTGCTATTCAATCCGAGGTGACATCACTCCTACTTGAGTTTTCCCCCTCTTCAAGTGAGACATGGCTACTGCCTAAGTCCAAGATACTATGTGTCATCAGGTACAATGCTCAAGACTCGGAGCCGAGGACTATAGAAGAAGAGACAGGCGTCAACACTCTGGACAGCCCGGAACTTCTGGCCAGAACCCGGAACTTCCGGCCCCCGGACCTTTCGGCCGACCCGGAGCTTCCGGCCGCCGATGACTTCGACCAGCCCAGGCGTGCCAACTCTCGGGTTAGCCCGGACCTTCCGGCGCCCGGAACCTCCAACCTGCCCGGACTTTCCGACCCCCCGGATGCCAGCACATCTCCACCGCGCCAACTCTCTGGTTAGGCCGGACCCTCCCTGGAACCTCCGGCGCCCGGAACTTCCGGCCCTGCCTACACGCAGCCACTTGGGCAGAGGCCCGTGTACCCTTTCGTCACCTAGACTATATATACTCTATCCCGTACGAGTTTCTAGGGTTAGTGTTGGTTTAGCTCATACTTAGACATAGAGCTTCGCTCATCCACATCGGATCTACTCCTCGTGAGAGACCGCGACCTCTTCGGAGAAGATCCCTTTGGATTCAAGCCCCCTTTCTAAGGGAAGATCCCCCCATGGATTCAAGACCTCCTCACGGAGAAGAACCGGCTACCCTTGTATTGTCCTTAGTTGCCCGTGGATTCGTGTATCGTTCTATGTACCCGAGGATCTAGCACATGTGTGACTTGTTCTTGTTAGTTTGGGTGTTCCTCTTGTGTTTCCCCTTGTGTTTTCCCTCGTTTCCCTCTAGGTGTTCCTCGTGTCCTTCACGGGATCCGCTCCTTTCGTGAAAGATCGGGCGATTAGGGTTCTACCCTACATCACAGACCCGGATCATCCGGCCACACCCGGACGTCCAGACGAGGTCCCGGACATCCGGCCCTCCCGTAGCTGCTCCAACACAGCTGGACATCCGGACGCCGACCCAGATCATCCGAACCCCCGAAGCCTGGATCATCCGAACCCCCGAAGCCTGGATCATCCGGACCAACGCCAGGATCATCCGGCTGCCGCCTGTGTGTGTGACTTGAGCCGAGGCCCGTGTACCCGTTTCGTTCCCCCACTTAACTATTCGCCCCTAGGGCTATAAATAGACCTTCTACTCCCCATTTTTAGGGTTAGCAAATGTTTAGCTCATATTTGTGAGAGAGCTTTGCTCATCCACTTGGTTGCCTTCTCCTCGGAGATGCGAGCCTCCACTGGAGAAGATCCCCCAAGAGGTTTCAAGACCCCTCTTTAGGGAAGAACATCAAAACCTCCTCACGGAGAAGACCGGTTACCGTGTATCATCCTTAGTTGTCCGTGGATCGTGTATCTTTCCTTATGTACTCGAGGATCTAGCCCATGTGTGACTTATTCGTGTCGGTTTAGTGATTCCTCTCGTGTTTCTTGTTGTGTTTTCTCTCCGTTCTTCCTCGTGTTCTTCGTGATTCCCCCGAGATCCGCTCCTTTCGTGAAAGATCGGACGATTAGGGTCTCTACCCTACATCAGAACAACATAGTTTTTTCAATAATACCATGGTGCGACGTTGAAGGCGAGAAAGGATGTGCGAGAGAGAGAGAGAGAGAGATGACCGAGCCAGAGGGAAATCAACTAGGGGGGTTGCGTGGGTTGCAACGGTGTTTGGAGTAGTTGTGGGCCGAATGCTACGAAAATATAATCTAAACCGACCGGAATAAATGCCTACACAAATTAATCCAAGGTTGGAGTGCCCCTCACAATGTAAATAGCTCCGGCTTTGTGAGGGATGGAGGGGTAGTAGCTTCAACGCGTGGAAGATATGATGTGAGAAAGCGAGGTCAATCGAGAAACATATAGATAGAGAGACAAAGTGTGGTCCGACATTCATTGAACAAATATATATGCTCTGGAGAGATATTGTCCAATTGAGCTTTTTGGCAAGGGTGAGGGCTGTAAGATAGAGCTTGAGAGATGATCCAGTCACAGACATGTAGATATATTTTGTGCGTGGGAGGAAGCAAGGTCAACCGATCACATAGGGTCGCCGTGCGATTGAAAGAGTGAGACGGGTTGGAGAGAGTGACCTAGATAGACGATGTGCTTGCGAGAGTATACAATGTGAATAGGTCGAATTGGGCTCAAACATGGTGATATATCATTTTTGTCCGAGAAAGAGCAAGGTCAATACAGAGAGAGAAAGAGAGAGAGAGAGAGAGAGAGAGAGAGAGAGAGAGAGAGAGAGAAAGATTGAGTGAGCGTGGCCCACCATGAGGTCGAAAGAGTGGCGGCGGCTTGGATGGACTGACCTAGATAGACAATCTGCGTCAGAGAGTATAGCGTGTGTCGATCGAGGCCCGAACAGGGAGATATATCATTTGTGTGTGAAAGAAAACGAGGTTAAACAAGACTCATATAAAGAGAGCGAGATTGAGCGAGTGTGGCCTGCCGTGCGGAAGAAAGAGTGAGACAGTCTCGAGGGAGTGACCTAGATATACAACGTGCGTGCGTGCACATGAGAGGTTGGGGGGCTAGATAGGCAATCCATGTATTTAGCGCGAGAGGGTGAGAGGGAGAGGGGGAGAGAGAGAGAGAGCTCGGCATGGGGTGCAATGGCGGGTGTGTGAGGTAAATACATTTGGTAACAGAGTGGAAAAGAGGGTTTTGTAGTTGAGAGACTTAGAGATCGAAACATGGAGAGAAAGAATTAATGTGTGTTGGAAACCGATAGCTTCCTAAGGTGGTTAGGAGAGGAAGATTGACCGATACAGGAAGTATGTA
>NC_041390.1:290111311-290159591 GCF_002162155.2 Triticum dicoccoides
GTGGGGGGCTAAAAATAACATTTGAATGCACATAGTACGAGACTTAATATGGATGTTTCAATTCGGTGTACATTGTAAGATTTGAACCGAGGACCAGGCATATGGGTAATTATTTCGAATTCGTGCCATACTAAGTTTCGAGAAGTTGACATTGACTCATTTTGTTGTGCTATTTTGTAGGTCATATGTTTGAGTCCATCCAAAAGTTTTCTCACTACCATGGTGTTCATCTTATACATATGAATTTGCTTTAAAAAAGTAGCGTGGATACAGTGAAATGCGAAATCCATGTTAGAATTGGAGATCGCTACGTGACACACACTCTAATTCAAAAAACTAACTACGTGACACACACTCTAATTCAAATAACTAATTATGTGACACACCCTCTAATCCACATTAGCGTGGGTACCGTTTTGATTTTTTTTCAAATAACTCCTCATTAATTAATTTATAGTACTCCCTCTATTCACTTTTATAAGACCTTGAAGACATTTCAGACAATGTGCAAAACAGTTCATTTTAAGTTGTCTGAAACGACTTACAAAAGTGAACGGATGGAGTATCTCGTTTCGAATGACTAATTATTGCAAGGAAAACACGGGCATGGTAATACATACAGATTCGTTTGCAAATGAAAGAAGATTTGTTTGCATTCTCAAATGTTGGCGCACCAGGCAGACCACGGTCGTGTCGGGGTGGACGCTGCTTCGGTGCCTTAAAGACAACTGCCTTTGGGTCACTGACATGTGGGCCAGCCACCTATTGGGCCCACATGTCATGGACACAAAGGCAAGTGCCTTAAGGCACCGAAGCATAGTCCTGTCGGGGTGGTCGCGTGTGTCGGACGGACGCGTAGCACCCAGCCACCCAGCCCCCTCCCCCCCAAAAAAGGACGACGACAATATAAGTTCGCGCTTCCACATTTCGAATTGAAATATCTGGCGGCCCCAATTCCAGCCCTGCAAAATCTCTCTTCTCCACCGTCCCCTTCTGCGCCCAGATTTTTCTCAAATCCTTAATTCGCCGCCAACCCTTGAATCGCCCCACGTCTCGTCTCTTTCCCCACCGTTCCCCACCTTTGTGCCGGACGGCGACGACGAAGACGACGGTCGCGCTTCACCACCGCACTGGAGCTACCTCATCTACGCTCTCGTCCACTGCACCGGGTGGTCCACCAACAACGTCGGCCGCCGCAACCGACGTGCCTCACAGAAACCGAGTTCCACCGCATCAGGTGCGCTTCACCGACGCCGTCTCCCAGCTCACCGGGGCTACTTCACCGAGCACATCGTCGCACCTCCGCCGCCCGAGGTCGTTGGGGCTTCACCAATGGTCTCGTCCACCGCATCGTAGCACTCCGCTGCCACTCAAGATCTGCATCCGTGCGCGGCCAGCCAATGCCAGCGCATGACCCTCAACGGCTCTGAAGTGACCCGCACTCTAGCTAGGCGAGCATGCCCAAACATCGGCCCGAACTAGGTATCCACACATCACTCCCTTGTGCACTGTTCCGACGATGTTTGGATATCCTTTCACTGCTCTCTTAGCTTACAGGCCTATGCAACTCTGACTTTAACTCTTATTTCTTCTGGATATATCATCTGAAACAAGCAAATCCATTTTTAGTGAAGCATGACGGCGCTACGGGATCTGGTACACATCCTCCACACCCGTATAACCTTGTAAGTATCGGTCCTCCGGTACAACATCAAGGTTGATTCCTCTTATTTGATCAACCATTCATCGTGTCAAAAATGCAGAGGGGGATGCAAGGAGCACAAGGCCTGTGATAGAGGCTAAGGTGTCCCGATATTTTGATGAGATGGTGGCTATCGTTTTCTGTGGGAGTCGACCTTGACGATCCGACTACGAACGTGCGAGACGTCGCGCCTTAGCAATCGCTAAACCAACTTTCAAGGGTTATTGACCACGCCGGAGCACGATCAACCTGACCACGAGGGTCTGTTTCCTGCGAGCAAACAAAGAACAAGCAAGAAACTGAGATTGCAATCGGGATATTGCGAATATAAGATGAAAGTTTTATTGATCAAGGTGGGGTTCTGTGACGTCTTGGTCTGGTCGTTGGACACAAACGAAGTACGCGAAGTTGCAGCTATGGCAAACTTTTAATCTAAACAAAACCCAAAGTCTAAACGACGCCCTAAGGGCTGTATATATGGAGGAAGAGGGGGGAATTTCGTGGCCCTTGAGGGTGGGGTCCGAAACCAACCCTAACTCTTGTTTCCCCACACATATGGACTCTAAAAATAGCCTATACTTAAGTATTTCGAAATTACATGGGCCTGGCCCATTAATAAGGTGACGCAGCACCTAGAATAGCCTATGGACGAATATTATGAAGTGGCATCTTGTATATTTCATCCAAGGCTTCATGCACTCCTTATGGCGGCTTCAAAGTCCTGAAATCATCACTTGTAACTCCGTTCTTGATCCCCTTGCGCATGCCATCAACTCCATGCGCGTTCTTGCTCCAATGTTCATCCTTCTCCAAGCTAGGCCCTTCATTTGTAAGCAAAACAAATGTATCCAATTTAGGCAGCATCATAATCTCATGAACATTAGAATCATTACCAAGAAACGAAAGTACCTGGTAATTTAATTGGCGTGCGCGAGCTCTAGTAATTGGTCCAGTATATGTAATAGTAGGGGCTGTGGGTGTAACAATGGTATTGATGTCCTCATCATCCTCCCCTTCTTGAAATGAAGTCGTCCTCGACGGAAGCGCATCTTCCTCACCCAAATAAGGCTTCAAATCTGCAATGTTAAAAGTGGGACTAACCCCAAAATCTACAGGTAGCTCAAGTTTATATGCATTATCATTTATTTTCTGTAACACCTTAAAAGGACCATCAGCACGTGGCATTAGCTTTGATTTACGCAGATTAGGAAATCTATCTTTACGCAAATGTAACCAAACAAGATCTCCAGGCGCAAACACAACATGTTTTCTACCCTTATCTCCAGCAAGTTTATATTTAGCATTCATACGCTCAATGTTTTCCTTAGTCAACTCATGCATTTTTAAAATCAATTCAGAACATTCTTTAGCATCAAAATTAACCTTCTCTGAAGATGGAAGAGGCAACAGATCAATAGGTGCACGAGGTAGGAAACCATACACAATTTCAAAAGGGCACATCTTAGTAGTAGAATGCAATGAACGATTATAAGCAAATTCAATATGAGGCAAGCATTCTTCCCACATTTTCTTGTTATTCTTCAAAACAGCCCTAAGCATAGTAGACAATGTTCTATTGACTACTTTAGTTTGTCCATCAGTTTGGGGGTGACAAGTAGTACTAAAAAGCAGCTTAGTCCCCAACTTAGCCCATAAACATCTCCAAAAGTGGCTAAGAAATTTAGTATCACGATCTGAAACAATAGTATTTGGCACACCATGTAAGCGAATAATTTCACGAAAGAACAAATCAGCAACATTAACAGCATCATCGCTTTTATGACATGGTATAAAGTGTGCCATTTTCGAGAACCTATCCACGACAACAAATATGATATCCCTCCCCTTCTTTGTTCGAGGTAAACCTAAAACAAAGTCCATAGATATATCCTCCCAAGGAACACTAGGTACAGGCAAAGGCATATATAAACCATGAGGATTGAGTCGTGACTTAGCTCTTTGACATGTAGTGCAGCGAGCAACAAAACGCTCAACATCCCGTCTCATCTTTGGCCAAAAGAAATGTGTAGCAAGTATATCCTCCGTCTTCTTGACGCCAAAGTGTCCCATTAATCCTCCTCCATGCGCCTCCTGCAACAACAAAACACGAACGGAGCTAGCTAGAATGCATAGCTTGTTAGCACGAAACACAAATCCATCGTTAAGAACGAACTTGTTCCAAGTTCTCCCTTCCTTACAATTCTGCAATACGTCTTTAAAGTCAGCATCATGAACATATTGATCTTTGATGGTCTTCAAACCAAATATTTTAAAGTCAAGTTGTGAAAGCATAGTATAACGACGAGACAAGGCATCAGCAATAACATTTTCTTTACCCTTCTTGTGTTTAATGACATAAGGGAAAGTCTCAATGAATTTGACCCATTTAGCATGTCTACGGTTCAGTTTTGCTTGACTTTTAATGTGTTTCAAAGACTCATGATCAGAATGTATAACAAATTCCTTGGGCCATAAATAATGTTGCCATGTTTCTAAGGTCCGAACAAGAGCATATAATTCTTTATCATAAGTAGAATAGTTCAGACTAGGCCCACTCAATTTTTCAGAAAAGTATGCAACAGGTTTTCCATCTTGTAATAACACACCTCCTAATCCAATTCCACTAGCATCACATTCAAGCTCAAAAGTCTTATTGAAATTAGGAAGTTGGAGTAAAGGAGCATGCGTCAACTTATCTTTCAATACCGTGAGGGCTTCTTCCTGTGCGGTACCCCAAACAAAAGGCACATCCTTTGTAAGCTCGTTGAGAGGTGCAGCAATGGAGCTGAAATCTCTCACAAAACGCCTATAGAAACCAGCGAGGCCAAGGAAACTCCTCACTTGTGTGACCGTTTTGGGCTGCGGCCAACTCTCAATAGCTTCAATCTTGGCTTTATCAACTTCAATTCCTGTGGAGTAACAACATAGCCAGGAAAAGATACTCGGTCGGTGCAAAAGGTGCACTTTCCAAGGTTTCCAAACAAGCGTGCATCACGTAGAGCAATAAAAACAGCACGTAAATGTTCCAAATGTTCCTCCAAAGATTTGCTATAAATCAATATGTCATCAAAGTAAACTACCACAAATCGTCCAATGAAAGCACGTAAAACTTCGTTCGTTAGCCTCATGAAAGAACTAGGTGCATTAGTTAACCCAAAAGGCATGACTAACCACTCATATAATCCAAACTTAGTTTTAAATGCTGTTTTCCATTCATCTCCCAATTTCATACGAATTTGATGGTATCCACTACGCAAATCAACTTTGGAGAATATTGTAGAGCCACACAATTCATCAAGCATATCATCTAGCCTAGGAATAGGATGACAATAATGAATAGTAATATTATTTATGCCTCTACAATCAACGCACATACGCTACGTACCATCCTTTTTCGGCACTAAAATGATAGGAACAGCACAAGGACTTAGAGATTCGCGTATATAACCTTTGTCGAGCAGTTCTTGTACTTGACGCATAATCTCCTTCGTCTCCTCTGGATTGGTACGGTATGGTGCACGATTGGGTAGCGAAGCACCGGGAATTAAGTCAATTTGATGCTCAATCCCTCGAATAGGTGGTAATCACGGTGGCACGTCTTGTGGAAAGATGTCAGCGAACTCCTGCAAAATGTTAGTGACAGCAGGGGGCAAAGAGGAAGGCACGTCCTCGAATGAAAATAATGCCTCTTTGCACACAAAAGCATAGCAAACAGATTTGCTAAAATCTAGCTCATCAATATCAGATTTGGTGGCAAGTAAACATGCACTTTTCAATTTAATTTCAGAAACAACAGTAGATGGTTTATTATTAGGCTTCATTTGGTGCTCAAATTCTTTTGCCACAATCTGATTTTCACTCTTATTTGTCTCCTGTTTTGCTTTATTAGCTCTATTAATATCATCTTTCAAAATGGAATCAGGAGTCATAGGAAGCAAAGTAATATTTTTATCGTTATGAACAAGAGTATACTGATTGTTTCTACCATGGTGTACAGAATTTTTATCAAATTGTCATGGTCTACCAAGTAATAAGGAACATGCTTGCATAGGTACCACATCACAATCAACATAATCAGCATATGTAGAGATACTAAAATGCACACGAACAGTACGTGTTACCTTAACCTTGCCGCTGTTGTTGAACCATTGGATGTAGTAAGGATGTGGATGTGGTCTTGTGGTGAGAGATAGCTTCTCCACCATCTCCATGCTAGCCAAGTTATTGCAGCTCCCTCCATCTATGATCACGCGAACAGAACGTTCCTTCACAACTCCCTTTGTATGGAACAAATTATGCCTCTGATTTTGCTCAGCTTGTGTAACCTGCACACTCAAAACACGTTGAGCAACTAAACATTCATACCTGTCAGCATCTTCAGGAGCCATGTATCGCGTCTCATGATCAGAATCGTCTCCACCGTGTTCGTCACGTGTAATAACAGACAAAGTCTCCTCATCATAGTCACTAGCGGACTCATACCCACCATCCTCAGTAACAATCATCACATGCTTAGATGGGCATTCTCTCGCATAATGACCTCCACCCTTGCAAGGTCGACAAATAATATCATGTGTTTGCCCTGTTGATGCCATGGATGAAGAAGAGCTCTTTGCAGGCCCAGAAGGTGTGCTCTTGGCAGATAGTGGTGATTGTGCCTGCTTTATTGTATCACGGTTAGAGGTGGCAGCCGACGGAGGCGCCGGTGTAGCAGAACGTGTGGAAGTAGATGATGCACGTGGTGTCCATGATGAAGGTCGACCTGCAGAAAAGTTAGTCCGCGCCAATGCCTGTCGATCCTGCACTTCACGTTCAGCTTTACAAGCAAGATGGAATAAACGAGTGATATTAGTATACTCCTTATACTCTAGAATGGTCTGAATCTCTCTATTTAATCCACCCATAAAACGTGCAAGCATAGCTTCATTCTCCTCAACAATACCACATCTAATCATGCCAGTTTGTAATTCCTGATAATTATCTTCTACAGAATTTTTTCCCTGTCTTAAGCGCTGCAATTTTTGAAGTAATTCACGTTGATAATATGGTGGAACCCAACGAGTACGCATAGCAGTTTTCAAAGCAGCCCAAGTAGCCGGAATAGGATATAATATACAATGCTCAGACCACCAAACACATGCAAAACTAGTGAATGCACAAACAGCAGCAGGAACACGTCTCTCCTCGGGATATTGTAAACATGTAAATCGTTGTTCAGTTTCTAACTCCCAAGTAAGATATATATCAGGAACATATCTACCCTCAAATGGTGGAATATTCAATTTTAGTTTAGGGAGATGGTCATGATCTCGTACCTGAGGGTGAGCCCTACCATTGCCATTATTTGCATGTGGACGACCTGGTGGTTGCTGTGCTGGTGGTGGCACGTATTTCTGATTTTGATCAACCTCATCCTCATAATCTCCCACATAATCATCCCCCTCCACATCAGCAGTAGGAGCCACAGAAGTATCAACAGCAGCACCAGCAGTTTGGCCCGACTGAAGAGGGACACGGCTCGCTCGGCGGAGGGCTGTTTCCCGACGTGGAGGTAGTCGGTGTTGTTGCTGTTGTTGCAGAGGTGCGGTAGGAGCAGCCGGTGGTGGTGGTGGAAAACGCGAAAGCAATTTAGCAAACTTGTTATCGAGCTTTGTTTCAAATGTCTTCTCCATGCCATCTATCTTCTCCATGGCCTTGATAGAGGCGAGGGTGTCCCGATCTTTCGATGAGATGATAACTATCGATTTGGTGGAGACGACTTTGACGATCCGACTACAAACGTGCACGACGTTGCGCCTTAGCAATCGCTAAACCAATCTCATGAGGTTACTGACGATGCCGGAAGCACGGTCAGCCTGACCACGAAGGTCTATTCCTGCAAGCAATCGAAGAACGAGCAAGAATATGATAAAGCAATCTGAATATTGCAAATATATATGAGGTATTGATAATGGTGGGGATCCGTAAGCGGTCTTGGTCTGGTCGTTGGACACAAACGAAGTACACGAAGTTGCGTTGGCTAACTTTTAACTAAACAAATCCCCCAAGGAAAAGCTAATAGATGGATCTACTTATATAGGAGCAAGGGGTGGCGGCCAAGGAGGTGGGAGGACGTCCCAAGGCAGCCTAAAACTAAATCTAGGTCGTACAAGGCCAATGGGCCCAAGTGGAGGTGATGTAACACCTTTGGACTTGTAGTTTGACTCGGATTCTGCTGCAGCATCAGATTGTTTCGTCCACAACTCAACGCTCCGGACGAATTTGAAGGTGATTCCAATTGGGTTGGAAAGTGCACGAAATATAGTTTCCAACAAAAAAAGAATCACCCAATTCGGAGTCCGTATGAAAAACTTGTGTGCGTTTTGAGTCAGGTATGTCTGTGCAGTCCGAATCTGAATCCAGAACATGAGAGACTTGGACTCTATCTTCTCTTGGGCCAAAAGTGACGTGAGAGAACTTTTTGGACAGCAAATAAACATCTCTTTCTTCCTTATCTTCATATGTGGGTTGTACAAATGTCCCATACACCTGCAATTAGACAAAACACAAAAGTGTGTGAAGTATTTTTGTTCTGGATAACACAAATAGATTATTGAATAGTTTGCACTAGAAATCACCTGACAAATATGCATATATGCAATATTTTTGGTCATATCCAAGGTAGTCATGTCCTCATCATCCTCCCCTTCTTGAAAATAAAGCCGTCCTCGGCGTTGCTTAATCTGAAATGTGGCTAACAAAAGAGACAAGGTGTACATGTTGTATATGTATATGTCATCCATTTTTACTTCCCTTGATTTTTGCATATATGACACATGAATAGATGAGTAACTTGCATAGTTCATAAAATCTAAAGCCAAAAAATTAGCACAAGAAGTAGAAGGCATTAAAATATTGCAACTCAGTTTGCACATATAAGTGAAGCTCTTATTCATTTCAAAAGATTGACAATGTTCATCATTAAACCATCCCAACATTGGTGAATAAACCTTACTTGCATCAAATTTACATGCTACAACATGCTTAAATAAGCAAACATGCAATAAGTCATTCAACACAGAATCATCACCAAGATTAGAGGTCATATCAAAATGATTAAACATTGGTTCTTTTGCATCAATAGTTAATTCAATGGGTCCACTCAAAATTGTTGGTATTTCAGTTGTTTGATCACATGGCAAAGTCAAATTATCAACGTAGTCCTCTAAAATAGGTGGTGTGATCAAAGTAGTGGGTAGCTCATCAGATGGTGCATTCAAATTGACAAGGCATTCATCATTCTCATGTAGAGATGGAAGATCAGTACCTTTGTCATTACCTCTTATGATCAACTCAGATGATGTAGCCACTCTCGGGGGCGATGTGTCACATGGTGGAGGTGATGTAGTCCTGACAACAACGGATGTGGTTGTCATAGTATGCCTAGTAGTTGAAGGAACAATCATATCAACTCTTGGAATGTGCACCGTGCGCTTGTTCTCCTCGTGGCCAACACGTCGTTTTATTTCCTGTTCAGCTTTGCAAGCAAGATGAAACAAATGGTCCATAGGATAACACTCTTCATGAATTAGTATCTCTTGAATATCATGGTTTAATCCTCCCCAAAATCTATCCATAAAATCATCTTCACTTTCTTCTAAAGAGGAATGCAACAAGGTAGTTTCTAAATCATCATAATATTTTGTTACAGTTTCACTACCTTGTTTTAAGTGTTGCAACTTCTTAATCATGTCACGAGTATAATAAGCAGGGACGAAAGTATGTCGCATGGCAAGTTTCAAATCATCCCAAGTAGTAGGTATATAATCAGGGTGTAACCGACAATATTCACTCCACCAAACCAAAGCATAACCAGTGAAAGAACCAACCGCAACCTTAACCTTTTTATGTTCATCGAAATTATGGGAAGCAAATATATTTTTTATGTCGAACTCCCATTCAATATATAAAGCAGGTTTAAAACGGCCATTAAATGGTGGTATAGATACATTAACCTGATCATGTGCATTTGGATGTTTGTGCACCTCTCGTGACGGTTGTGGTATTTGCAAAGGTGGTGGCACGTCTCCCGCGATCGACAAAGCCCATGAATTGACTCTGGATCTTGTCATGATTAGTAGAACAAGAAACAAAATCCAAAAATAATGTTCCTATAACTACTAGGATGTGGTGGTAAAACTGATAGAGGCAAAGGTGTCCCGTCTTTCGATGAGATGGTGGATTTCGCTTTGGTGGAAGTCGACTTTGACGATCCGACTACGAACGTGCGAGGACGTCGCGCCTTAGCAATCGCTAAACCAACTCCGAGAGGTTATTGACCACGCCGGAGCACGATCAACCTGACCACGAGGGTCTGTTTCCTGCGAGCAAACGAAGAACAAGCAAGAAACTAAGATTGCAATCTGGATATTGCGAATATAAGATGAAAGCTTTATTGATCAAGGTGGGGTTCTGTGACGCCTTTGTCTGGTCGTTGAACACAAACGAAGTACGCGAAGTTGCAGCTATGGCGAACTTTTAATCTAAACAAAACCCAAAGTCTAAACGATGCCCTAAGGGCTGTATATATGGAGGAAGAGGGGGGAATTTCGTGGCCCTTGGTGGAGGGGTCCGAAATCAACCCTATCTCTTGTTTCCCCACACATACGGACTCTAGAAATAGCCTATACTTATGTATTTCGAAATTACATGGGCCTGGCCCAATAATAAGGTGACGCAGCACCTAAAATAGCCTCGGGACGAAATTTATGAAGTGGCATCTTGTATATTTCGTCCAAGGCTTCATGCACCCATTATGGTGGCTTCAAAGTCCTGAAATCATCACTTGTAACTCCGTTCTTGTTTCCCTTGCGCATGCCATCATCTCCATGCTTGTTCTTGCTCCAATGTTCATCCTTCTCCAAGCTAGGCCCTTCATTTGTAAGCAAAACAAATGTATCCAATTTAGGCAGCATCATATTCTCATGAACATTAGAATCATTACCAAGAAACGAAAGTACCTGGTAATTTAGTTGGCGTGCACGAGCTCTAGTAATTGGTCCAGTATGTATAGCAGCAGGGGTTGTGGGTGTAACAATTGTATTGATGTCCTCATCACCTTCTTGAAAATAAAGCCGTCCTCGGCGTTGCTTAATCTAAAATGTGGCTAACAAAGGAGACAAGGTGTACATGTTGTATATGTATATGTCATCCATTTTTACTTCCCTTGATTTTTGCATATATGACACATGAATAGATGAGTAACTTGCACAGTTCATAAAATCTAAAGCCAAAAAATTAGCACAAGAAGTAGAAGGCATGAAAATATTGCAACTGAGTTTGCACATATAAGTGAAGCTCTTATTCATTTCAAAAGATTGACAATGTTCATTATTAAACCATCCCAACATTGGTGAATAAACCTTACTTGCATCAAATTTACATGCTACAACATGCTTAAATAAGCAAACATGCAATAAGTCATTCAACACAGAATCATCACCAAGATTAGAGGTCATATCAAAATGATTAAACATTGGTTCTTTTGCATCAATAGTTAATTCAATGGGTGCACTCAAAATTGTTGGTATTTCAGTTGTTTGATCACATGGCAAAGTCAAATTATCAACGTAGTCCTCTAAAATAGGTGGTGTGATCAAAGTAGTGGGTAGCTCATCAGATGGTGCATTCAAATTGACAAGGCATTCATCATTCTCATGTAGAGATGGAAGATCAGTACCTGTGTCATTACCTCTTATGATCAACTCAGATGATGTAGCCACTCTCGGGGGCGATGTGTCACATGGTGGAGGTGATGTAGTCCTGACAACAACGGATGTGGTTGTCATAGTATGCCTAGTAGTTGAAGGAACAATCATATCAACTCTTGGAATGTGCACCGTGCGCTTGTTCTCCTCGTGGCCAACACGTTGTTTTATTTCCTGTTCAGCTTTGCAAGCAAGATGAAACAAATGGTCCATAGGATAACACTCTTCATGAATTAGTATCTCTTGAATATCAGGGTTTAATCCTCCCCAAAATCTATCCATAAAATCATCTTCACTTTCTTCTAAAGAGGAATGCAACAAGGTAGTTTGTAAATCATCATAATATTTTGTTACAGTTTCACTACCTTGTTTTAAGTGTTGCAACTTCTTAATCATGTCACGAGTATAATAAGCAGGGACGAAAGTATGTCGCATGGCAAGTTTCAAATCATCCCAAGTAGTAGGTATATAATCAGGGTGTAACCGACAATATTCACTCCACCAAACAGCATAACCAGTGAAAGAACCAACCGCAACCTTAACCTTTTTATGTTCATTAAAATTATGGGAAGCAAATATATTTTTTATGTCGAACTCCCATTCAATACATAAAGCAGGTTTAAAACGGCCATTAAATGGTGGTATAGATACATTAACCTGATCATGTGCATTTGGATGTTTGTGCACCTCTCGTGACGGTTGTGGTATTTGCAAAGGTGGTGGCACGTCTCCCGCGATCGACAAAGCCCATGAATTGACTCTGGATCCTGTCATGATTAGTAGAACAAGAAACAAAACCCAAAAATAATGTTCCTATAACTACTAGGATATGGTGGTAAAACACTCACAGTAAAGCAAATATCAATGTCTTACAAGTTCTTACCATGCAGCAGGCGGTGATCGGCAACCAGCGGTGTCAAGTAACTCCGAATATTGAGTAAAGCAATTGCCAGGGGAGCGTACGTATACACGGTGTAGAAATATGTGGAGCTGGGTTGGCTATATATGGTAGCAAAAGATTAGCAATAATCAATTCAAAGATGCAATGTTGAATAAACGCTCAACGACGGGACTGTGCTGGTCCTAGGCTAGACCGGACTAGAGACGCGAGCCTAGAACACTAATGAGGTCACGGCGTAGCACAACTAGCATCAATGAAGGATACTAAGTAGCTCTTGACAGCAAGATATAAGTGAAGATCACAACGGCAGTGAAGATAATGATGAAAAACAACTGCCAAGCAGGATATACAACAACTCTCTCTCCAACTTTCCTCTTGAAAAGTTTGAGACAATTTTCTGATAAATTCTTTCAAAGAATGCTACTAACTCAAGCTTTCCAATGCAAAAAGAATCACTCAATTCCGAGTTGATATGAGGAGTCAAAGAATTCTAAAACTGGCCTGAAAAATTGGAACAAGTTGTGTTCACGAACTTCGGAGGGCAAAAAGACCTATTTAGAAGCCGATTTTGAGGTGTCAAATATTGAACTAGCTTCTGCAACTATTTAAATGCGGCTCGTCGCTATCTTCAATTTGAGTACTCACGGAGCCAAAACTGACTTCGTATGAGGAAGATACACCTGTTTTACTGAACAGTGCGCAAAACAGATTCCAATCCGAATTCAGGTACGAGATTGATTCTAGATAGATCCAATTTTTTTTCTTCTCTCTTTTTTTTCTCACGCTTTTTTTTCCTTTTCCTTTTTTTCTCTCTCTCTCTTTCCAAAACAAACTAGATAAGATGTAGATTGGATCAAGCGAAGATGGGAACGATCTCAACTATGATTATGACAATGAACGGTGGGTAGCACGTGGAGGAAATTGATGGATGGGTGGTGGACAGCGGAAGGGATAACGATGCAGCGGCGACGTGACCAATGTGAACAGAACTCGAAACTCTAAACGACCTAGACACTAAGACCAGCAACTCGACACGACGATGCAACCGATAATTCAACTATGCAAGCAATGAAAAGAAAATTGCAAAGGCTCGGACTGGCTTGGACAAAGGATGAATAGATCTAACTCTTTTTTGTGGATTTTTCTTGGACAATAGGTAAGAAAATAAATCTAATCTAGGAAAACTGGAAATTCTCACCGAGCAACCTGAAAACTGATACCACTTGATAGAGGCGAGGGTGTCCCGATCTTTCGATGAGATGATAACTATCGATTTGGTGGAGACGACTTTGACGATCCGACTACAAACGTGCACGACTTTGACGATCCGACTACAAACGTGCACGACGTTGCGCCTTAGCAATCGCTAAACCAATCTCATGAGGTTACTGACGATGCCGGAAGCACGGTCAGCCTGACCACGAAGGTCTATTCCTGCAAGCAATCGAAGAACGAGGAAGAATATGATAAAGCAATCTGAATATTGCAAATATATATGAGGTATTGATAATGGTGGGGATCCGTAAGCGGTCTTGGTCTGGTCGTTGGACACAAACGAAGTACACGAAGTTGCGTTGGCTAACTTTTAACTAAACAAATCCCCCAAGGAAAAGCTAATAGATGGATCTACTTATATAGGAGCAAGGGGTGGCGGCCAAGGAGGTGGGAGGACGTCCCAAGGCAGCCTAAAACTAAATCTAGGTCGTACAAGGCCAATGGGCCCAAGTGGAGGTGATGTAACACCTTTGGACTTGTAGTTTGACTCGGATTCTGCTGCAGCATCAGATTGTTTCGTCCACAACTCAACGCTCCTGACGAATTTGAAGGTGATTCCAATTGGGCTGGAAAGTGCACGAAATATAGTTTCCAACAAAAAAAGAATCACCCAATTCGGAGTCCGTATGAAAAACTTGTGTGCGTTTTGAGTCAGGTATGTCTGTGCAGTCCGAATCTGAATCCAGAACGTGAGAGACTTGGACTCTATCTTCTCTTGGGCCAAAAGTGACGTGAGAGAACTTTTTGGACAGCAAATAAACATCTCTTTCTTCCTTATCTTCATATGTGGGTTGTACAAATGTCTCATACACCTGCAATTAGACAAAACACAAAAGTGTGTGAAGTATTTTTGTTCTGGATAACACAAATAGATTATTGAATAGTTTGCACTAGGAATCACCTGACAAATATGCATATATGCAATATTTTTGGTCATATCCAAGGTAGTCATGTCCTCATCAGGCCTCTTCAAATCTGTTTATCACATCTTGCACCTGTACACTCATCATTTGCTGAAACGTATCAAGAAGCTCCTTGTTCGTCAAGTTCTCCCAGTCAGTCTCGTCGGATTGTGATCCTGGCATGGTTAGCAGCAATAGAAACACACAAGAATATGATCCTACAGACTACTAACAAGTGGTGGTGGTGGCGGGTGTCACAAATCCGTCAAGCAAATCTCAAATTCTTACCAGTTCTTACCCAGCAGCAGGCGGTGATCGGCAACCGTTATAGTCAAAACTCTCAAAAGCTTGGATAGAGCGATTGCCAGGGAGAGTCAAACGCACGACGTAGATGTATGTGGAGCTGGGAAGGCTTACAGTATGGTAACAAAAAGGGTCAGCAATAATCAATTCAGAGATGCAAAGTTGAATAAACGCTCAACGACGGTACTGTGTTGGTCCTAGGCTAGACCGTGCTAGAGACGCGAGCCTAGAACACTAACAAAATCACGGCGCTGCACGTAAATAAGGGAAAAGCACACTCTGGAACTCTTTTTTTTTGCGCTCCTTTTTTTTGCGCTCCTCTTTTTTTTTTGCGAAAAATCACTATAATGGCGAGTGTCTCAAAACTCTTCCCTCGTCAAACTGATAGGATGGGCACGAAATTTTTTTTTTCACTTTTTTTTCGGAAATCAGGGCAGCTATGACGAAAAAATGCGACAAAAAGTCACTATGATGGCACGTGGCTCAAAAGACTCAGAAAAGCCTAAAAATAGGATTGGGAAAATAATTTTTCCCGTGAAAATTTTGGCCTAAAAACTGCCCGGGGGTCTCCAGACTCTTTTTTTTTCCGAGACGTACGCAGGCAAGGAAACACGAATCGGAATTTAGAGTGATCTCAAGAACAAACCTAATATGAGAAGAACTCGGATTGGTGGTGGATATATGGTTGTGGTATATGGCAGCGGTGGTGGTATATGGTAGTGGTGGTGGTATATGGATACAGATTGGTGGTGGTATATGGATACGGATTGGTGGTGGTATATGGATATGGATTCAGAGCGGTGGCGGATAAGCAAAAGTGGTAGATGGGCGATGATGATGGTGCGGCGGCGGCGTGACAACTTATGACCAGAACTCGAAACTCTAAAAGACTAGACCTAAGACCAGCAACTTGACACGACGATGCAACCGCAAATTCAACAAAGCAAAAACCCTAAAAAGATTATGCAAAGGCTCAGATTGGTTCGGATATGATGAACTAACCCTAAATTTTTTTTGTGGCTTTTTCGTGGACTGTAGGTATGAAGAACAGACTCGATCTAATCTACGAAAAACTGTAAAATCTCACCGAGCAACCTGGAAATCTGATACCACTTGATAGAGGCTAAGGTGTCCTGATGTTTCGATGAGATGGTGGCTATCGTTTTCTGTGGGAGTCGACCTTGACGATCCGACTACGAACGTGCGAGACGTCTCGCCTTAGCAATCGCTAAACCAACTTCCGAGGGTTATTGACCACGCCGGAGCACGATCAACCTGACCACGAGGGTCTGTTTCCTGCGAGCAAACGAAGAACAAGCAAGAAACTGAGATTGCAATCGAGATATTGCGAATATAAGATGAAATCTTTATTGATCAAGGTGGGGTTCTGTGACGTCTTGGTCTGGTCGTTGGACACAAACGAAGTACGCGAAGTTGCAGCTATGGCGAACTTTTAATCTAAACAAAACCCAAAGTCTAAACGACGCCCTAAGGGCTGTATATATGGAGGAAGAGGGGGGAATTTCGTGGCCCTTGAGGGTGGGGTCCGAAACCAACCCTAACTCTTGTTTCCCCACACATATGGACTCTAAAAATAGCCTATACTTAAGTATTTCAAAATTACATGGGCCTGGCTCATTAATAAGGTGACGCAGCACCTAGAATAGCCTATGGACGAATATTATGAAGTGGCATCTTGTATATTTCGTCCAAGGCTTCATGCACTCCTTATGGCGGCTTCAAAGTCCTGAAATCATCACTTGTAACTCCATTCTTGATCCCCTTGCGCATGCCATCAACTCCATGCGTGTTCTTGCTCCAATGTTCATCCTTCTCCAAGCTAGGCCCTTCATTTGTAAGCAAAACAAATGTATCCAATTTAGGCAGCATCATAATCTCATGAACATTAGAATCATTACCAAGAAACGAAAGTACCTGGTAATTTAATTGGCGTGCGCGAGCTCTAGTAATTGGTCCAGTATATGTAACAGTAGGGGCTGTGGGTGTAACAATGGTATTGATGTCCTCATCAGCCTGCACATCCAAGCAAGTGGTAACATGGACTTGTACATGGAACATCCCAAGCGCAAGTAGAGCTGCAGTGAGCCTGTACAACAAGCTAGCGTAAGTCACTGGATTTCATTTAATTCGTACTGGCATTCGTGTATGATTTGTGTGCAGTGGCTGATCCATGAATTCAAGTTACCAGGGGCGAACATTTAACTTAAAAAATACGAAGGCACTTGCACTCCGGAAATCAACATAACTTGAGAAATGTGAAGCTACATGCACTTTGAAAACCAGCTAATGATTCAAAGTAGTTCAGATTATAAACACTAAATGATGCAAGCACCAAAAAACACAAAATGCAACATGGTGTACAAGGACTACAAACATGGTCTGTACCTGCTTGAATTATTTGTTCTCTGGCTGAAAATATCGAAGTGTAATTGCACGTATTACCAGTGCGCAAACTACATATCAATATATCTATCCTGCACAAGTATGCCAATAGTTTCAAACAACAGATTAGAAAAGTATTTATGCTATGTTGTCATGATACGGGGACTTTCTGGTAGATGGCCTCGACGTTTCCTCAAGCTACGAAAATGCACTATAATTTTCTTGTCATCAATGCGTGCAAATCTCTGTCTCTCTCAACATAGTAGATCATCATTAGACACTAAATCCTTCAATGAGCTTGCAAAATGCTTGCATTAGATCCCTCATTAGACACTATATGTTCATCACCAGGAGCATGTAAAATGTTTGCATCAAATCCTTCATTAGCAGTCTGTTCATTAGACACTTCAGGCTCAAGAACAACATGAGCTTGTATGTTTGCACCGGAAACTTGATTAGATACATCATATTCAGTCAGTTCAGTATTGATTGGGGGAGTTATAAAATAAGTAGAAATTGGTTTCATTTTCTCATAGATTCCCTACATACAAGAAGTTTTACAACACCGTCAGGTTTAACTATTGGCCAGAAATTGAAGAGTTGAATTAGATATAATCAGGGATGTGATATACCTGCTCGTTGCGTATGCTACTCTTGCAAGCTGCGATTGTCCATTTGCGCAAGCTCGATGCCATGCTCGTGCTGCCGCCGCTGCCTCCCACGCAGGCTACACCCAGGGTTGGATCTTCATCTTCTTGTCCTTCTGTTCTCTTGAAGCCCGGCGACCGCCCTCCAACGAGGGCGCGAGGAAGTGTTGTGTCGATCTGTCTAGCGGCGGCTAGGTTAGGAGCGAACCAGACTGGAGGTTGGAGCGAATGAATTGGGATTTTTCCTGCTGTCGATCGATATGGGAGGCACTCGTTTGGGCTGCGAGCGTGCTATAGGGCCCGCCTTGCACTTATGTTATTGGCCCATCCAAATTGAAACATTTTTCTTCATTTTTTACATTGCCTGCTCGTGTGTTGGGACGAACAAAACTAGCATGGGCAACCTGGACGACTCAAACTAGGTCCACACTTTCCAGCCACCTGAGGCGGCCGCCCATACCAGCCCCTATGGTGGCGTCGCCCCTTTTTGCGTGTATGATTGGATAGTGAAAAATATTCTAGTGGCGCTTTTGATTTACCCACGGAATGGTTGAATTGCTTGTTTCTATGAACTGAGTTCGCCAATAATGTGAAGGATGCCAGTCTTTTCATCCTATTGTAGATTGCTTAGATCTCGATATGCCAAAAGTAATCGCATGAAATATACAGTAAAAGCTAGTGTGATGTGTTTGGCTACAACTAGTCTGACTACACGTCCTCATATAACATATCAAGGATGCACCATCTTACCAGATTAACCATTCGACTTACCCATGAAGTGTGGGAAGAAAGAAGTATTGGGACTGCGTATCCAAGCAATTGATGCCATGTACTCCTTCGTACAACCTTGTAAGCGAAAAAGAAGTTGCAGTGTGCCTGTACAAAGAACTAGCTTAAGTTCAGTTACCTACTTCTCGGAATTTTAGTTAGCCACTTATTGCAAAATTGTTCAATTACGTTGCTTGGCTTAATTTAGTTTGATACTGATTACATAATGGCACAGCCTGTTAATCATATTGTAGACTGCGCCTATCTATGTGTTTGATACTTACTATTAAGAATTACCTGTTTGCCTTAACTTAAATATCTACTTGTTTGTTTAACTGCTTTGCTGCTGCAACAACGGGTTACAATGATGTTAATAACTACTTTTCAGCATCCAATTGAAACTCTTTAATTCCTTGTTTGTTTAACTGGTTTGCTGTTATAACTCCCAGTTGAGATGTTTTGCTAACTTCAACTTTTCTAAATCCAATCGGAAGTTTAATGGCAAAACATGTTAGCCCAAGATCAAAGAGTGAGGTCCCCATGGACGTTGCATCATCCCACAACAGTGGCACCGGCCCAATCGTGCATTATGAATTGCCAACTGCTGATGCTCTAGAGGCTAAACTAGTGGTAGAAAGAGATTCTGCTTCTGCACTTAGAGATGAAGTTGACATGTTGAGGAAGCAAACAACACAATCACAAGCAGTACTCAAGACAACCATTAAATATTTGGTGGATTTCAAAATGAAGCAAGCTGAGACTGACCAGATTGTTAAGGTCCTGAAGGAAAAAAGGAAATTAAATTCCTACTTGGTAAATCATAGGTGAAATGTTCTTTCCATAGTTGAATAACCTTTGTGTTGTCTGTTCATGTAATCAATCAAACCATTTGTTCTAGAGATCATGTAATAATTGTTTTTTTTTTGTTTTTTGGTTTGTAATTTTATTTGATCACAAGTCTGTATTAATTGATAAGACTCGGAGACATTTCATTTGGATTGCTGTGCCAGACCTACAAATATGCCAATCGGGCTGAATGTGCATTCAGCAATAGTAGTAGTATAGATGGACCATAAGTGGAACGCATCGAAAAGGGACAAGATGCTGGCTAAAAGAAGGAAGCTGTTGTAGCCAAAAAAAAGTACAGCGGCCTGGCTTATATATGTTAGTTGATATTATTGATCCATATACTCTATAAGTGTTTATATGTCTGTTAGTTCTGTACATTCTTGGTTGATTGACTCGGTATTTGAATCTTGATACATCGCTTGTGTACATATCTAAATGGGAGTACACATTATGCTGCGTTGGACATCTGAGTTGGACATGAAGTGTTCCAAATATTCGAATTCACCTTAAACTGGATTCTAGTTTTTGAATTTGAGTATCGGCATTTGTAAACCATATTCATATATGACAGTGGAATACATCTTTGTCGTCCTTTTGAAGATATATAAAAACACATAGAATGATTTATAAACATTCATATAGGAATACAAAATGGATTCGGATTTAGTTGCCAGGGTAAACATGGATGCTTATTGTCCCAAAATTCGAAAGAAGCAGCAAAATGTCCAGTCCCACGTCGGCTGCCCGAAGCCAAGTGTTTGGGAGATGGAAATTACTGTCTACCCATTACACGGACAATCCATTGGCCCGATTTCCACTGCTCTAAATAGGGTTAGGTTAGTAACTTCAATTAGACGTGACACGACCGCCTCTGAGCCCATTCTGACACGATGGGCGTCAAACATGGGCGACAAAACTCATTTGATTCAAGCTCATCCGAAAGACCTCTGTTTCTCCCTCCATTCCCCATTCATACACGGTGGGCGGCAAAACAAACTCGACTCGGCCGAAATTGATGTAGGCAAATATTTTCAATAGGGGCAGGTTTGTAACTTCACTCAGACGTGACACAACCGCCCTACCTGTCAGCCCTGTTCATACACCGTGGGCGCCAACCATGGGCGCCAACCACCCTCTCCTCGCCCGAAATCGCTCTGGGCAAATATTGGCGAGATGCGAGATTACCGTCCTATCCCCAACCGACGAGACGTGCAAATTTTAAACGGGGGCTAAGTTCGTAACTTTCCCATATTTCAGACAGGCCCGTCCCAAAAACATGGTTCCCCGTACCTCTCCCTCCATTTTCCCATTCATACACCGTCCGCGCTAGAACACCCCATCCCCACACCAGCCTCCGTCCGCCACCCCATCCATCGTCGCCGTCCTCCACCACATCCATCTCCACCGTCCTCCACCATGCCGGAGCGCCTACCAAGACCGCATCGTCCACTACTAGAGATGGACGTTTCTCATCCACGGCGACAGACCAATAGCCTTGCATCGCGTCCTCTCGCTTCATCGGCGCCGTCGTCCTCTTTGCCGGGGCCGCTCACACGACCTTCTCTTCCACTGCAACGGGACTTATCCCCCAATGCACCCGTCTACCGTCGCAGATCTGCTTCAACGCCACCGACAGCCATCGCACCCCCGATGCCTACACGACGCCGCAAGAGAGGTGGTACTTCATATCTCCTCAACTTTTTGATCTCAACCATAAAATAGATCTTAACTTGGTTACTCTACTTTCTTTTCAGCTCTTAGAATTTAGTTATTAGTTCGAAGCAAACAATGGATGCTAAATATCATGTCTCCGGTTTGCAGCTTCAAATCTGCCATGGCACAGCCATAATACGGTTTAATTGATCAGGTTGGTTCCGTGGTGATTTCTTTAATAGAAATCGGAGGGGAAACCCTCTTTTGCTAAAAAAATATGCTTAGAGTTTCCCCCTTTTATGATCACTATGCGATCAGAATACGTGCTTCATGTCATAATAACACTGCTCCACCCATCAAGCTAAACAAGCTTAGTTGTTCAAATACGAATCTGATATTATTAAAACAGAGTTGTTTAATTGGTCAGCTAAATGTTCCTAAATTAGTTTCGAAAATGATGTTCACCGCTCGGGTGCGTATCACTACAGGGTGCCCATGGTGGGCCAGCCCACCCTGGGATTTTGGGTCGTCCCAGCCCCGATTCCCCTCTGTTCTGCTGCGCGCTTTCGATCTCTACTCGCCCCCAGCCGCCTGCCTCGCTGGCGACTTGCTGTCCCCGGACGGCACGACTCTAGGAGGAGACGCCGGGCTAACAGGAGGCCAGGAGCCGCTTGCCCAACAGCGTCACCGCTGCCCGGGCGCGCCGCCGTGCCTACCTTCCCAGTCCGTTCAGGGCTTAGGTGTGCAGCACCCACCACGCCAACCCGATTTATCCTGAGATACGTCCTCAACACTCAGCAGCCACTCCTCATCACCCATTTTCTAATTGATTCATTACTCATTAGGCAGGACTGTCATTAGGGTTTGTTGTGTGCTCAGTGCTACCTACACTTAATGGTTCAGATGTATTTCGGTAATCTCTAGTACCTCTAAAGTTCACAGGGTTTTCAAAATTCCGGCCCTCGGAACAGAAACTAGCCATTTTGGATTGTTGGTCGTAGTGACATTGACCCAGATTACTACTGCAAGCTAGGTTTTTTGACAATTTTACTTGTCTTTCTTACTCATTCGATATAATATCCAATTATTCACGTTGATTAGTTGCAAACAATAAGTGCTAGACAAACTTCTTCATTCATATTTTGGACGGTCTCTTACTGCAGTTACAATTCTGCATACTTGTCCTAGTAAGCTCACAAGTAAATGATTGATTCACTACATCTATGCTTGCCTTGTCATATTTGTTGTCAATATTCTTTTAGGGTGGACCACCCTGTTTCTAAATACTGGAACCGTAGACATGAGTGAATAGTATTTCTCTATGTGATCTCTTCCATCATGTGTGGGTAACGAACACTGCATTGTATAGAAAGTGATGAGGACATCAATACAATTGTTACACCCACAGCCCCTACTGTTACATATACTGGACCAATTACTAGAGCTCGTGCACGCCAGTTAAATCACCAGGTACTTTCGTTTCTTGGTAATGATTCTAATGTTCATGAGATTATGATGCTGCCTAAATTGGATACATTTGTTTTGCTTACAAATGAAGGGCCTAGCTTGGAGAAGGATGAACATTGGAGCAAGAACACGCATGGAGTTGATGGCATGCGCAAGGGGATCAAGAACAGAGTTACAAGTGATGATTTCAGGACTTTGAAGCCGCCATAAGGAGTGCATGAAGCCTTGGACGAAATATACAAGATGCCACTTCATAATATTCGTCCATAGGCTATTCTAGGTGCTGCGTCACCTTATTAATGGGCCAGGCCCATGTAATTTCGAAATACTTAAGTATAGGCTATTTTTAGAGTCCGTATGTGTGGGGAAACAAGAGTTAGGGTTGGTTTCGGACCCCACCCTCAAGGGCCACGAAATTCCCCCCTCTTCCTCCATATATACAGCCCTTAGGGCATCGTTTAGACTTTGGGTTTTGTTTAGATTAAAAGTTCGCCATAGCTGCAACTTCGGTACTTCGTTTGTGTCCAACGACCAGACCAAGACGTCACAGAACCCCACCTTGATCAATAAAGCTTTCATCTTATATTCGCAATATCCAGATTGCAATCTCAGTTTCTTGCTTGTTCTTCGTTTGCTCGTAGGAAACAGACCCTCGTGGTCAGGTTGATCGTGCTCCGGCGTGGTCAATAACCCTCGGAAGTTGGTTTAGCGATTGCTAAGGCGCGACGTCTCGCACGTTCGTAGTCGGATCGTCAAGGTCGACTCCCACAGAAAATGATAGCCACCATCTCATCGAAACATCGGGACACCTTAGCCTCTATCAAGTGGTATCAGATTTCCAGGTTGCTCGGTGAGATTTTTACAGTTTTTCGTAGATTAGATCGAGTCTGTTCTTCATACCTACAGTCCACGAAAAAGCCACACAAAAAAAATTAGGGTTAGTTCATCATATCCGAACCAATCTGAGCCTTTGCATAATCTTTTTAGGGTTTTGCTTTGTTGAATTTGCGGTTGCATCGTGGTGTCAAGTTGCTGGTCTTAGAGTCTAGTCTTTTAGAGTTTCGAGTTCTGGTCATAAGTTGTCACGCCGCCGCCGCACCATCATCATCGCCCATCTACCACTTTTGCTTATCCGCCACCGCTCTGAATCCATATCCATACACCACTACCAATCCGTATCCATATACCACCACCAATCTCTATCCATATACCACCACCGCTACCATATACCACCACCGCTGCCATATACCACAACCATATATCCACCACCAATCCGAGTTCTTCTCATATTAGGTTTGTTCTTGAGATCAATCTCAATTCCGATTCGTGTTTCCTTGCCTGCGTAGGTCTCGGAAAAAAAAAGAGTCTGGAGACCGCCGGGCAGTTTTTAGGCCAAAATTTTCACGGGCAAATTTTTTTCCCTATCCTATTTTTAGGCTTTTCTGAGTCTTTTGAGCCACATGCCATCATAGTGATTTTTTGTCGCACTTTTTCGTCGTCGCTGCCATCATTTCCGAAAAAAAGTGAAAAAAAAATTTCGTGCCCATCCTATTAGTTTGACGAGGGAAGAGTTTTGAGACACTCGCCATTATAGTGATTTTTCGCAAAAAAAATAGGAGCGCAAAAAAAAAAAGAAAAGAGGAGCGCAAAAAAAAGAAAAGAAAAAAGAGCGAAAAAAAAGAGAGTTCCAGAGTGTGCTTTTCCCTTATTTACGTGCAGCGCCGTGATTTTGTTAGTGTTCTAGGCTCGCGTCTCTAGCACGGTCTAGCCTAGGACCAGCACAGTATCGTCGTTGAGCGTTTATTCAACTTTGCATCTCTCAATTGATTATTGCTGACCCTTTTTGCTACCATACTATAAGCCTTCCCAGCTCCACATACATCTACGTCGTGCATTTGACTCTCCCTGGCAATCGCTCTATCCAAGCTTTTGACAGTTTTTGACTACAACGGTTGCCGATCACCGCCTGCTGCTGGGTAAGAACTGGTAAGAATTTTAGATTTGCTTGACAGATTTGTGACACCCGCCACCACCACCACTTGTTAGTAGTCTGTAGGATCATATTCTTGTGTGTTTCTATTGCTGCTAACCATGCCAGGATCACAATCCGACGAGACTGACTGGGAGAACTTGACGAACAAGGAGCTTCATGATACGTTTCAGCAAATGATGAGTGTACAGGTGCAAGATGTGATAAACATATTTGAAGAGGCTATGGAGAAGATAGATGGCATGGAGAAGACGTTTGAAACAAAGCTCGATAACAAGTTTGCTGAATTGCTTTCGCGTTTTCCACCACCACCACCGGCTGCTCCTGCCGCACCTCTGCAACAACAGCAACAACACCGACTACCTCCACGTCAGGAAACAGCCCTCCGCCGAGCGAGCCGTGTCCCTCTTCAGTCGGGCCAAACTGCTGGTGCTGCTGTTGATACTTCTGTGGCTCCTACTGCTGATGTGGAGGAGGATGATTATGTGGGAGATTATGAGGATGAGGTTGATCAAAATCAGAAATACGTGCCACCACCAGCACAGCAACCACCAGGTCGTCCACATGCAAATAATGGCAATGGTAGGGCTCACCCTCAGGTACGAGATCATGACCATCTCCCTAAACTAAAATTGAATATTCCACCATTTGAGGGTAGATATGTTCCTGATATATATCTTACTTGGGAGTTAGAAACTGAACAACGATTTACATGTTTACAATATCCCGAGGAGAGACGTGTTCCTGCTGCTGTTTGTGCTTTCACTAGTTTTGCATGTGTTTGGTGGTCTGAGCATTGTAGATTATATCCTATTCCGGCTACTTGGGCTACTTTGAAAACTGCTATGCGTACTTGTTGGGTTCCACCATATTATCAAGGTGAATTACTTCAAAAATTGCAGCGCTTAAGACAGGGAAAAAATTCTGTAGAACAATATTGTCAGGAATTACAAACTGGCATGATTAGATGTGGTATTGTTGAGGAGAATGAAGCTATGCTTGCACTTATGGGTGGATTAAATAGAGAGATTCAGACCATTCTAGAGTATAAGGAGTATACTAATATCACTCGTTTATTCCATCTTGCTTGCAAAGCTGAACATGAAGTGCAGGATCGACATGCATTGGCGCGGACTAACTTTTCTGCAGGTCGACCTTCATCATGGACACCACGTGCATCATCTACTTCCACACGTTCTGCTACACCGGCGCCTCCGTCGGCTGCCACCTCCAACCGTGATACAATAAAGCAGGCACAATCACCACTATGTGCCAAGAGCACACCTTCTGGGCCTGCAAAGAGCTCTTCTTCATCCATGGCATCAACAGGGCAAACACATGATATTATTTGTCGACGTTGCAAGGGTGGAGGTCATTATGCGAGAGAATGCCCATCGAAGCGTGTGATGATTGTTACTGAGGATGGTGGGTATGAGTCCGCTAGTGACTATGATGAGGAGACTTTGTCTCTTATTACACGTGACGAACATGGTGGAGACGATTCTGATCATGAGACGCAATACATGGCTCTTGAAGATGCTGACAGGTATGAATGTTTAGTTGCTCAACGTGTTTTGAGTGTGCAGGTTACACAAGCTGAGCAAAATCAGAGGCATAATTTGTTCCATACAAAGGGAGTTGTGAATGAACGTTCTGTTCGCGTGATCATAGATGGAGGGAGCTTCAATAACTTGGCTAGCATGGAGATGGTGGAGAAGCTATCTCTCACCACAAGACCACATCCACATCCTTACTACATCCAATGGTTCAACAACAGCGGCAAGGTTAAGGTAACACGTACTGTTCGTGTGCATTTTAGTATCTCTACATATGCTGATTATGTTGATTGTGATGTGGTACCTATGCAAGCATGTTCCTTATTACTTGGTAGACCATGGCAATTTGATAAAAAATTCTGTACACCATGGTAGAAACAATCAGTATACTCTTGTTCATAATGATAAAAATATTACTTTGCTTCCTATGACTCCTGATTCCATTTTGAAAGATGATATTAATAGAGCTAATAAAGCAAAACAGGAGACAAATAAGAGTGAAAATCAGATTGTGGCAAAAGAATTTGAGCACCAAATGAAGCCTAATAATAAACCATCTATTGTTGTTTCTGAAATTAAATTGAAAAGTGCATGTTTACTTGCCACCAAATCTGATATTGATGAGCTAGATTTCAGCAAATCTGTTTGTTGCTATGCTTTTGTGTGCAAAGAGGCATTATTTTCATTCGAGGACGTGCCTTCCTCTTTGCCCCCTGCTGTCACTAACATTTTGCAGGAGTTCGCTGACGTCTTTCCACAAGACGTGCCACAGGGATTACCACCTATTCGAGGGATTGAGCATCAAATTGACTTAATTCCCGGTGCTTCGCTACCCAACCGTGCACCATACCGTACCAATCCAGAGGAGACGAAGGAGATTATGCGTCAAGTACAAGAACTGCTCGACAAAGGTTATATACGCGAATCCCTTAGTCCTTGTGCTGTTCCTATCATTTTAGTGCCGAAAAAGGATGGTACATCGCGTATGTCCGTTGATTGTAGAGGCATAAATAATATTACTATTCATTATCGTCATCCTATTCCTAGGCTAGATGATATGCTTGATGAATTGAGTGGCTCTACAATATTCTCCAAAGTTGATTTGCGTAGTGGATACCATCAAATTCGTATGAAATTGGGAGATGAATGGAAAACAGCATTTAAAACAAAGTTTGGATTATATGAGTGGTTAGTCATGCCTTTTGGGTTAACTAATGCACCTAGTTCTTTCATGAGGTTAATGAACGAAGTTTTACGTGCTTTCATTGGACGATTTGTGGTAGTTTACTTTGATGACATATTGATTTATAGCAAATCTTTGGAGGAACATTTGGAACATTTACGTGCTGGTTTTATTGCTCTACGTGATGCACGTTTGTTTGGAAACCTTGGAAAGTGCACCTTTTGCACCGATCGAGTATCTTTTCTTGGCTATGTTGTTACTCCACAGGGAATTGAAGTTGATAAAGCCAAGATTGAAGCTATTGAGAGTTGGCCGCAGCCCAAAATGGTCACACAAGTGAGGAGTTTCCTTGGCCTCCCTGGTTTCTATAGGCGTTTTGTGAGAGATTTCAGCACCATTGCTGCACCTCTCAACGAGCTTACAAAGAAGGATGTGCCTTTTGTTTGGGGTATCGCACAGGAAGAAGCCTTCACGGTATTGAAAGATAAGTTGACACATGCTCCTTTACTCCATCTTCCTAATTTCAATAAGACTTTTGAGCTTGAATGTGATGCTAGTGGAATTGGATTAGGAGGTGTGTTATTACGAGATGGAAAACCTGTTGCATACTTTTCTGAAAAATTGAGTGGGCCTAGTCTGAACTATTCTACTTATGATAAAGAATTATATGCTCTTGTTCGGACCTTAGAAACATGGCAACATTATTTATGGCCCAAGGAATTTGTTATACATTCTGATCATGAATCTTTGAAACACATTAAAAGTCAAGCAAAACTGAACCGTAGACATGCTAAATGGTTTGAATTCATTGAGACTTTCCCTTATGTCATTAAACACAAGAAGGGTAAAGAAAATGTTATTGCTGATGCCTTGTCTCGTCCTTATACTATGCTTTCACAACTTGACTTTAAAATATTTGGTTTGGAGACCATCAAAGATCAATATGTTCATGATGCTGAATTTAAAGATGTATTGCAGAATTGTAAGGAAGGGAGAACTTGGAACAAGTTTGTTCTTAATGATGGATTTGTGTTTCGTGCTAACAAGCTATGCATTCCAGCTAGCTCCGTTCGTCTTTTGTTGTTGCAGGAGGCGCATGGAGGAGGATTAATGGGACACTTTGGCGTCAAGAAGACGGAGGATATACTTGCTACACATTTCTTTTGGCCAAAGATGAGACGGGATGTTGAGCGTTTTGTTGCTCGCTGCACTACATGTCAAAGAGCTAAGTCACGACTCAATCCTCATGGTTTATATATGCCTTTGCCTGTACCTAGTGTTCCTTGGGAGGATATATCTATGGACTTTGTTTTAGGTTTACCTCGAACAAAGAAGGGGAGGGATAGCATATTTGTTGTCGTGGATAGGTTCTCGAAAATGGCACACTTTATACCATGTCATAAAAGCGATGATGCTGTTAATGTTGCTGATTTGTTCTTTCGTGAAATTATTCGCTTACATGGTGTGCCAAATACTATTGTTTCACATCGTGATACTAAATTTCTTAGCCACTTTTGGAGATGTTTATGGGCTAAGTTGGGGACTACGCTGCTTTTTAGTACTACTTGTCACCCCCAAACTGATGGACAAACTGAAGTAGTCAATAGAACATTGTCTACTATGCTTAGGGCTGTTTTGAAGAATAACAAGAAAATGTGGGAAGAATGTTTGCCTCATATTGAATTTGCTTATAATCGTTCATTGCATTCTACTACTAAGATGTGCCCTTTTGAAATTGTGTATGGTTTCCTACCTCGTGCACCTATTGATTTGTTGCCTCTTCCATCTTCAGAGAAGGTTAATTTTGATGCTAAAGAACGTTCTGAATTGATTTTAAAAATGCATGAGTTAACTAAGGAAAACATTGAGCGTATGAATGCTAAATATAAACTTGCTGGAGATAAGGGTAGAAAAGATGTTGTGTTTGCGCCTGGAGATCTTGTTTGGTTACATTTGCGTAAAGATAGATTTCCTAATCTGCGCAAATCAAAGCTAATGCCACGTGCTGATGGTCCTTTTAAGGTGTTAGAGAAAATAAATGATAATGCATATAAACTTGAGCTACCTGTAGATTTTGGGGTTAGTCCCACTTTTAACATTGCAGATTTGAAGCCTTATTTGGGTGAGGAAGATGCGCTTCCGTCGAGGACGACTTCATTTCAAGAAGGGGAGGATGATGAGGACATCAATACCATTGTTACACCCACAGCCCCTACTGTTACATATACTGGACCAATTACTAGAGCTCGCGCACGCCAGTTAAATTACCAGGTACTTTCGTTTCTTGGTAATGATTCTAATGTTCATGAGATTATGATGCTGCCTAAATTGGATACATTTGTTTTGCTTACAAATGAAGGGCCTAGCTTGGAGAAGGATGAACATTGAAGCAAGAACACGCATGGAGTTGATGGCATGCGCAAGGGGATCAAGAACAGAGTTACAAGTGATGATTTCAGGACTTTGAAGCCGCCATAAGGAGTGCATGAAGCCTTGGACGAAATATACAAGAGGCCACTTCATAATATTCGTCCATAGGCTATTCTAGGTGCTGCGTCACCTTATTAATGGGCCAGGCCCATGTAATTTCGAAATACTTAAGTATAGGCTATTTTTAGAGTCCGTACGTGTGGGGAAACAAGAGTTAGGGTTGGTTTCGGACCCCACCCTCAAGGGCCACGAAATTCCCCCCTCTTCCTCCATATATACAGCCCTTAGGGTGTCGTTTAGACTTTGGGGGTTTTGTTTGGATTAAAAGTTCGCCATAGCTGCAACTTCGCGTACTTCGTTTGTGTCCAACGACCAGACCAAGACGTCACAGAACCCCACCTTGATCAATAAAGCTTTCATCTTATATTCGCAATATCCAGATTGCAATCTCAGTTTCTTGCTTGTTCTTCGTTTGCTCGCAGGAAACAGACCCTCGTGGTCAGGTTGATCATGCTCCAGCGTGGTCAATAACCCTCGGAAGTTGGTTTAGCGATTGCTAAGGCGCGACGTCTCGCACGTTCGTAGTCGGATCGTCAAGGTCGACTCCCACAGAAAACGATAGCCACCATCTCATCGAAACATCGGGACACCTTAGCCTCTATCAGAAAGAAAGTGTCATTTCCAGCTTTTACATAGGTTTCGATCTTTTACATGGAATACAATCTGCCTACTTGCTTTGTGTCGCACTACCAACACTCCACCCTTGAAGCTAAACATTACGCCACTCATAATTGCTTAGTTTATTTGTTCAAATACGAATTTCATATAATTCTAATGTTCCTACTTTAGTTTTGAAATGTGTGCCTGCCTGTTATAGACATAAGGGGTTTGTATTTCTGTGTGTGGTCTGGTCAGCATGGTTGGGGAGGTGAACTTTGCATATGCAGGGGTTTATCAGGACACACTCTCCGAGTTGAATCTGCAATGCATTCCATAGATAATCTGACTACTTTTTATGTTTTCATGAATCTCAGATTCTGAACAGCATCATAATGATTATGAGCTTGCACGCATGAAAAGAATAAAGCAGAACAATGCCATGGCTGTCAAACTTGGCATTAAGGGACTGAAATCAAGTCTGGATGCAATGCAATGCAAACGCTCTCCACCTACAGATTCATGCTCAGAATATGATCCTAACAGTGATTCTGAGCTAGAGGGAGACCTAAGTCAATGTAGCTCCCTAGTGGAGGAGTCAGAGGAAGATGCCTTATCTAATTCACCCATCAAGGTACTTGCTCTAACTTTCTAAGCTTACATTGCTCGCACATATCTTGCAACTGATGCTTTGCATTGCTTCTACTTTGTTGAACTGCCATTAGCTTAGTTTACACATCGTGTATGTGAATACGCCCTGCCTATCCATTTTCAGTACATATTCCATCTATCGTCATACCATATTTATCCATTCAAATGTTGTTCTTGTGTATCAGACGTTCAAAAGGAAGAGGGCAATTGCTGATCGTGGAGGAGCACAAGCAAAGTATTTGGAAAAGGTAGTGGCACCTGATAAATCAAATAGCCCATTAGGTGTAGTTGCAATATCACCCGACCCACAAAATACCTCAACTCTAGCAGACTCTAGCCCTACTACACTGGTCATTTCTGATGCCCCAACTCAGCAGACCCCAATTGTAGTAAACAGTATGATTATGCCAGTTGACATAGCACCAGCTGTACGACAAGAAACCCCCATTCCAGCAAAGAGTACACCAAATCCAGTTGCCAAATCCCTTTTCGAACCAGAGAGAGCCCCAATTGCAGCAAATAGGACCCCTGTTCCATTTCTTCCCAGTTTAGAAGACGAAGCTTATGTTGTTGTCAGGAACTTTGTGCGCATCTTTCCTTCATGGAAAGATTATACCGCAGACACAGAACAATTTCCAGTCTTCCTCCGCAACTTACGCGTATGTAATGTACTAATGTTATTCATGGTCATTACTGCATATGTTTCTGCTGACAGAAGACACAAGATTTCATTCTTTTAAATAGGCAAGGAGCAAACTGGATTGTGATGACGAGCAAGGGTTGGTTGTGCTTTTCAAGCACTCGTGGATGAAGTATCGTTCCTACCTGAGGCAAGCGCACTTCGATGGCAAGCCTCTGAATGAAATTTTTGTAAAGTCTCCGGTGCTACATTTATCCGACGGTGACTCGAATAATCTTGTTACACATTGGTCTCGGCTGCAGCGTAAGGTACTGTCTATGATATCACATCACAATTTGAACTACATTTCTGCATTTGCCTTAATGTCTCACTTGTACAAAAACTGTTAGCAGAAGAACATTCGTTCTCAAGGGACCACAGAATCTCGCAACTATACTGCACACTTCATTGCTTTTGTGAGTACCTCTTGTCCTTTATGACCATACTTACTTGCATAGCTGTTTGATTATGTAGCATCACTGCACATGTTAGCCTCGTAATCGTCCATTTGGTGGACATTATAAGATCCGTATGGACTCTTACATAAATTTAGAATCAACCCAATGCTTTTGAAGAGGTTTAGCTCTGCAGTCCTCTTGTAAGGACTGATCGTGGTCTATCACTGTACTTACATTATCAGCTACTCCCCCCGTCCCATAATATAAGAACGTTTTGTACAGTACACCAGTGTTCAAAACACTCTTGTATTATGGGAAGAGGGATTGGTTCATTTTGTAGCATTTTGCATCTTATCTCCCTCGCCCACCATTTACTAAAAAAGATCAGATCTATATTTAATCTTACCAACAAGTAGAATACACAGACAATGCCACTGCAGAAGTGTAGCCCATTGCTCTTGTCAGTACATTTTGTCCTGTAACGCTTGTACTTCCAGGGATTGGTAGTTGATTATGTAGCATCAATCTGCATCTTATCTTCATTATCCTCTATCCCTTCCAGTATTATCATATCTATAATTACTCTCTACAAAATGTAGAGTACAGGCAATGCTTATGAAGAAGATTCTGTGCTGAAATTCTTGAGTTATCCTTCCCTTGACATGGAGAAGGGCATTATAAAGCCGGTGTTAACTGTTAATGTAAGTCAGTCCTTCTAAAGCCTTTATCCTTAATTGTTGTTTAATTTGCTCATACTCCCTATCGTTTCCTACTGTTTAGTTTGCTGTTTCTACCAAAATTCATGTTCTTAAGAACCGTAAGTTCTAAGTTTTACTTGTAAAACCAAATTCCTTATTCATACCATGCACATTACTTAATACTCCCTATATGTATGCTTGTTTTTGTGGATCTATAATCCAGTGTGTGGTGAAGTAGCCCACGTTTGCACCTTGTCATCTCCTGTTTTAGCTTACTGATGTGGCTGATGATATGAACAACATGCCATGCACATTATCCAAAATAGATACAATGGTTTTCTTTGCCCTTCATCTATGCTTGTTATGTTGACATGGTAATCCAGTAGTGGGGTGAAGCTCCCCGCATTATGAACAATGCCAAATTATGCTATTGATATTTTGAACTTACTCTTTATTTTCTAATTTGAAATTTGATAGAAATTGACAGAACAGTTATCATCTTTGTTTATACACGTGCAAAACATGTCATCTCTCTGCTTTGTTTCAGGGTGATATGTCTGATGGCATGCACAAGTCTGCTGAAGGCTGTGAGACAAACCAAACATATATTGCAGCAAAGAAGGCAAAACATCTTGAAGATAGCGAGACAACCCCAAAGTCTTGTCTTGATGCAGTGTTCAAGTTACTTGAGACTAATAGTCACACAAGCTCACAGAATTCGTTGTCTGAATCAGTTCGACTTCTTCAGTCCCAAGTTCTAGCAGAAAGGCATTCTGCAACTCAACTTCGACTCGAAGTCCTATCTCTAAGAAATATTGTGAAGAACACCAATGAGAACCTCATCGCTAAACAACTACACCTGGAAGCTATGACCGACATGCTAGGCCGGTCTCACAGCCTTGCTCAATAGCTTGAGTAGCAGTTCCCCCGCAAGGCTAACCTTCTTGAACTGTCCTGGAAGTGGTCTCGGTTCAGTATTATTTTGTTACGCTGCAATGGTGCCCAGTTTTGGTAATCTGCTTCTTCATTGCGCTTTATGATCATTGGTGGCGAACTTCGATGCCCAGTGGATGTAATATACCTTAAATCCTTTATTGTATAGTGTAGGTTTATTTTTATTTACTATGCCGTAATTTCTTTATTGTATAGAGTAGGTTTGTTCTTAATTCCTACTAGTTACTGCCATCATTCGCTATCTGAAAAAAATCAGATGTAGTCGACCGGACCAAAACATTCGACTCTAATGGGCCAGGTTTTTAGCGGGCCACAATTGGGCCGGCCTGCGTCTTTCTTGGGGCCGAAGGATTGGAGCCTTCACACATTGCGCCAGGCCCAGACTTACACCGACCTATATTTTAGTTGGGCCTTTTGTCGACCCAGCGCTTAGTTTGGCCCAGGTAGCGTTGGGCCATTAATAGGCTGAATATTGTATTGGCCTGTTACGGCCGAGATGAAACCACGGGCCTTTAGCAGGCTAAATGCATGTTGGGCCTCAATTTTCACTAGTCGTCGATGGGCCTTCAGCAGGCCGAAATGTAGACCGGACCGTTTTGGGC
This sequence comes from Triticum dicoccoides, assembly GCF_002162155.2. NCBI lineage: Eukaryota > Viridiplantae > Streptophyta > Magnoliopsida > Poales > Poaceae > Triticum > Triticum dicoccoides. The sequence continues at coordinate 290,145,726 of NC_041390.1, forward strand.
CCAGTTAGCTCACGGGCCATTACCAGGCCGAAACATATCTCGGGCCTTAGTTGGCCCACTGATATCATGGGCCTTTAAGAGGCCGAAAGCTTAGCACATGCATCAATGGGCCGAATTACGCGACAGGCCTTTAACAGGCCCAAAGTCATGTTGGGCTTAATTGTTGCCACCTTTAGCACGGGGCGTTAGTGGGCCCAATGTCCCATCGGACCATATATGGCCCATGGGCAGCACGGGCCATTCCCAGGCCGAAAGTCACACCGGGCTGAAATGGGCCCATGTCTACATCAGGCCTCTAACAGGCCGAAAGACACTGGGCTGTAGTTGGGCCCAAATATTCGGCGAACAATTAACGGGCCAGATCTGGCTTCGGGCCGCAAATGGGCCCAAATATTGGGCGAACAATTAACGGGCCAGATCTGGCTTCGGGCCGTAAATGGGCCTTTATTAAGCATGCCGTTATTGGGCTAGCCCACTAGTACCTGATTAAGTTCTACGGGCCTTTGACTGGGCCGGCCTTCTTAACCTATATGGGCCTCTGTTGGGCCCAGCCACGTGTCGACGTATCATAGGCATGTCTTCTCCAATGGACGGGCGACATCTGGCCCACTGACGAGCTGACGGGTGTTCCCTTCGGCCAATCAGAATTTTACACGTGGAAATTTCCCATTGGTCAGGGCTGTTAACGGGTTACCAGATCCAAAATCCGACCCGATAGCTTAACGGCGTTCAGTTACGGTGGATGCCACGTGTCGGTCACCCTTGACGAAAGCACTTCTGTGACGCGCGATTTATCGTCATGGAAGTGGACACTTCCATGATGATAATTTTGGTAATGTCATGGAACACTTCTACGACAACACAGGTATGACTATCTTGATTCTATCATAAAATCATCATGGATGTACATGCATGACAAAAATGCGACCTACTGTGACAAACATGTATCATCACAGAAGTGTATTTTTTTAGTGTAAGAATCCCATGGGTATGTCTCTGTATAAAATGGTTTATGGAAAAGCATGTCACTTACCGTCGGTGTCAAAACCGACGGATCTCGGGTAGGGGGTCCCTGATAGAGGCGAGGGTCCCGATCTTTCGATGAGATGGTGGCTATCGTTTTCTGTGGGAGTCGACCTTGACGATCCGACTACGAACGTGCGAGACGTCGCGCCTTAGCAATCGCTAAACCAACTTCCGAGGGTTATTGACCACGCCGGAGCACGATCAACCTGACCACGAGGGTCTGTTTCCTGCGAGCAAACGAAGAACAAGGAAGAAACTGAGATTGCAATCGGGTTATTGCGAATATAAGATGAAAGCTTTATTGATCAAGGTGGGGTTCTGTTACGTCTTGGTCTGGTCGTTGGACACAAACGAAGTACGCGAAGTTGCAACTATGGCGAACTTTTAATCTAAACAAAACCCAAAGTCTAAACGACGTCCTAAGGGCTGTATATATGGAGGAAGAGGGGGGAATTTCATGGCCCTTGAGGGTGGGGTCCGAAACCAACCCTAACTCTTGTTTCCCCAAACATACGGACTCTAAAAATAGCCTATACTTAAGTATTTCGAAATTACATGGGCCTGGCCCATTAATAAGGTGACGCAGCACCTAGAATAGCCTATGGACGAATATTATGAAGTGGCATCTTGTATATTTCGTCCAAGGCTTCATGCACTCCTTATGGCGGCTTCAAAGTCCTGAAATCATCACTTGTAACTCCGTTCTTGATCCCCTTGCGCATGCCATCAACTCCATGCGTGTTCTTGCTCCAATGTTCATCCTTCTCCAAGCTAGGCCCTTCATTTGTAAGCAAAACAAATGTATCCAATTTAGGCAGCATCATAATCTCATGAACATTAGAATCATTACCAAGAAACGAAAGTACCTGGTAATTTAATTGGCGTGCGCGAGCTCTAGTAATTGGTCCAGTATATGTAACAGTAGGGGCTGTGGGTGTAACAATGGTATTGATGTCCTCATCATCCTCCCCTTCTTGAAATGAAGTCGTCCTCGACGGAAGCGCATCTTCCTCACCCAAATAAGGCTTCAAATCTGCAATGTTAAAAGTGGGACTAACCCCAAAATCTACAGGTAGCTCAAGTTTATATACATTATCATTTATTTTCTCTAACACCTTAAAAGGACCATCAGCACGTGGCATTAGCTTTGATTTGCGCAGATTAGGAAATCTATCTTTACGCAAATGTAACCAACCAAGATCTCCAAGCGCAAACACAACATGTTTTCTACCCTTATCTCCAGCAAGTTTATATTTAGCATTCATACTCTCAATGTTTTCCTTAGTTAACTCATGCATTTTTAAAATCAATTCAGAATGTTCTTTAGCATCAAAATTAACCTTCTCTGAAGATGGAAGAGGCAACAAATCAATAGGTGCACGAGGTAGGAAACCATACACAATTTCAAAAGGGCACATCTTAGTAGTAGAATGCAATGAGTGATTATAAGCAAATTCAATATGAGGCAAGCATTCTTCCCACATTTTCTTGTTATTCTTCAAAACAGCCCTAAGCATAGTAGACAATGTTCTATTGACTACTTCAGTTTGTCCATCAGTTTGGGGGTGACAAGTAGTACTAAAAAGCAGCTTAGTCCCCAATTTAGCCCATAAACATCTCCAAAAGTGGCTAAGAAATTTAGTATCACGATCTGAAACAATAGTATTTGGCACACCATGTAAGCGAATAATTTCACGAAAGAACAAATCAGCAACATTAACAACATCATCGCTTTTATGACATGGTATAAAGTCTGCCATTTTCGAGAACCGATCCACGACAACAAATATGCTATCCCTCCCCTTCTTTGTTCGAGGTAAACCTAAAACAAAGTCCATAGATATATCCTCCCAAGGAACACTAGGTACTGGCAAAGGCATATATAAACCATGAGGATTGAGTCGTGACTTAGCTCTTTGACATGTAGTGCAGCGAGCAACAAAACGCTCAACATCCCGTCTCATCTTTGGCCAAAAGAATTGTGTAGCAAGTATATCCTCCGTCTTCTTGACACTAAAGTGTCCCATTAAGCCTCCTCCATGCGCCTCCTGCAACAACAAAAGACGAACGGAGCTAGCTGGAATGCATAGCTTGTTAGCACGAAACACAAATCCATCGTTAAGAACGAACTTGTTCCAAGTTCTCCCTTCCATACAATTCTGCAATACATCTTTAAATTCAGCATCATGAACATATTGATCTTTGATGGTCTCCAAACCAAATATTTTAAAGTCAAGTTGTGAAAGCATAGTATAACGACGAGACAAGGCATCAGCAATAACATTTTCTTTACCCTTCTTGTGTTTAATGACATAAGGGAAAGTCTCAATGAATTCAACCCATTTAGCATGTCTACGGTTCAGTTTTGCTTGACTTTTAATGTGTTTCAAAGATTCATGATCAGAATGTATAACAAATTCCTTGGGCCATAAATAATGTTGCCATGTTTCTAAGGTCCGAACAAGAGCATATAATTCTTTATCATAAGTAGAATAGTTCAGACTAGGCCCACTCAATTTTTCAGAAAAGTATGCAACAGGTTTTCCATCTTGTAATAACACACCTCCTAATCCAATTCCACTAGCATCACATTCAAGCTCAAAAGTCTTATTGAAATTAGGAAGTTGGAGTAAAGGAGCATGTGTCAACTTATCTTTCAATACCGTGAAGGCTTCTTCCTCTGCGGTACCCCAAACAAAAGGACATCCTTCTTTGTAAGCTCGTTGAGAGGTGCAGCAATGGTGCTGAAATCTCTCACAAAACACCTATAGAAACCAGCGAGGCCAAGGAAAATCCTCACTTGTGTGACCGTTTTGGGCTGCGGCCAACTCTCAATAGCTTCAATCTTGGCTTTATCAACTTCAATTCCCTGTGGAGTAACAACATAGCCAAGAAAAGATACTCGGTCGGTGCAAAAGGTGCACTTTCCAAGGTTTCCAAACAAACGTGCATCACGTAGAGAAATAAAAACAGCACGTAAATGTTCCAAATGTTCCTCCAAAGATTTGCTATAAATCAATATGTCATCAAAGTAAACTACCACAAATCGTCCAATGAAAGCACGTAAAACTTCGTTCATTAACCTCATGAAAGTACTAGGTGCATTGGTTAACCCAAAAGTGATGAGGACATCAATACAATTGTTACACCCACAGCCCCTGCTGCTATACATACTGGACCAATTACTAGAGCTCGTGCACGCCAACTAAATTACCAGGTACTTTCGTTTCTTGGTAATGATTCTAATGTTCATGAGAATATGATGCTGCCTAAATTGGATACATTTGTTTTGCTTACAAATGAAGGGCCTAGCTTGGAGAAGGATGAACATTGGAGCAAGAACAAGCATGGAGATGATGGCATGCGCAAGGGGAACAAGAACGGAGTTACAAGTGATGATTTCAGGACTTTGAAGCCACCATAATGGGTGCATGAAGCCTTGGACGAAATATACAAGATGCCACTTCATAAATTTCGTCCCGAGGCTATTTTAGGTGCTGCGTCACCTTATTATTGGGCCAGGCCCATGTAATTTCGAAATACATAAGTATAGGCTATTTTTAGAGTCCGTATGTGTGGGGAAACAAGAGATAGGGTTGATTTCGGACCCCGCCACCAAGGGCCACGAAATTCCCCCCTCTTCCTCCATATATACAACCCTTAGGGCATCGTTTAGACTTTGGGTTTTGTTTAGATTAAAAGTTCGCCATAGCTGCAACTTCGCGTACTTCGTTTGTGTTCAACGACCAGACAAAGGCGTCACAGAACCCCACCTTGATCAATAAAGCTTTCATCTTATATTCGCAATATCCAGATTGCAATCTCAGTTTCTTGCTTGTTCTTCGTTTGCTCGCAGGAAACAGACCCTCGTGGTCAGGTTGATCGTGCTCCGGCGTGGTCAATAACCTCTCGGAGTTGGTTTAGCGATTGCTAAGGCGCGACGTCCTCGCACGTTCGTAGTCGGATCGTCAAAGTCGACTTCCACCAAAGCGAAATCCACCATCTCATCGAAAGACGGGACACCTTTGCCCTTATCACCATGTAAGCGAATAATTTCACGAAAGAACAAATCAGCAACATTAACAGCATCATCGCTTTTATGACATGGTATAAAGTGTGCCATTTTCGTGAACCTATCCACGACAACAAATATGCTATCGCTCCCCTTCTTTGTTCGAGGTAAATCTAAAAGAAAGGCCATAGATATATCCTCCCAAGGAACACTAGGTACAGGCAAAGGCATATATAAACCATGAGGATTGAGTCGTGACTTAGCTCTTTGACATGTAGTGCAGCGAGCAACAAAACGCTCAACATCCCGTCTCATCTTTGGCCAAAAGAAATGTGTAGCAAGTATATCCTCCATCTTCTTGACGCCAAAGTGTCCCATTAATCCTCCTCCATGCGCCTCCTGCAACAACAAAAGACAAACGGAGCTAGCTGGAATGCATAGCTTGTTAGCACGAAACACAAATCCATCGTTAAGAACGAACTTGTTCCAAGTTCTCCCTTCCTTACAATTCTGCAATACATCTTTAAATTCAGCATCATGAACATATTGATCTTTGATGGTCTCCAAACCAAATATTTTAAAGTCAAGTTGTGAAAGCATAGTATAACGACGAGACAAGGCATCAGCAATAACATTTTCTTTACCCTTCTTGTGTTTAATGACATAAGGGAAAGTCTCAATGAATTCAACCCATTTAGCATGTCTACGGTTCAGTTTTGCTTGACTTTTAATGTGTTTCAAAGATTCATGATCAAAATGTATAACAAATTCCTTGGGCCATAAATAATGTTGCCATGTTTCTAAGGTCCGAACAAGAGCATATAATTCTTTATCATAAGTAGAATAGTTCAGACTAGGCCCACTCAATTTTTCAGAAAAGTATGCAACAGGTTTTCCATCTTGTAATAACACACCTCCTAATCCAATTCCACTAGCATCACATTCAAGCTCAAAAGTCTTATTGAAATTAGGAAGTTGGAGTAAAGGAGCATGTGTCAACTTATCTTTCAATACCGTGAAGGCTTCTTCTTGTGCGGTACCCCAAACAAAAGGCACATCCTTCTTTGTAAGCTCGTTGAGAGGTGCAGCAATGGTGCTGAAATCTCTCACAAAACGCCTATAGAAACCAGCGAGGCCAAGGAAACTCCTCACTTGTATGACCGTTTTGGGCTGCGGCCAACTCTCAATAGCTTCAATCTTGGCTTTATCAACTTCAATTCCCTGTGGAGTAACAACATAGCCAAGAAAAGATACTCGGTCGGTGCAAAAGGTGCACTTCCCAAGGTTTCCAAACAAACGTGCATCACGTAGAGCAATAAAAACAGCACGTAAATGTTCCAAATGTTCCTCCAAAGATTTGCTATAAATCAATATGTCATCAAAGTAAACTACCACAAATCGTCCAATGAAAGCACGTAAAACTTCGTTCATTAACCTCATGAAAGTACTAGGTGCATTAGTTAACCCAAAAGGCATGACTAACCACTCATATAATCCAAACTTAGTTTTAAATGCTGTTTTCCATTCATCACCCAATTTCATACGAATTTGATGGTATCCACTATGCAAATCAACTTTGGAGAATATTGTAGAGCCACTCAATTCATCAAGCATATCATCTAGCCTAGGAATAGGATGACGATAACGAATAGTAATATTATTAATGCCTCTACAATCAACGCACATACGCGACGTACCATCCTTTTTCGGCACTAAAATGATAGGAACAACACAAGGACTAAGGGATTCGCGTATATAACCTTTGTAGAGCAGTTCTTGTACTTGACGCATAATCTCCTTCGTCTCCTCTGGATTGGTACGGTATGGTGCACGGTTGGGTAGCGAAGCACCGGGAATTAAGTCAATTTGATGCTCAATCCCTCGAATAGGTGGTAATCCCGGTGGCACGTCTTGTGGAAAGACGTCAGCGAACTCCTGCAAAATGTTAGTGACAGCAGGGGGCAAAGAGGAAGGCACGTCCTCGAATAAAAATAATGCCTCTTTGCACACAAAAGCATAGCAAACAGATTTGCTGAAATCTAGCTCATCAATATCAGATTTGGTGGCAAGTAAACATGCACTTTTCAATTTAATTTCAGAAACAACAGTAGATGGTTTATTATTAGGCTTCATTTGGTGCTCAAATTCTTTTGCCACAATCTGATTTTCACTCTTATTTGTCTCCTGTTTTGCTTTATTAGCTCTATTAATATCATCTTTCAAAATGGAATCAGGAGTCATAGGAAGCAAAGTAATATTTTTATCGTTATGAACAAGAGTATACTGATTGTTTCTACCATGGTGTACAGAATTTTTATCAAATTGCCATGGTCTACCAAGTAATAAGGAACATGCTTGCATAGGTACCACATCACAATCAACATAATCAGCATATGTAGAGATACTAAAATGCACACGAACAGTACGTGTTACCTTAACCTTGCCGCTGTTGTTGAACCATTGGATGTAGTAAGGATGTGGATGTGGTCTTGTGGTGAGAGATAGCTTCTCCACCATCTCCATGCTAGCCAAGTTATTGCAGCTCCCTCCATCTATGATCACGCGAACAGAACGTTCCTTCACAACTCCCTTTGTATGGAACAAATTATGCCTCTGATTTTGCTCAACTTGTGTAACCTGCACACTCAAAACACGTTGAGCAACTAAACATTCATACCTGTCAGCATCTTCAGGAGCCATGTATTGCGTCTCATGATCAGAATCGTGTCCACCGTGTTCGTCACGTGTAATAAGAGCCAAAGTCTCCTCATCATAGTCACTAGCGGACTCATACCCACCATCCTCAGTAACAATCATCACACGCTTAGATGGGCATTCTCTCGCATAATGACCTCCACCCTTGCAACATCGACAAATAATATCATGTGTTTGCCCTGTTGATGCCATGGATGAAGAAGAGCTCTTTGCAGGCCCAGAAGGTGTGCTCTTGGCAGATAGTGGTGATTGTGCCTGCTTTATTGTATCACGGTTGGAGGTGGCAGCCGACGGAGGCGCCGGTGTAGCAGAACGTGTGGAATTAGATGATGCACGTGGTGTCCATGATGAAGGTCGACCTGCAGAAAAGTTAGTCCGCGCCAATGCATGTCGATCCTGCACTTCACGTTCAGCTTTACAAGCAAGATGGAATAAACGAGTGATATTAGTATACTCCTTATACTCTAGAAGTGTCTGAATCTCTCTATTTAATCCACCCATAAAACGTGCAAGCATAGCTTCATTCTCCTCAACAATACCACATCTAATCATGCCAGTTTGTAATTCCTGATAATATTCTTCTACAGAATTTTTTCCCTGTCTTAAGCGCTGCAATTTTTGAAGTAATTCACGTTGATAATATGGTGGAACCCAACGAGTACGCATAGCAGTTTTCAAAGCAGCCCAAGTAGCCGGAATAGGATATAATCTACAATGCTCAGACCACCAAACACATGCAAAACTAGTGAAAGCACAAACAGCGGCAGGAACACGTCTCTCCTCGGGATATAGTAAACATGTAAATCGTTGTTCAGTTTCTAACTCCCAAGTAAGATATATATCAGGAACATATCTACCCTCAAATGGTGGAATATTCAATTTTAGTTTAGGGAGATGGTCATGATCTCGTACCTGAGGGTGAGCCCTACCATTGCCATTATTTGCATGTGGACGACCTGGTGGTTGCTGTGCTGTTGGTGGAACGTAGTTCTGATTTTGATCAACCTCATCCTCATAATCTCCCACATAAGCATCCTCCTCCACATCAGTAGTAGGAGCCACAGAAGTATCAACAGCAGCACCAGCAGTTTGGCCTGACTGAAGAGGGACACGGCTCGCTCGGCGGAGGGCTGTTTCCCGATGTGGAGGTAGTCGGTGTTGTTGCTGTTGTTGCAGAGGTGCGGCAGGAGCAGCCGGTGGTGGTGGTGGAAAACGCGAAAGCAATTCAGCAAACTTGTTATCGAGCTTTGTTTCAAACGTCTTCTCCATGCCATCTATCTTCTCCATGGCCTCTTCAAATCTGTTTATCACATCTTGCACCTGTCCATTCATCACTTGCTGAAACGTATCTTTAAGCTCCTTGTTCGTCAAGTTCTCCCAGTCAGTCTCGTCGGCTTGTGATCCTGGCATGGTTAGCAGCAATAGAAACACACAAGAATATGATCCTACAGACTACTAACAAGTGGTGGTGGTGGCGGGTGTCACAAATCCGTCAAGCAAATCTCAAATTCTTACCAGTTCTTACCCAGCAGCAGGCGGTGATCGGCAACCGTTGTAGTCAAAAACTCTCAAAAGCTTGGATAGAGCGATTACCAGGGAGAGTCAAACGCACGACGTAGATGTATGTGGAGCTAGGAAGGCTTATAGTATGGTAGCAAAAAGGGTCAGCAATAATCAATTCAGAGATGCGAAGTTGAATAAACGTTCAACGACGGTACTGTGCTGGTCCTAGGCTAGACCGTGCTAGAGACGCGAGCCTAGAACACTAACAAAATCACGGCGCTGCATGTAAATGACGAAAAAGTGCGACAAAAAATCACTATGATGGCACGTGGCTCAAAAGACTCAGAAAAGCCTAAAAATAGGATAGGGAAAAAAAAATTTGCCCGTGAAAATTTTGGCCTAAAAACTGCCCGGGGGTCTCCAGACTCTTTTTTTCCGAGACCTACGCAGGCAAGGAAACACAAATCGGAATTTAGATTGATCTCAAGAACAAACCTAATATGAGAAGAACTCGGATTGGTGGTGGATATATGGTTGTGGTATATGGCAGCGGTGGTGGTATATGGATACGGATTGGTGGTGGTATATGGATACGGATTCAGAGCGGTGGCGGATAAGCAATGGCGGTAGATGGCAAGGCGATGATGATGGTGCGGCGGCGGCGTGACAACTTATGACCAGAACTCGAAACTCTAAAAGACTAGACTCTAAGACCAGCAACTTGACACGACGATGCAACCGCAAATTCAACAAAGCAAAAACCCTAAAAAGATTATGCAAAGGCTCAGATTGGTTCGGATATGATGAACTAACCCTAATTTTTTTTGTGGCTTTTTCGTGGACTGTAGGTATGAAGAACAGACTCGATCTAATCTACGAAAAACTGTAAAAATCTCACCGAGCAACCTGGAAATCTGATACCACTTGATACAGGCGAGGGTCCCGATCTTTCGATGAGATGGTGGCTATCGTTTTCTGTGGGAGTCGACCTTGACGATCCGACTACGAACGTGCGAGACGTCGCGCCTTAGCAATCGCTAAACCAACTTCCGAGGGTTATTGACCACGCCGGAGCACGATCAACCTGACCACGAGGGTCTGTTTCCTGCGAGCAAACAAAGAACAAGCAAGAAACTGAGATTGCAATCGGGTTATTGCGAATATAAGATGAAAGCTTTATTGATCAAGGTGGGGTTCTGTGACGTCTTGGTCTGGTCGTTGGACACAAACGAAGTACGCGAAGTTGCAGCTATGGCGAACTTTTAATCTAAACAAAACCCAAAGTCTAAACGACGCCCTAAGGGCTGTATATATGGAGGAAGAGGGGGGAATTTCGTGGCCCTTGAGGGTGGGGTCCGAAACCAACCCTAACTCTTGTTTCCCCGCACATACGGACTCTAAAAATAGGCTATACTTAAGTATTTCGAAATTACATGGGCCTGGCCCATTAATAAGGTGACGCAGCACCTAGAATAGCCTATGGACGAATATTATGAAGTGGCATCTTGTATATTTCGTCCAAGGCTTCATGCACTCCTTATGGCGGCTTCAAAGTCCTGAAATCATCACTTGTAACTCCGTTCTTGATCCCCTTGCGCATGCCATCAACTCCATGCGTGTTCTTGCTCCAATGTTCATCCTTCTCCAAGCTAGGCCCTTCATTTGTAAGCAAAACAAATGTATCCAATTTAGGCAGCATCATAATCTCATGAACATTAGAATCATTACCAAGAAACGAAAGTACCTGGTAATTTAATTGGCGTGCGCGAGCTCTAGTAATTGGTCCAGTATATGTAACAGTAGGGGCTGTGGGTGTAACAATGGTATTGATGTCCTCATCAGTCCCAAACTGTGCGTCTAAGGCGGATGGTAAAAGGAGGCGGGGGACACAATGTTTACCCAGGTTCAGGCCCTCTCGATGGAGGTAATACCCTACTTCCTGCTTGATTGATCTTGATGATGTGAGTATTACAAAAGTTGATCTACCACGAGATCGTAGAGGCTAAACCCTAGAAGCTAGTCTATGACTATGATTGTTGTTGTCCTATGGACTAAACCGTCCGGTTTATATAGACATCAGAGGGGGCTAGACTTACACAAAGTCGGTTACAAGGGAGGAGATCTACATATCCGAATTGCCAAGCTTGCCTTCCACGCAAAGGAGAGTCCCACCCGGACACGGGACGAAGTCTTCAATCTTGTATCTTCATAGCCCAACAGCCCAGCCAAAGGATATAGTCCGGCTGTCCGGGGACCCCCTAATCCAGGACTCCCTCACTTACCTCTTGAATTAGTACATAAAGCATATTGGGCCATTAAAGAGCTCAATTATGATTTCAAACTTGCCGGTGAGAAGAGGTTATTTGACATTAGCTCACTTGATGAATGGAGAACCCAAGCCTATGAGAATGCCAAGTTGTTTAAAGAAAAAGTTAAAAGATGGCATGATAAAAGGATACAAAAGCATGAGTTTAATGTAGGTGATCATGTTTTGCTATACATCTCTCGTTTAAGATTTTTTGCAGGAAAGCTTCTCTAAATGGGAAGGTCCTTACATTATCGAGGAGGTCTATCATTCCGGTGCCATAAAAATCAACAATGCCGAAGGCACAAATCCAAAGGTGGTAAGTAGTCAAAGAATCAAACATTATATCTCAGGTACTCCCATAAATGTTGAGACCAATATAATTACTACCGTAACACCGGAGGAGTACATAAGGGATACTTTCCAAAACGTTTCAGACTCCAAAAAGGAATAGGTACGTGGTACGGTAAATAAATCGACTCCAAAACATTTCCAATGATAATTTTTCTCCATTTTGGAATATTTAAAATATTAGGTAAATTGAAAGTAGTCCGAAAGAGACACGAGGCCACCACAAGGGTGGAGGGCGCACCCTACCCCCTGGGCGCGCCCCTGTCCCTGTGGCCACCTCGTGTGCCTTCCGGACTCCGTTTTCTTGCACAATACTCCTTATGGCGGTAAAAATTCATTATAATCTCTCGAAAGTTTTGACCACCATACCACGAAAAAATCCTCTATTTTTGTTTTGAGTTGTTTCTGCGGCAAATTTGGAGCAAGATGTCTTTGCAAGAGTCGGTCGGCGAGAGTCAGGTATCTCACCCGGCACCACGCCCAAGAGCATACAGTGATGCTAACCACTTTGGGCCAGCAACGGAGGAAAAGATGGAGGCTTGACTTGAAAAGTGGATGCCATGGAGGAGGATCAAGAAGTTACCTCTCGCCTTCAAACCAGATTCATGCTGGAGGAACTTCAGAGCTCAGCAATACCAAATTCGGTTATTCCTCCCAATACTAGATTTCTCTCTTATGAAAATATGAAAAAGAGTGTTGCTTTTTCTCCCACAGCAAGGAAACATCCATGGGTGGATGGAGCTTTAACCGTCATGGGTAAACTTCGCAAGGAAGTAATGGATCTTAAGCATCAAATTAATAAGCTCGAGGAAGAGAATTGTATCCTAAGGGGCATCATCGCCAAGAATATCACATCACCACCTCCGAAGAAAGAGACATAAACACATGGGTATGGGCACCCCCCTTGGCAACTGCCAAGCTTGGGGGAGGCGCCCCGGTATCGTATCACCATCACATCTTTATCTTTTATCGTTTTACTTAGTTCGATCCTGTTGTTTATATCTTGATCTAGTAGAATAAAGTGTTAGTATGATCTAGCTTTGAGTTTTGCTTTATGCTCTCTCCATGTAATCGAGTCCTTGGTATATATAATAAAGAGTAGTTTTGAGTAAAGGGGTTTGTTTTCTTGCTATGATCTTGAGGGAACTAAATAAAAGAAAGAACAAAAGAAATAAAAAGGTTCATATATTGATCTTATGGAGAGTAATGACTTCACATATAAAGAGTATGATGAATAAAAGTTGTTGAGAGTTGACAAACATAGTTTTGGTCATTGTTGCAATTAATAGGAAGTAATAAAGAAAGAGAAGCTTCACATATAAATATACTATCTTAGACATCTTTTGTAATTGTGAGCACCCATTAAAATATGACAAGCTAAAAAGTTGATGTTGGACAAGGAAGACAACATAATCGGTTATGTTTTCCTGTATCTGAATAGAAGTTATATTGTCATGGATCATCCAACATGTTGAGCTTGCCTTTCCCTCTCATGCTCGCCAAATTCTTTGCACCAAGTAGAAATACTAATTGTGCTTCCAGACATCCCTAAACTCAGTTTTGCCATGAGAGTCCACCATACCTACCTATGGATTGAGTAAGATCCTTCAAGTAAGTTGTCATTGGTGCAAGCAATAAAAATTGCTCTCTAAATATGTATGATCTATTAATGTGAAGAAAATAAGCTTTATACAAACTTGTGATATGGAAGAAATAAAAGCGATGGACTGCATAATAAAGGTCTTTATCAGAAGCGGCAATATAAAGTGGCGTTCTTTTGCATTAAGATTTTGTGCATCCAACCATAAAAGCACATGACAACATCTGCTTCCCTCTGTGAAGGGCCGATATTTTACTTTTATCTCCTACCCTTACACAAGAGTCATGGTGATCATCACCTTTCCTTTTTATACTTTTTCCTTTGGTAAGATCTATGTGTGGGGAGATCCGGATA